>NC_082595.1:4871578-5176052 GCF_030936135.1 Gavia stellata
GGGTGCCATACAAATGTCTTTGAAAAAAGATTTAATTGATTCTTTAAAAGAATAGATAAAAACTGGGCTTGGTGACCAGCTATTTTAAAAAGCTTCCCAGACTACATGTCCCCAGCTGGCCAGCTTAGGAAGTTGGTGTGGTTACGTTTGGGTGGATGGTGGATGAGGACTGACTGTAATGTCAGGTTTTGGCAACAAAAAACCATCACAGATTTGCAGATTGAGGAGTGTGTGTTCTGATAGTCCCAGGCAGTTAAAATTCCTGCAAATCACCCCACCGTGAAAAGGAGCAAATGTCAGGGTTTTAAAATTTATTTTCTATTCTTCAGCTTTTAGGGTTTGCTTTCTCCCTGCTCTCCCAACTCCTCTCTGTGACCATGAGGGCTAGAGGCTCATTTTGTAAACGGCGAGTTGAAAAACACATCAGCTATTGAAAGATTTGCCGTTCAGACAATCAAGATGACAACACTAAATTGAAAAGGAACAGCAACAACAAAACAAAAGTTGCTGGCAGTGAGCTCGGACTAAGAAATTTAGAGCAAGTGGTAGTTTTCAGAGCTCGGATATGCCAACTAAGTACAGAAAAGCAGGGCAGAGCCAGCAGAGAGGCTCGGAGCTGGAGGGAAGGAGCATCTGTGAAATGGCTGTCAAACCCACAAGTTTTTGAAAGAAATTTTTGGAAGTCTGGAGAGAGTTACAGTCAGCAAAGCTTTGCCAGTTAATGCTGGCTCAAGATCTTAGTTGTATTCCTTCATTAGGAGTCCCTTTGTTTAACGAGGAGCTCTTCTTACAGACTGGCTAAACTGCAGCAGTGAACTTGCCCTTGGTGCAAGTTTATTGCTGTAGCCAGGAGTAACTCACCAGAGTCAATCAAGTTGGTATGTAAAATCAGTGCTGTATCTGACTCAGAGCTGTTGGCTTCATCCTCTGTTTTTTTTGCAAGCCAGATTTTGAGGGACAGGGAAATGAAACGACATGCTTAACATGCTAAGGTTAAAAAAAAAAAAAATCTCTTTAATCATGAAGAATTTGTGGTTTTACTATTTTGCCTATTAAGCACTGAAGCCACCCCAAGAGTGTTGTTCTTGCAGGGAATTGCAATAGCCTGCCTAGATGTATTATGTTTAAAGGAGAAACTTTGCTTCATAGGCAGAGTTTAACGGTTACCTTCCAGCTTTGATTTTGCTCTGGGAATATAGGAACTGAAATGCCACCTGCTAACAGTTTTCCCTCATCCTTTATACAAGCCCACATAGAGTCCTTCCTTTGTAAAGGCTTGTCTCTAACTTAGGAACTGCTTACGCAGGGAGGATTTGAGAGGCTCAAATCTTTTCTTGCTTCGTAACCCCATCACTTTTCTAAAAAGGAAGAAAAAAATGTTTGGTGTCTCTCTTCCATCCTTCTTCTTGCAATACCCAGACAATAGATGGGCATGTTTTGTTGAATTCTGGATGGTTTTTACCCACTGTGAAAATGTATATAATGCTCAAAGAGATCATGTAAACAAGTATACTGACAGCTGTGTTAAATGGTGCCTGAATTCTGACTGTCAGCTGGTTGGGTATTGACTTTGTGTAAATCAACGGAAGGCTTTTTCCAAAACCTGCCTGTCAGTCACCTATAGAGCACAGTTCCCTCTGCTGCCGGGGTCATTACGTAGACATCTATTGCGCGTGCCACTTAAGAATTCAGACTAGATATTCCTATTGCATTTGTTTTCCTTATTTATACGAAGATATATAATTGATTCTGTGTTAGGAGCGAGTTGTTTTACTTGGATGCTAAGAGCAGGGCTTGCCCTCATCCGTCTGTGTGCCCAGAACAGATCAGAGGTGGCCTTTACATGAGCTGGCAGCATACCTGCGCTCAGAAAACAAGCAAAAAAATAGCATGGCAACAATGTGGAAGCAGAAACGTTAGTAGCTGTAATTTTACTCCATGGTTTCCTTTTGGCTAGTTGGTGCATCTGCAGCTTTCTTGCAAGTCAAGTGTATTATCATCAAAATGGGGACAGGCAGACGTCTGCCTTAAAACTTGACTCCTTATACCCGAGTCATAAAAGACCTCTGAAAACGTGTAGCTGTAGTTCCCAGTAAAGTCATTTTATGTTGCCAAAGGTAAAGAGATCTTTGACGTGACTGACAGTTTATATCTGTGTTTGTATGAGATGTGCAAAAAAAGGCCTTGAGCAAAGAATAGGTAACAATGAATAATAATTAAAAAATGCAATCTATAGCAAGTTTGTAATTTTCTGTTAAAATCAATTGGATTTTTCACTTCAGATATTTACTATTCATAATGAAATCAATAGATTTATGCCCTCACTAAAGATCCACATACCAATTATGAACCCCCTCCTAATACCCACTACCTGAAACCCATGGCACGTCAAAACAGCGCATCATTTTGAAGTCTGCAGTAGGCATGTGCATTTGCTTGGCTGTGCTTGCTTCCAAGGAAATGTACTTCAGGGACAGATGAGAAAGTTCTGGTTTTACTGCTGCAGGCAAATATGATTTGCAAAGGGCACAAAAATTAACTGGCAGAGCAGGCTGAGATACTATTTCTTTCCCTGCTGAATGGGGGACTGTAAAATTTCACGCTTGTGTCTGTATGCTTTGTGGACGTGGAGGTTTTGTTTGCTAAAATTTAAGGAAGATAAGGCAGCAGTTGAGAGCTGATGTGGTTGGATCTTGTTTCTACGAAGTTGTTGATTTTTCTTAATGCAGGGAAAGTTATATTATCATCCCACGGTCGTTTGTTTTTGGTAGTCCAGATCTTTGGCATTGTGGGGGTTAGATGATTTTCAGCGAGGGAAGGTGGCTAATGGCTGCAGTGACTGGTCAAGATAGGACTGTAAATTGTCAATAAAAATATTCCTGGCCTGCCAGGCGAGCAGGGTGCTTGCCTGTGCTGGCTTCACGGTGCGCCAGCTTCTGCCCGAGGACTGCAGCCCGTACCCTCCTCTCCCTCCACTTGGTAGGCTGACGGCTGGCAGGGCTATTTTTTCCCTGGATGGTGGTTTTGGTAAAGACACAGAGAGCATCTGTTTCCAAGCTGCTTTCTGCCTTACTTTCACCACTTCCTTCTCATTCACCACCCTTTTCTTCCAGGGTGGCATACATGAAGCTGTGCTTTGCAAAAATGGTCTCATATGTCCAGGACTTGGATATTTTCGTCCTTTCTGGGTAGCTGAAGCAGGCAGGGATGAGGTTTACTTACCACTTGCTTTACAGAAAACATGTAGAGTTCACTGCTGCAGGAATTGCCTGAAGTCAGATTTAAGAAAAAGAATAAATCCTGAATATTCGATGCCCATAACGTGATGTTCATTTCCACGTTCTGGAATCGGATTGGGAGAGTAACAGTTCATATTTCAACCTGTGAAGTGATGTGCTTTGGCAGCAAAACTAGGTGAGTGGAATACGCGGTTGATGTATTACATCAGGTTGATGCTTATTTCACGCCGGTGTCCCTTTGAGGATATCCAGAGCACGGTTCTTGCTCAATAAAAAAGGGAGTAGCAAGAGAACCTGGTCCCTTACAAGTGGTATTCACTTTGCTTTTGAGCATTTTACCGTTTCTGCTGCTAAAGGCGGGATAGTGGATGGAAGAGTTTGGCAAACCCTATTTCTCATTGATGTCTTTTCTAAGTAATCATAGCATTTCAGTTTGATTTACCGTGATTTTTTTTTTCTGAAAGGATTATAAACTAGAGAGCATATTGACTGGAAGACAATAGCTGCTAATCATCTGAAACTAATGTTTAATCAGTGATGGAAAGAAAGAAAGTAACTAAAAAGCTTCATCTAGCTAATTAAATAAAGCTGGTTGTTCTGCTGGAAACAGTTAATGAACCTTAAGTAATATAATTATTTTCAGAATATTAAAGCAGGAAAAAAGTGATTACTTATTTAAGACTAAATAATCACAATGTATTCTTCACTATAAAAGGTTACAGATGCCAAAGACTAAATAACCACTATGCTTCTGATTCTTCATAAAAGGGTATTTTGCATGAGTTATTACATTTGATATCTAGCTTGTACTCAATTTTCTTCTTTAAGATAATCTCCAATGATCTCTAAGGGAATTTGCCTCCCTCAGTGCATCTTATTATTCTCATTTTTAGGGACTTGCAGTATTTGATTGCCCTTAAAATCAGCCGTGATTGTATTAACTGTGCAGAAGGGACGAAGCGCACTGATTCTGATCACGACAGTAACAACTCTGAGCTAAGCCCTGCCGTCTGCTCCCTTGCTGAAATGCTGCTGGGGCAAAGGAGTTTGGCCTCATGGGCAGAAATCCTTCCTCTCAGCTGGAGTTCAGCTTGCCTCTGAAATGTTTCCCATCTCTTCTATTTTGAGATTACGGACAAAGGGGGAATTTCTCTAAGAATGGCAGGCTGTTAATTACCCCTGCAAGTGCTGGGAGCTTCCATTTTTGGGAGAGGAGTTGGCTTAATGCTGGACATTCTGGAAAACCCTACCCAGTTCTGTCCTAATAATCACTGTATTTTTTTTTTTCCTCTTAGCATCTGAAAGCTAGCATGCGAGGTGGTTTAAAAAAAAAAAAACCCAAAACACCAAACCCCCCGTGCTGAGAGGGAAGCTCATGCAGAGCTGCTATCCCAGCCAGCTCCAGATAAGTGCCTTTTATTTACGAGGCACATCCCGGAGGAAGGGGCAGCGCAGAACAGCCTGTCCTAGAGGCATCCCTGAAGGAAAGCCTTAGTGTGCCTGCTCTTTCTCCTCTGCTAACGCTGGCATTGCTGCGCCCGTTGCTGTCCTTGTCTTGGAAAGGCTCTTCGGTGGGGTGGGAAGGCTCCCTGTTCCTCCAGCTCCCCGCTGTTCATCTCTGCAGGGGTCAGGCTCAGTTTGGGGTGGGGGGGAACCCCAAAAAGCTGTTGGGAAGGAAAGGAACTGGATTTCCACCTGCCTCCCCGAGCCTGACTCAGCTCCCTTTCCCATCCAAGGACATCAGATGAGAACTGCAAAGAGCAAAACACATCCTCTTGTTTTCACTCCTTTCACTTATCTGAGTTACATTCAGCGCTCCATACCACACACGCGCTCTCCGAATAGTCCTTTAACTTTGCCAAGAGCAACCACCCTAAATGTGGATCTGACTCGTATGCTTGTTGAAATAAACATCTCGGCCATTTAAAATTATATCTTACACTTGAGAGAGACATGCTGAGGACACAGAGAAACAATAGATTTAACTAGGCTTTTAAAATGTGACACTTCTATTATATGTTCCATTACTGCTTTAAAAAAGTCTCTGTTTCTGTATAATAAATCTTGCTATAGTACTACCGTTTAATTAAAATGGTGTCAGCGCTGGGAACAATTAAAATAAGTTTATGCACTTTCAGGGAAACCCTATAGCAAGATGTGTGAAATAGCATACAATAAAAAGAAAAAATCGAGCCCTTAGTGGGTTTGAGCTGCTGCATATAAGAAATTTGATAAAAAGTATTTCAAGAAAGTAGGCAATTTTACAGTGGAGCAAGTAGTCTGTTCTGCCTCAAAGGTGCCAGCTCACGTCCCCTGGATTTTTGCCACCAGCAAAAGACCCCAGATGGATGCATGCATTAATACTAATAAGTGTAATTCATCCCTGAGAAAAAAAGCCTTCTTAAAGCCCCGAATCGAAGTGAGTCTCACCTAGCAGAAAGTATACATAAATTGGGAAAAAGAATCTCTCTCTATTCTGGATAGTCTCTGAGCAGTCCCAGTCAAGAGTCTCTCTGCTTGCAGGATTTAGTGTCTGATACCTGAAGTCCAATCTGATTTTAGGATATAGTTTGTATAGTAACATACGTAAGGAAACAGTGGCGCTTTCTTAACTAGCACATGTTTTATATATTTTATTGGATATTAAAACCCACTTCAACATTGAATTCAACACAGAGTTTTTACTGTGTTTCTCCTGCTCTGCCTCAGTATAAATAAGCAGCCTTGAAATGAACATCAAAACTAAATGGCATTGAATATAATGAAACAACATTGAGTCTAATGAAGCAGAATTGCTATGTAAACAGGGATGCTTTTATCTCATTGGAATTTTTATGTCCTTGCATGTCTCTCAGCTACATTTTTGTAACCAGATTCTTAGGAATTGTCTGATACCTCTTTATGATTGTTAACAGAGACCAAGACAGCGCTGTAACGTGTGCTTGACGGAGTGGTGTGAAAGTAATACTGAGTTTGCTGGTTTAGAAGCAAAATGTTCGTCGTCCTCCTAATTACAGGGGGCTGGCTGTAAAACTTGGTAACCTCGAAATGCCCATAGGTCTCCTAAGAAGAATGGGTTGCACGCAGCCAAGGGTTGGGTGAAAGCGTCACTTGGAAGCTCCCCACCTGTGCACGTGCAAGCCCTTTCATTTTTAATGCCTTTGGCCAGATACCAGCAACAATAACGCAAGTGATAACAGCAAACCTCATGAAACTTTTCTTGGGCTGAGAACCATGCCAAAAGAAGAGTTTTCACTTTCCTGCTGTAACATAAGCTGTACCAGGGTGCTGGCTGACCTTCCTCTGCCAGGGAAGGATGAAACACCCAGCCACTGCCCGTGCATCTCCTCTTCCCCGCCTTGGGCTGTTGCAGGAGCTCTGAGAAAGTTCACGGTTCTTCCAGAGCAAAGAAAAATAAGTAGTAAAGACCTACCTCAGAGATACTTTTTATTGTTGCCTTCTTTTGACTCTGTACTGGTAAGTCAAACACTTAAATATATTTGGCTCGCACCTGAACATCTTCTTCCCCTTCCTTACTGATATATGCGTCTTGCCCTTTCGGACAACAGCTCAAAATTTAGCCTTTCAAGTTAATTTGCTGCAGCTGCTCATATAGGAACGGTGTGGAACAGAACCACATGGATAAATGCTGCTATTCGGCAGTGTTGGAATGTGGAGGTATTTCTGATAGTACACCGATAGGTCCTTTCAAATTCTCCGCAGCCCACTTGAACTTAAAACCAGGTGATGGCAAGATAAATTAATGTTTTTTTTGTCTGAAACGCAAGGAAGCTACTGTGATATCTATTGCCTGAAACTGTCCTGTTCTCCTAATAGTTTTTTCATTTAAAACACCATTAGCACTGCCAAATCTTGCAGTTGTGGTGCTGTTCTTAAACCTCTTGCTCCTGGAAGTATATATTTTTTTTTTTTTTTTTTACTGAGAATTTCTGTTTCACTAAAAATTCTTTCTAGACCCCCTGACCCGTTGCTTCTCCCTGTGTGCTACCTTTTAATGGGAACAGTGTACGGAAGAGCTGCGGCGTGAGTTTTCCCTTATCTTTGTGATTATTAAGGCTGAGGACTCGGGCTTGGGTCTTAAAATGCATTCCTCAGCAGGCAGGTATTGCATCAGCTCTGCGTAAGAAATATGCACCGATTCACTGGGCTTTCTATTCCTCTCCCATGGGTTGTTGAGTCTGTAATCAGAAATTTAGGGGAATGGCTAGCTGGCCCAACTTCCAAATATTGAAAAACCTCAAAGTAATGTAGCATGTAACTGAAATCACATAAAGTTTGGGTATGAGGAATGAAGCTTCTGACACCTCATTTTCATTACGAAGACGGTAACAAGAATGGAAAATGTCACAAGAATAATTCACTTATGTTTGGTCTTTTGTACTGTAATTATCTAGTCCTTCTCGCTTTGGGCTCCCCTTTTCCTGCATAACTTTTGGGACAAGGTGGGTTTGGCTTTTAATGGTCTAATAAATACAAGTAATAGCTTGTGATTTGTTTAATATTTTGAACTGAAAGGTCAAGGGTAGGAAGATTTAAAAGTCATTGGGGGAAATGTTCTCAGTAAAAGCCATCTCTTGCTGGAAGTAACACAGTTTCTTAAGTAAGCATAAAATCGGTTTAAGAAGGCTCCGAGCCCAAATTAAAGCAGAAAGGAGAATAATGTTAGTGCATAGATACCACCAGCTATAGAAGGGTAAGTGAAATGAAAAACCAGGCAGGGAAATCATACCCAGGATTTCCCATAGGGTCTCTGCAGCATCAATTATGATTTCTTCTTTTTTTTTTTTTTTGAACACACGTGGAAAACCTGTCTGAAAGTCAGTGGGACTGAAGTAATGATTGAAGTGTTCTTGAGCCCACTCTTTCTAGTTTGGCTTTTCCTAATTAAATTGGAGCTTTTCATGACCTTTCCAAGTAAATGATTGCTTATGCAGTAAGTAAATGGCACCCCTCTTTGGTATATGGACCCTGAGACAGGCAATTTGGCTCAGATAACCCCATTCTGAGCAAATACCCCACTACAGCAAAGTGTGTCAAGCTTACCGCAAGATTAGCCCTCTGTGAGGGCAACGTAGTAGTTTGTTTAAAGGTATATAGATGTGTGTGATGATTTGTGTGTGTGCTGAAGGTCTGTCAGCAAGCTCCGCTGCCTTCTCATCTGCGTGCCCAAAATCATGTTCCTACTGCATGTGTTACAGCATACCAAAACGGGCTGAAGTTTGCATGGCCAACCAAAAAGATGTGCTGCTGAGATTACAGATCACTAAGGATGGAAAAGACCTGTAAGATCATCCAGGCTAACCATCAACCCAACACCACCATGCCCACTAGACCATGTCCCACAATGCCATGTGTCCCAAGTTTAAAAGAGAATGTGTTATGAGATTTACTACTTCTCACCTCCTTTCACGTGTCTGTGTACGCGCTGTATTTTCTCAGTCTGCGCTCTGACCCTTGAACCCTTCTCTCCCTCTCCTCAACGCCTGCACCACGTGCAAGGAAATTACGGTATTGCCAGCTCGTGGCTGGTTGGAGTTCTGCTTGCGAAGTCTCATCTCCAGATGAGACTGAATCATGGAGCATTTTGTGAAAAGCTGCCTGCTGCCAAACAGCGGTCTTAAATTCCAGCATCTGCCCACATCCTATCTCCTCTCCCAGGTCTGAGGACCCCCTTTCCTTCCCTTTTGCAGGGGAAGGAGATGGAGAAGTTCAAGGGCTCTCTGTCCCAACCTTTTTCCCTGATCTGAAGGTGCTCAGTTATGGAGGGCTCTGCCTTGCCCCTCTTCTCTCCTTGGCAATGCTGCAGTATTGGTGAGGGAGAAATCATTCAAGGCTGCTTGCAGGAGTGGCTAAAATCATATTATTTGTGCATGGTGAGAACTGGAGACCTGAGACAGATGGGTCCTTTCCTTCTCTGAGGGACAGTCTGGAGAGTTTGCGCATTTCCCTGCGGTCCCGAACAAGTGCCCTGTTTGCTTTCCTCTGAAACAAGCTCTTTCCATCACAGGAAATGGAATCGTGTCTGCAAAGATCTTGAAATACGCTGTTAATTTTGCATATTTCTTCTGAATGACAATATGGGAGCCACTCCTCTAAAATGCCTTCTCTTTTTCTTTAAAGCAAAAAGGCAGAGCAGACATGTAATGGGGGTTTCTAGCTGTGTATTTGCTAAAGCAGAAGGAAGGCTTTTTATCATTTTGGTGAAAGGCTGCGAGTGCGAGGAGTACAGTCCGGAACGTAATTGACAGTTTACTGTGCATTTGAGGACATCTAAGTTTTTGTAAGATAAACCTCTTGTAGCTCTGGTGAACCTGGAAGCACAACCTGGCCGTACAGAGCTGAGAGGTCAGGAAAAGAGCTGTCTTCACCGCTGCCGTAGGTCAGGTGGAGACACCGTGCCCCATCAGCTGGTCCCATGGATGGCTGAAGGGCACCCATCGCTACGTGCAACTGTTTGGTACTGAAGGTGTGATTAAATATCAAGTGCGGCATTTTCTCTCGGTATTAAAGGTGGAAATGTATTCTACCTGTAATTATCATTGTCGAACTTAAAAACGTTAGTTTTTAAGTGCTAGGTCGTTCTGACCTTCTGCGGTGGAAAGAGAAAATGCTATTTAGTACTTCTTTTATAGTTTCTTAACAGCATCTTTTTTTTTTTTTCCCTGGGATGTTCCGAGCAGTTAAACCAGCCCTCCCACAGAGCAGGATCATGCTTTTCTCATTTAGTTGCAGAAAACATTTACCATATACTATGGCAAATCACACAATCAATCTTCATGCTAATCATTCTCTGCTGGAAGCTATTTACTACAAAAACTTCTGAAATTTTCGTACTAGCTGGAGAGCGGAGAGTCACAGCCAAAAGAGTGACTCACTTATGTTTTAACAAAAAATAAAACCAAAATTAAATACTTTGAAAAAGGTTGGAGTATTTCAGATAAGATGGGTAGAGGCTGAACAAAGAGATGCTCAGAAATTGTCGTCTTCAGTGGGGCTTCTTTAATCCCCCCAGATCTAATTCTACCTGAAGTCTCTTGCCTCAGCCTTTATTTGCTCCTGTGCTGCCATTTAAATTATGGACCTCTCATGATTTACATTCCTCAAATGTCCGTCGCAGCGGTTTCATTAGCGTTAGCTCTGCTTTGCACCAGCACCCGTGGCTGTGCCTAGGGTGTGCAGCTCCCTTTGTGCCGAGAGCAGAGTCTCCAAAGAAGGTTTCAATATCATGCTGCCCGTATGCACTGCGGTAAATTTTGCCCCTCTTGCATTGCACAGCTACGGAGCTACCAGCTGGTTACATGATTTAGAAATTATAAGGTTCTGCTGAGTCCTAGAAACCCGCTATTTCAGGTTGTATTTTGTATGAAATACACTATTTTATTTTCTTCTATATTGCTAAATTCAGCTTTAACAAGCAAATGCTTAGATTCCTGCTTCTGACTGCAGCACATACTCTTCTAGACTATTCCTCCTCCTGATGGAAGAGGAGAGCTTTGATTTAGCTACAAAATGTCCGGTGCCTGTCTCTGATATTCCACTGCTTCCCCAGAACATTGCAGTCTGCACATAGGGAAAAAAGATAAACCCAAAAATCTTTGCTGGCACCCAGCATGGTTAAATGTGCTACAGACCTGCAGAGCCAATTAATACCACAAAGAATAATCACCACCACCTCCACCTTACCCACGTGCCTACACCCTACGGCGTGACAGCAGAGGGACCGATGGAGTGGGATACATCAGCGCCTAACTTTCAGAAAACCTGCTGAGCATGCAGAAGGTCTCGGGGCCCAAGTGAGGTTTTGTGCTGCTTTTGCAGCACCGAGGAGGAACACCGAGGGATGTGTGAGCGCCTTAGACCTCTCGCTGTGCTCTGCGGCCGTTCTGAATATGCTTATGCGGCAGTTGTAGAAAGTATATAGAGAGCCATGCCGGTTTGGCTTGGAGGGAGTTTGAAGAGAGTAGCAGTGATTATAAAAAGAAAAAAAAAAAGAAAGAAATAGATGCCATGTGAAGCTATTGGATGTCTGGAGGTTGTGGCAGGTCTCTTCGGAAAGGAAATGGGCAGATACAACATGACTGAACGTGGATCGGGTTGTTCTGGAAAGGAAACCTAGAAATTTGCTTTTAAATAGATATCTGGTATAGAGCTGCAGCATGCCTCACCCTCTGCTGCGCTGTGTATTTGATTTGCTTTCCAAAATCAAACAGCTTAAGGTTTGAGTCACCCTCCATTAAGTTGAACAAAATGAAAATGCCAACACTTTTGGAACATGTTAGCGTGGGCCCTAAATTGGAAAACAAACATAGCATCGAGCTGCCCTTCTCAATGCGAATGGAGAGGAAGAAACTATTTAGTTAAGTGGGGAATTTGGAGGGCTGGGTCTTTCGCGTCGCTCTCTGTGTTGGGGAAAAGCACCGGACAATGGAAAACTTCAGTTTCTGTTGAGTGAGATCTGCTTCTCGACTCGTTTCTGGTATTACGGTTATTACTAGTTTCTTATTCATCTTGTTCACTACTCAAAAACTGATTCACAGGAGGAGGTTTGATAACTTAGAGCAAGAATTATCTGGGACATCAGGGAGTGCAATGCAGCCCCCGATGAGGGGGCATGGGTTTCAGCCTCTCTTACAGTCCGAGTGCAGCCTGTCTGGTGGGAGATGGAAGAAAGGTGGGAGAGGGTTTGTCGTAAAGTATTACAGAGTGCAGCCAGGAGTGGGGGGCTGTTATGGCAGGTGCTATGCCTGCAGTCTCACTGTTACCCATTACCAGATTCCCTCCTCCTCACCCCCTCCGCAGATCGCTGCAGGAGAGCACGCAGGCGGTGGGAGGTCTGGCCATCAAAAGGCATCTGGGAGGCTAAGGCTACAGGAAAACAATGTTAAATTGTGGATCTGAAGGTATCTGCTCAGAAAAGCACCAGAGGCTACGTGTGAGCCCCAAGCTATGTGGGGGAAGAGTGGGGTGTCAGCAGGAGCACACAGCGCTGGGGTTTGCAAATGGGATGAGGTACCCCACATAATCCTTAGTGCAAAACACGCTCGATACTGTTTCAGCAGGGTTGTGATTTCCAGCTTTATATATTTAAGACCCACAGTGATTGACTCTGAAAGTTAGCTATCAATTCACTCCTGAGCAAAAGCCAGTGCAGGCAGCGCCTAAGCTGCAATGTGGTGACACTCAGCGCACCTTCCTCAATGTACCCCACTGTGACCAGAGCACCTTACAGGTGCGACGTGACCATGCTTGCTTGGAACGGTGGTACAAGTCAGGAGCTCCTGTAGCTCTCGGGGATGCTAATTGGATGAATCAGCCCACCCTGGCTTCAGACAGGCCCCTTCTCAGGTGAGGTGGGCAACCACCTCGTACGTTCTCTGTTTCTTGCGGCCACAAGAAGCGGAGGACCTATGACTAAGGTTGTCAGGAGAAGCATGATATGAGAGCAAACGGGCCTTATTTGCTCAGTATTGCAACCAACGGGAAGGTTGTGGTTGTTCAGCCTGGAGAAGAGAAGGCTCCGGGGAGACCTTACAGCAGCCTTCCAGTACCTGAAGGGAGCCTACAAGAAAGATGGAGAGGGACTTTTTACAAGGGCCTGTAGTGATAGGACAAGGGGTAATGGCTTTAAACTGAAAGAGGGGAGATTTAGATTAGATATTAGGAAGAAATTCTTCACCATGTGGGTGATGAGGCACTGGAACAGGTTGCCCAGAGAAGTTGTGGATGCCCCAACCCTGGAAGCGTTCAAGGCCAGGTTGGATGGGGCTTTGAGCAACCTGGTCTAGTGGAAGGTGTCCCTGCTCATGGCAGGGGGGTTGGAATGAGATGATCTTGAAGATCCCTTCCAACCCAAACCATTCTACGATTCTGATACAAGCCACCCAAGATGCCACACCATGCAGATCCCCTTGACTGCACTGCCATAAAAGCAAGGTCCCATTATATTTCCAGGCAGGTGGAGGGTGGCCTGCAGGCAGGTGTTGTGGGAGCTCTTACTGTGTGGTGTTTCCCCAAACTTATAGCACACTGGCTGTGGAGGCTCCTTTGAATGTCTTCCCTCACTTGTGACACTCATCACCAAAGAGGATGGTGGCAGAGGGATGTGCCCCATCGGTGCACATGTTACCTGATCCCCCTGGTGACATGTTACACCCCCCCCCGCCCCATGGTGACAAAGGCATAGAGGTAAATAGGCAGATTGTCCTTTTAAACTAAATACTGGATCCTGTCTTTATTTCTGCAACATAAAGAGGAACAGTGATGGAAAGTCACTGCAGCCTGGTGGAGTCATGGACACAAGAGTAGATCTCCACTCTGATTAATGATTTACACCACTAAAAAAAAGGGCATTTTAATGTTCTAAATACCCATTTCATAATGATCAGAGTTTTCAGGTTGTACAACAGGGTTGATTAATGTGCACCTCAGGTGTGCCGGAGGCTCACGTTTATTACACACGCCGCGCACCCATTAATCGGCAGTGCGACACGATCTGTCATGCTGTATTGCTTAATTACGTTGTCTCCCCCCACCCAGGGCTTATGTGTATTGTGCAAAGCCATAAATACTCCAAGAGTCCCATTTCCACTGAAATCAATAGGAGTTTTGCCATTGTACTGGGATGAGAGCAGGACTTTGCTGTAAAAGTAAAATAAGGCAGATGCAGCTAGCAGGGACTTTCAAGTGGGAAGAGGGGCAGCAAAGGACACATGAATTATGAAAGATCAAACTCAGAGGGGATCTGAAAAGATTACAGAATAAACTGGAAAATGTTAAAGGAGGCATAAGAGTAGCAAAGATAGAAGGTAAAATGAAAATTGGACAAGAGGTAAAAATAAATAAGAGAGACTTCAAGTGGATAAAGAATAAGAAGTGAATGAGGCAACGGGGATTCTGCAAAATGGAAAGGGTAATTTTGTAACAGAAGCAGCAGACATTGTTGAATAAATAAATGAATTACGTGTCTGTTTTCACAGAGGAGAATGGCAGAAATTCAATATATCAGAAACAAGAACGTGCCTGGGGCAGGGCGAGGGAGATCCATGTGGAGCAAGGCAGGGAGAACGGGAGTAAGCCCACCACCGAGGCACAAGCGTGGACACCGTGGCTCCATTTCTGGTTCTCCTGGGGATTTGCTCTGTGATACCTAACTGTCCTGCTTCTCTCTCTATGCTTTAGCCAGGGTGGTAGTGGTCTCCTGAGACAAGGTTTGTCCTTTTTGTCGAGCGGTTTGTTGGGAGGCAGGACCTGTCTGAGGACCTGTTCTGCTTCTGCAGGACTACAGTCGCTGTTCCCCACCAAGAAACTGCCAGATAATGATCATTCTTGCAACGATAACTGAAGGGGCAGGAAATTTAGACCAAAAAACCCCCCATTTTTGGCAGCTATACCTTTTGCCTTTATCCTGTAGAATAATTTGCCACAATAGATATTTGACAGTGTTTGAGTCAGTCCAGCCCTAGTCGTCTATCAACTGTCCATCACAGGAATCTGTTTGCTTGTATGATAGCAAAAGAAAAGTCTGCTGAGAATTGCTTTAATGGGCTAAATTAGCACGTGGTCAGTTTATGAACACAGTGGCTGGCAGGATTTGGAAATATATTGGTCATTTGGCTTTCTCTTGTTATGAATACATGTTCAGTGCAGCAGAATAGAGAAGGATGCATCACATCTGAATGAGTAAAACAATTTAATTCAAAGAGGCTGTAATCCTAAACGTCAAGGTGTGCTATTTTGTATCAGTCAAGGACTGCTGAACGTGGTCCTTCTCCTTTTTGCTACCTAGTTGGAACCAGGAAGAAGTGTGAAAACGTAAGGCGTCTTTAAAGAATTTAGCTAAAAACAATATGTTGTAATAGCTGCAGAATTCAAATGTTCATATCTAGATTAAGGAATTAAAAATATCCCTAAAGCTTATAGGTTAATATAGCAAGTTCCAAAAATTAATTTGACAAGCGTACAAACTGAGTAGCTCTGGTTCCATGTAAATCAAAGGTAAATAACTAGGCAGGCAATCCTGGAAATGTTTCAAGAGAATAAATGAACATTTGTTGGGAGGGAATGAAAAGAAAGACAAAACCAGAACAAAAAACAGACAGAAAAGGAAAAATCCAAGCCTTACAGGCTTGTGGCTGGAGGGAAAACCGAGTGCGCGGGTCTTAATGGAGGATGAGCCCAGGAACCGTTCAGCTTTAAAGCCTTTTTGCCAGAATATTTTAGGACTGCATTACCCTCTTTTTTTTCACCCGCATTAAAATAACATGAGAAGTTTGACTTACAAGCCAGCCCTGTCTCACAGCGGCCGAATAGGGAGCAGGTCTGGCTCAAGCCAGGGAAGAAAGGCATGCCGAGTGTACGTGCCCGAGATGCTGGGGCTCCCATCAGACGGGGTGGGATCGACCTCCCCAGGGGGGCTGGGCTGTCTGCGGGGATGGGGACGCGCCTGGACAGAGACATTAGCTCCGGAGATGGCAAAGCACTGGATGCGAGATAAAAGGATGAGGGGCTGGTGCCCCCACATCACTGCAGGCTGGGTTTGAGGACATAAATACAAGCCTGGTTTGATCACCTTTTACTGCCATGTTAAAAGCTTTGTGCCTTCCTAAGGGAGGCAGTTCTAAACGCCAGTGCTGATTTTAGCCTTATTTTTGCCTTTTAATCTTGCGTAGTTACTGATAGCACTGACTGTAATCCAACTTTGGGTAGAAATGAACCCAAGAAAAAAGGCAGCCACCTCTTGCAGTTTGTTATTTGCTTTGCGTTTAATTTGGCTGCTGCCAACCCAGTGCTTGCAATCCACCTCACCACGAAAAAACCCACGACAAATAGTAAAAGAGCTAGGGAAATTCAACTTGAAAGCCTATGTTGTACTTGAAGCGCTTGTCAATTTAGGGTGAAGTTTTACCTCGCTTACTAAGATGTAATTAAGTAGTACAGAGAGGGGCAGTTTCGTGTGTTTGTAACCCGGGACTCCGATTCAATCAGGCACGTTAAGCTCTGTCCATCTGTCCGTTTGAAATGTGCCTTCTAAACACAAGCGGACCCAAGCCCCACGTGAAGCTCTGGACCCACTGTCCGCTTCTGCAGCCGATACGGACAGCAGCTCTGGCTGCAGGGCCACCACGTGAGGCAGCTGCGATTGGGATGACATGCTTGCCTGGTCCCGGCAGCGCTCCTCGGGTTCATCCCACTGAGAAAGCGAGCTTCGGCATCACCAAGTGCGCGGGTTGCCTTCCACGTACCTGCAACCCGCTGCCGCTTGGGTGACAGGGGGAACCCACCTGTGTCTCGGCCACCAGAGCTTTTTCCTTCATGGGCAGTGCCACAGCTTCATGTCTCGAGGTGAAAGTCAAAGGTGAGCAGCAAGCAGAAGGTCCTCCGGGCCCCGTGCATGTCTGGAGAGCAAGCGATGGGCCAGGAGAGACAAATACAGGTGTTACGGACACTTGGACGTATATCCCTAGTATGCTGGTAAGGCTATTACAGTTTTTCTCTGCTGAGTTATTCCTTCACTGTGGATGAAGAAATATTGAAGTATTAGACCAAAGCATGTAATTTATCCGTTTAAAAAAGCTATTTTGACAAATACCTGCTTACAGCGCTAGGGGTACATTTTCTTTTTTTTCCCCAATAATAAATCTTTCATAAAATTAAGGCATTGACATTACATCTCTGTTAGGGTAGTTTACTCCCCGCAGTAATTTTGACTTTGTTCTACATGGAGTGATATTTTAATCATCCTTTCAGTGCTTATTGATGAGGGTTTGCTGCAAAAGATGAGAAGATTAGTTTAAAATTATCCCTTGTGAATTTAAAACAATAACAAGGAAGTGAACACAGTCTAAAACAAATTAAGAAATGTAATAGACTTAATAAAAGGCTGATATTTTATTCGATGTACAAAATGACTGCAAGAGTCACTGTGGCGGGGCTGCACATACTCTTACCAAATGATGGTGGTGTTTTTTTTTTAATTGAACGGGCACAAATCTTCCCCTCTCTAAAGGTAAATGATGAATGAGATAAGTGGTTTGTATTTTGTCCAATAATAAAATGCGTTACTTTGAGTCAAGCACCATATAAAAACGGTGCCTCGTTCCTATACCCATCACCTAGGAATAACTTGCATTTCCTCGCTCACCAGGAGGCCCCTGGTTTCAGAGCTTTCCTCTCATCAACTCTTGGCTCTTCCTCAGCGTGTGAGGGGGTAGCTTTCTTCAAAGATTAATTACTTATCAGGTCAGAGAGAGTGGGGTATATTCCTCGGACACTAGGATGCCTGCAATCCCGCAAGTATACAGAAGGCCATCCCTTGAAGGCTGAAATTACAGCTTCAAACAACCAACTGTCTGACTAAACACAACACAGTCTCCACCACTAGCATTTACGTTAAGTGGTAACCCACCAGACTGAAAAAAAAATGACGGTGCCGAAGTCCTTGGATGGCTGAACTGTCTCAGAGGTTCGAGACCTTAGCCAGCCTCCACTCGGTGAGAAACCTGGTAATCGCATGATAAAAAAAAAATAAAAATCACAGGGCATTTTTGCTAGTCATTCCCAGGCACTGAAGAAAATGTGTGCTTTAGGAAAATATTTCAGCTAAAAAGCTTTTTCCAAGGTGGGAACTGAATAGTTGCATGCAACTGGTCCTTCAAGAGCGCTGGTGACAGAAGGAGCTGAGGTTTTGAGTGTGTCTGCTCCGAGGACAGCCAGATCCCTTCTTGAGTTGTGTCCCTAAATCCCTGGGTGGGGATAGGGGTTTTGTGTGGGTTTGTTTTACTCTTTTTGTCTTAAACCGTGGCTGCTCGTTGCAGTGTCTTGCTAAACAGTGGCGGAAGGAAGTCCATACACGTGCATGCACCTATACATATATAAATGCATAGAAACTGCTCTGGGTCTGCTGGTTTCACTCTTGCTTCGCCAAGCTACAAAAGTGGGCCACTTTGGCCTGCTGCACAATTTGTGAGGTTTGCTGAATTCTTCAGAACTGCTTGGGATTTAAGGCCCTATTTGAGTGTAAAATGTGATTAGTTACAGTGAAGTGACTTTTTATCTGGCTGATACACCTTTCTTTCAATTTAGTTGATAAATATGCGGTGTTAGCCTGGTTACAGGCATTTCACTTGTGATCTGAGAAACGCAGCCCGTGGGGCTTTTGATGCCAATGTCAAATCATTCATTCTTTCCGCTGTCTATTGGCCATGTGGTCGCTGTTTTATACCGAACATGGATGCATGGTCTCTGGAGAGCGTGAGCGGTTAGAGGTGTCAATCCTCATGCTCGCAATGCCATCTGGACGTTTTGGCCGGGGAAGGACGGTCGTCAGCGGAGGAGTGGGAGCTGGGAGGAGCGGCAGCATCTTCGGCTCTCCCCGTTCCATCTTCAGGAGAAAACATTTAGCCGTGCCCTTGGCGTCCGGGTTCGAGTATGAAGCTTTGCGTTGGTTTAATTATATCTGTTTACTTTGTGTGGGCACTGCAAGGCTTAATTAAATGTTTATGTATATGCTTTGAGAGGCTCGTATGGAAAGCAGTGCAGAAGAGCTACATGTTAATCCTTCTGTTGATTCACGGTATCGTGTGCTGGTATGATTAGATTAGTCATTCGAGGGCTCAAAGCCCGTTCCATTTAATTGAAAGACAATGCCGGTGCTTGTTAGATGGCCAGACGGCACACAACTCTGATGTCCAGCAACCTTGGTCTCTGTGGGCTGCAAAATATAGTATTGCAGTTCCCCAAAGCTTTCCCTCCGTTAGCTTTTCTGTGGTAATACTTCACAAGAAAATATTTGCTGGATATTCCATGCGCTACTTGAATTTAATTATTTCTTTTCTGATTTGAACAGAAGGCCTATAAAGCGTGCTTGTATACTTCTGTGGAAGTCTTAAACTGAAAGAATCAGTTTTTTCCTCATTTGCATAGCCTGCCGAGGACGGACCTCGGTGTACATATGTTGATGGCAATAAGATGATGATTATCCAGCCAATGCCTCTTACACAGGTAGAGAGGTACGTCTGGATCAGCTGTGCTACTGCTGGGATGCCCCCAGGGTTTAATTCCCAAACTTGCATTTCCTCGCTCTATTTTCAGCTGCTATTAACTTTAAAAGCGTTTTTGGCGTGAGGAAGGATTATGCACAGCACTGACACCTTATTACTCGGCTGGGTTTGCCGATTGGCTCAAACTCAAAAGTCTTTACTAGTTAGGCTAAAACATTAAAAATGTCTTTTGATAAATGATCTGAAAGGAAAATCAAGCAGATGGGTTTTAGGCCCATCTCACGGTGCAGCTTTGCAGAGAAATAATAGTTTCGGTAATGGGTTATAGAGTTTTATTAAATCACTATACTGTTTAGTGGAAAGGGGTAAATCCGTTACGGTTTTTTTGCGTGTTGTTTTTTTTTTCTTCTTCTTTTTTTCGGATTTCTCTCCTTGAAATGAACTGAAGCACACTTTGAAGTGCTGGGAAGTTATTCTTTCCTCATTTTTTGTAGTTGGTCCTTCAGTTCACTGCTGTTGTCTCTGGTTTTGTACGCCGGTGATAGCCTCCGCCTTCCCACTGCCTGTTTCCTGACGGACTCATTTACTATGTGTGTTGTAGGGGCTGTATTTATGTGCCTCAGTATGCTGCCTATAGCTAGAGATCTTCTCTATTATGGTGGGTTTATAGGGTGAATTACAGCTTCTGGGAGGCTTTGTGGAAAATCACAGGGAAGTTAGAGTAAGTGTTTCTAACTGGCTCATTTGGCCTCCAGGACGGATTAAGTAGATGCAAGCTGGGATGGGCAGCTCCTCTGTGTGGGTGCTGGGAGGACAGGGGACTGAGAGGACCCCTTCTGCAGAGCACCAAAGGGGCCAGTGTTTGTGGGTAGGCATAAACATCAACACGGATGTTCAGATCTAAAGGCAGACATGCAATAGTAGCGTAACTGGAAATTCGTGGTTGTTGTATGAGACACAGAGCCCAAGCTTTTGGAAGGGCAGGAGCTGGTTTTTGGAGTGCAGGTAAAGAGACATGTTAGAAGAGCAGTGGGTTATGGCGTGTGTTTTATCACCCAGTCTCTAAGGAGCAAAGCCCTTTAACCTGTCTCCAACCGAGCATTCAAGAAATCAAATGTGAAAGGTTCTTAGTTACTTCCGTTGGTCTCTTCTCCCAAGTGACAAGTGACAGGACAAGAGGAAATGGCCTCAAGTTGCACCAGGGGAAGTTTAGGCTGGATATTGGGAAAAAATGTCTTTATGGAGAGAGTGGTGAAGCATTGGAACAGGCTGCCCAGGGAGGTGGTGGAGTCACCATCCCTGGAGATGTTCAAGGAACGTGTGGACATGGCACCATGGGACATGATTTAGTGGGCATGGTGGTGTTGGGTTGATGGTTGGACTTGATGATCTTACAGGTCTTTTCCAACCTTAATGATTCTGTGATTCTGTGATCTAAGCCAAAGAAATGCTGGACTTGTAGGCATGCTCATTTTCTTAGTGAAAACACCTTCCGCCTTGAAACATGCACCCAATCCTGCACTCTTCATTTGATATTAACAAAACCTTTGGAATAAATATTGGATGTAATTGTCCAGATGCTCTTATTTCTGCTTTTAGCAAAAAATTATGGGACATTTAATACGGGCAAATTTTTTTTTTTGTTCAAGTGAAAAAATGAGAAGGAAAGGTGTGTTTACTCCAGCATGGTACTGATTCTGTACGGGCTAGAAGACAGATATCAGGTATGCCCTGTGCTCCAGCACAGTACATGCTTGGGATGATGTCTTTGTTGTTGTCTTTTTCATAAATCGATGCAGTGCACTGGATGTGGAAACACTAAAGTGGCTTCCCCTGGGTAAGAGAGCTGGGTCTATAGTGTCTGGAAGAGTCTGAAATCAGAAAGACTAGAAACAGGGGCTCCAACCTACCGGCAATTTGGTGTGTTGCAGGCGCTGGCTCTTCTCCAGACCCCTTGTCTCAGCCAGGGGCACAGCTTCTCGTGGGAGCTGGTCCTGCACCTGCTACACTGCAGTGCCTCTCTCCAGCTGCCTCAGAGGGGATGAATGGATCCGTGCTAAATTAAACGTGGAGGAGAAAGAAAGAAAATGAAACCTGAAGGAATGTCCTGTGAAAAGTAGGGGGTCAATCAAAGCTGCCTTAACTTGTCCAAATTGTGCCGGCAGAAAGAATAAAGACAACAGGATTTTGGCTAAGTCTTGTAATATTGCAGTGTGGAATAAACTGTAAGTTGCTTCTCATCTCTGCTCTGCCAGGAATAGACGGAAAAATACTCCAATAAAAGAAGTACGGGTTGTGAAACAGTGGATGTGACCTCCTATGCTAACCTGATATGCTAAAACGTTGTCTAAACACCACTGTTAGTCATTATGCTCCTCAGTAAAAGGCATTTTCTCCTGAGAGATGTCAGCTTAAAATACAAGGTCTTGATCTTTAATTCGAATCCCTCTGGGCAGACCTTTTCTGTCAGCCTGAACCCCTTTGATTTCAATAGCACTTTGTTGTTCTGGACGCACCAGTCCAGCTGGGGGTTTAGATTCCTGCTACACACTGGCATAGTAGCTTTTCATACATTTTGATAAAAAAAACCCCACCCTTAACCTCAAATGATATGGGGTTTTTTTCATGTTTCATTCTCCTTTGTGTAGTCCTTGGTCCCAGTCTTTCTGGTCTTTCTCGGGTGATTGCAGACACTGACATTTTATTTTTGGTCATGTAACAGAAATAAATACAACAGGGGGTAAATGAAACTTCACAGGTAATTTCAGACTGGAGGCTCCAGTCAGCGTCTTTTCTTTTGAGGGTGTAGCTCCACTTGACCCATGAGGGCACCTCATTTCGTGACTGCAGAGGACGGCAACTTGGCCAGATGTAGAGCATCCCATGGCACTTAGCACCAGTAAATAACCCTTACAATGTAGGGTTGGTTCTGTAGCGCAATCGCCCATTTTGCCTTTAATGACTGATAAAAAGTCCTTGGGAATGATAACACCAGGAAGGAATAAACTTTGGAGATAAATGGTACATTGACTTTGCCATTTGCATTTACTCTGCAGCTTGAGATGACTTTTAATTATTCAAGAGAGGCAGAATGGAAGTCACTTCTATCTTTGTTTCTTCCCCTAAAGCAAATCCGCTCTGTAAATTTTCCTGTGACCAATATACCAATATTTCCCTGGTATATCTTCTCTGATTTTCACCTCATTTTTTTTTCTTTCTTTCTTTTGAAATTTTTGCTAGATGTTTGAGATGCAGCAGCATTCAGCTACATTGAAATGTTTTCTCATCAGCTAACTCAGAGCAGATTGATCAGTCTATTCACGTAATGAACAAGGAGAACAACATACGCACTTTCCAGTGCTACAGGCATGTATCTGGAAAAATAATGTTAGCAGTTAAATAGCCTCATCAACACGAACATTGAAAAAACTCCATCGTATTTGTTCATGTTTGGAAAAGCTGGGTGTTCAGTGTCTCATCATGCACACACATACCTGGCAAGGGGGACGGGGGGGAAGGTAATTCTTCAGTGTGTTTAGAGACACAAGCTCTGTATCTCTTCCCTTTGGCATCCGCTGCTGCCATCAGCACAGGCACCTTTTCTTTAGAAGAGGAGCGTTGTTATTTATTACAACATTAGCCCAATTTTTAAAAAATGCTCTGTGAGAAATATGCAAAGCAGTAGGGAACTGAGTGTTCTTGCTGTCGGATTACAAATGTTTTTGGCCAGTACATTTAAGCATAGAATGGCATTCACTTTTAGGGGCTTTGAAGGGAATAATGAGAACCCTACAACCCTAAGAGAGAATTCGGATTTTGATTGCTCAGGAATGAGGTATTTCATCTTGCACCTGCTCCAAGTAGGAAATGGTTTCAAGTATGTATTTAATGTCTGTGAAAAACACTGAAAAGGAGGAAAAAAAAAAAAGGGGGAAAAAGAGAGAAAAGGGGAAAAAAAATCACTGTTTCTTAACAGGAGTTTTAAATACAGCAAACCATGTGGTGGTGCTAAAGTTACAAAAGATGAATCCTCCCAGACCCACTCTCACAAAATGTGCAGAATGTGGCCAGATAAGATATGACAACAAGTACAGATTATAGCAGTGGCAAACCAGTAAACATGGAAATCTGAGTAAATCAGTCATTTCAAATCTATTTGCCAGACTGTGTTTATCCTCTGCAAAACCTCACGATCGCCATAGGAAGCACTTCATAGCAATCTCTGCAGGGCTTTTGCTGGGTGGAGTTAAGGATCAGGATATTCCACAGCAGCCTTTTTGCAGGCATTACAGCTGATCTTTCAGCCTAATTGAGATGAACAATGATGATACCCATTTTGGGTTTTTTTTTTTCAACTTGAGTACCCACTTCCCACTTTGAACCTGCTGTACGAGAAGGCGTTGAATACTAGGGATAGACAGATTAAGCGCTTCTGGTTCAACAGTAAAAAACTGATTTCAGTATTTTGTCTGTGTTTTTATTTCACATCCCTCAGCTACGTGATATCTTGGTATTTTGCAAGAAAAAGAGTATTTTGTAGACATGTCAAGTTGTTTTCTTTCTCTGTGGCTTCACCAGTGCAATCCCATCAATTTCAATGCAGTCCTTCTTGTGTGTGACAGTGCAGGATTTGTCCTGCAATCTGCAGTCTTTTCCTGCTTATTCTTTCTGGCCAACATTCCTCAAATTGTGAAAGTGCTCTGTTTAATGGTGAGCCCTATGAGAGACAAAGAGTAGAATTTTTAAGTTTTTCTTTCTTTCTTTTTTCCCGCCCCAGGTCAGTTTTACACACCTGAGTGGAGCTCTGGATTTGTGAGCTGGTTACAGAGGTCCTCAGTGATGAAAGCTGACATGGGCCAGATAGCCTTTTCAAATATTTTCCGTGACTAGGGCAGAATAATTGCATTCAAAATCCATGTTTAACATTCATTTACAGGCTTACAACGAGGCACACTGTATGTGCCATCCCCTAATTTGTACCACTCCGGGAACATTTTCCTTGTCTCAGCATTTCACGCTGGGTTTTGTAGATAGAAGTTGAAGATCTGAGAGCAGACCTGTTTCTGCCTCAGACTTCCTGTGTAACCTTGGGCCAATTACTAAACCTCTGTGTATCGGTTTTTCCTTCTGTAAAGTAGCAACTACAATACCTTGTCATGGACGTACCTCAGGCTGAGCAGATTGAGACATGGATGGCATATGTTAGAGAAGTATCTCGGTGTTAACAGGATATTAATTTTCAGTAGCCTCACCAGAAGTCTTCCTTTTTTGTTCTCCTTCTTCCCTCAGGCTCCTTTCTTCTCAGGATTATTAAAAGCGCGTCATGCCTCATTTGCCCCTTCAAGATGGAGCACGTAGGAAGGCTCTACTGGGTCAGACCAATGTCCGTTTGGCCCTCATTCCCGCTCTGCCATCTCCTTTGCCATTTATGATTTCATGAACTCCTGCCATATCCCTTGTCAGTCTCCTTTTTTCCAGACCGTCGGTGCCACTGTAATGCTGTTGCCCTGTGCCGGGGAGCCATTCTGCGGCTGTGGTCAGCCTTGCTGCCCTTCTCTGAGGGTTTGCCATGGACTTCTCCTAACAGATGGCCTAGAAATGCATGTAGTGTTTGAGATATAGGGGGGGCAAATATTTCTAAAAGGGCATAATGATGTCTTTGATCCCATTCTTCCCTAATGATTTATATATTCTGAGTTATTTATCTACCTCTAACAAACATTGAACAATATTTTCATATTCAATATTCATCGCCCTCGGTAAATTTGCAGACAACACCAAGCTGAGCAGTGCAGTTGACACACCTGAGGGATGGGATGCTGTTCAGAGGGACCCGAACAAGCTTAAAAAGTGGGACCATGTGAACCTCATGAGGTTCAACGAGGCCAAGTGCAAGGTCCTGCACCTGGGTCGGGGCAACTTTCCTGGAATTACTGGCTATCCTTATCTGCAGCTTAATGAATGGCAAAGCATGATGTCATCACCTGGTTGTAGTCCAAAATAATGTTTCAGACGCTGATCAGCCACTGATGCTTTGGAAGACGATGCACGAAATCTGTCTGTGTGCATAAACTCTGCAGGTTAGAAACTACTTCCTAATACATGACCCCAAGCTGTTGCAATTATTTTAACTCAAGGAAGGATCTGTCTGAAGGAGGAAGTGGGAAGGGGAGCAGGACCTTCTGAAGCTGGAAAATACCCTGCTTAAGCCGGATTCCAAGAAATGCAGAAATCTTCTGGAAAGGTGGCGCTTGTGACCTCAACAAATCCTCTAGATCACAAGATCTGATGGAAAATCTCAGACTATTTAAGATCTTATCAAGACAGGCACGTGGACATGTTTATTATTGAAGAAAATGTGCTTATATATACTTTTTGTGTACATACATGGAGATTTTGATCTATTCTCTCATATTAAAAATTATGAGGAAGGGCCTCTAATGTACCAAAGCACTGATTTCTTAGAGGGCTGCTTTCTTCTGCGTTTCCTAGTTAACCTACCGTACTATGACCAACACTGAGGAACCTATCTGTGGAGAATTTTTGAGTCAAAGAACTCATAAAAAGCTGAACTGAAAAACCTAAACATGGTTTCATTTCTGTTTGATCCCTTTATTAAAGACCACGTTCTGGATGCCCGGATTCCCTGCCTTTCCTCTGACGCACAGTAACAATTCCTGGTAATATCCTGGGGAGAAGTGAAATCATCACTGGAGCCAGATCAGACCTTTCATATTTACTTTTCACCATCCTCTTTCCAAGTTTCCTTTAAATTAATTTCTCTAAAGGTAGCATTTATACTATTGTAGAGCATTTCTGCTGGCAAATAATACTATGCCCCAGTCCGGTGGGAGAGTTATGGAGGGGTATGATTCACTGACATTTTACTCTAGATTTACACCCCCTCATTTCTGTATGGTGCCTACAACCAGTGTTTTCCAACAACAGAGATCAAGCCTCCCTAGACCCTGATGTGAGCAGCAAGCAGCAGAAACACACAATCAAACAGCAGTACGTTGCCTCACACAAAACCTTCCTATTCATAATGAGGGGTTTGTCGCAAAAAAAAATTGTTTGTGTTTTTTTTATTTTTTCTAAAATGAGGATTTAATTCCTGATTTTATTTTTTTTTTCGCCAGGAAGTAACTGTTTCACTGATACATTACTATTTCCCTTGCCCCTCCTATGGGAATACTTTGCTACAAATACGGACCTAAGTCTCCCCGCCTTGCTCAAACAGATAACCTCTTTAAAACGATGAGCTGCATGAATAAGTCAAACAAATTGAAGTTGTAAACCACAGTCCATGTCTGGCTTGTGAGTGCCAGTCGCTGTATCAGCACCTGCTGTCTGCTCCAATGCAAATTTTCATTGCGTTCCCACACGTGGTTAGTGTTTGCCTTCTGTGGCATCATCCTCCCGGTCCCGAGCCACGAAGAACCTACTGCGCTCCCTTGCACCGCTCGCTCCCCAACAGCCCCAAAAAGCATTTCTGCTTCTGTTGTGTGGCTGGCGGCCGCTCCGCAATTTCTGCACTGCATTGTAGATTCAAACCGACCCTGACTTGCAAGCCCCTGGATTTTTTTTCAGCCATGAGTATGTATTAATAACACGGAGTTGGGTATTGCTGAATATAGTAATGACATTTGTGTCACGTGTGTAGCTTTGGCTGGAGAAAGCCCAGGGAAAGACCTCTCTGAAATGGATCTCAGCAAGATGTGCGCTCGGCTTTGTTGGCTTGGTGTGCTGGTGCGCCGCAACAGAAGAAAGAAACAATTATCTCACACTGCCAAAATAATAGCTTTTGCTTATTCTTCAGTGGAAGCATAAGGGCTGAGTCCCTAGCCCACTGAAGTCAAGGGAAGGATTCCCATTGATTTGCTCAGCTTTGGCTAAAAGCTGCTGTGAAAAGGCACAACTTTTCAGTAGGTTAAAAAGAATACAGTAACTTTCAATTTTTTATTATTTTTTTTTTAAATCTAAAGAATAAGAGCATGGACATGCTATTCCCAACCCAGCTATGCTGAAATAATGAGGGTGAAGAGGTTTAGAGAAAATTCAGATGAAAAAATTTGGAAAAATGATTTATTCACCCAAACCCACAGTTTTAGGGTCACTGAAACTATTCACGAGTACGTGGTGAATTGGAAAAATAGGCTGGGCAAAGGAATAGCGGGGGGGGGCATTTGTTTAAAAAAATTTTGTTAGAACAAGTATTTTGAACACATGTTTAAGCGTGGCTTGATGCAACTTAAAAAAAATAAAGCAAACATTGGCTTAACCCAAATACACTGTAGTAAACGCTCCCCCTGCCCCAAATAATCCTTTTGCCTCCTTCCCCAGTTTCCTAACGTAGCCATCAAGCGAAGGCAGGAGTTTAATTGCCCAGCTGTGATTGTAAGGAAAGCGTTCGAACATGGCAATTGCTGTTGCCTCCTTTGTGGCTGAGCCAGAGAAGGGAGCCATGTGCACTCCCATTAACTGGTAGGCTAATCATTTTTTGCTGCTTGTTATGGAGAGCGGCGTGCACGGATGTCTCTGTTTAATCGGATGAAGTTCTGAGAGCGCTTTTTGGTTCCTGCGGCTTTCATCCTCGGTGCCAGGGTTTTCAGCGCTTGCCGGAAAGAATTAAGGTGCTTCCTTTCCTGGCTCTCCCGAAAAGCAGATTGTTTATTACACCTGGATGCAAATTAAGCTGTCTGCCTTTGTTGTGACAAAGAAAATGAGAGTGAGCTTCACTGTAGGAATAAAAGTTCCCTGAGGTTGGAAAGACCGGCTTCGGGGACGTGTGATGGCAGGCTGGGGATGTGAGCGTGTGAAAGCAGGCTGCCTTCTCGTGGAGCCAAAGGGCTCTCAGACCATCTTTAACCACACCACGGCTCAACACTGCTATGGTATGCCCTTGACATTAGTGGAGGTGTACATCTCTATCACTGCCTCTCGCCCCACATGTCCTCTTTTGGACACGCTCAGGCCAGTTGAGTTCAGTGCCCTTCCTCTGCCAGTGACTACAGCACATGATTAAAAAAACATTTTAAGAAAAAAATATAAATCTATACCTACCCAAATTTCAGCAATCAGCAAGCCAGAGGTATAGGCTGCCTCTCAATCCTCAGATTTAATACTCTTGCATAAACTTTCTACCGTGGATTTGTCTGGTCGGATCCATTTATACCTTTGGCTTTTTCAACATCCTGTGGCAACGAGGTCTGTGCTTTAATTATACATTGTGTGAAGACAATACTTCCTTCTCTGTGTTTTAAACCCACTGTCTAATGGTTTTATTAGGTGCTCTCTGGTTCCTGGATTATGAGCAATAGTTGTTAATCTTTCCAGATTGGCTTTCCTATGGCCAAACTCAATTGCCAAGCTTAACCTCTCGTACATGCTCCTTGTGTCATCCTTTTTCCAGGCAGGAGTCTGACTTGGTTCATATCTTTTGGGGGCCATTCCCTGCTTGGGCACAGCCATGAGCTTTTATCTTCCCAACGCTTCCTTCTTTGGGGATAAAAGAGGATAGCAGAACTGCGTCATATCCAAGATACAGGCACGGCATGAAGCAATATGATTTGGCATAATGCTGGGGGTTTTTTTTCTTCTCGCTTTCCTTCCAAATATTATACCTGCCTTTTTGATTCCTGCTGACAACTGAGTTGAAGTTTTCAGAGAACAATGCAGAACAGCCCTAAGTAGAATTAGCTAATATCCTGTCGTTTTACAGGCATCCCTGGAGTTGTTTTCTCCATGTGTGTAACTTCATATATCTCATGACAATATTATCAGCCTGGTGCAGCATTGTACACAGAAATGGCTGCTGAGATTTTTCTGAGCGCTTAGTTTTCTGTTGGAGGTTTTGTCAGGAAGGCTAAAGCGTGTGGACTGGCCAGAGCACCAAGTGAATGAGCAAAGGCGTGTGAGACTGTCACTCCCAGACCTGACGGTGACAGGCACTGTAAACCTGTCCGAAGGTTCACCACAATTAGCACTGTGGTTAAAGACGTTTCTGTATGGTTTTTTTTTTTTTTTTTTGAGAAGTAGTTTTACATTTTGTTCATTTGTTTTTTTTAAGCAGCCTGGGAAAACAGTGGAAGTGTATCCATTTCTCAATATAAAATAGCTATTTGTTTGGAAAAAAACCCTTTAATTTGGTGTTAAAAGTGTTTATGCTAGCTTAAAATCACAATGAGAGGTTTCATTTGACTGAGTATATAAATACGTGTCCTTCAGGAACAGACATTAAAATGAAAATCGATTTGTATTTACCCAGCTTTAAATGTGATGCTGTGAGAGCAGAATACTGCAGAAACCATTTCTTCAGCAATATAGTCATCAGCTTCTCTCGCGACCTCACAAAATGGTTTGATCTGTGGGGCAGAACTCAGGAGGTCTTTAAGCTAACGTTGTACAAAGTGTCAGGCGAAGGGAAGGCAAAGATCACGTTTTCACTTCTGTGCAAAGCCGCTGCCAGCGATATTTGAAAGTCCACTCTGGTGCGTTGTGTGCTGAACAGGCAAAGAGCATCCCAGGGCAAGTGGGGTAAATCACCTTTAGAAATGTTTCCTTCTTTTCCTCTGGTAACTTGTGGATAATTCTAGCTTGGCCTGGTTTGAGAGACCTAAAATAATTAACCCAGGTTGGACTTAACAGGGCAACACTTAGAGGAGCAAACCAGGCACCTGAATTTGATTGACGCTTCAGATAATTCGATCTCCGTGACTCACTGCCCAGCTTTGCAAAGTGAAATAATGTCCTTTCATCCCATTCAAGCAGTGAGAAACTTCGGCTGGCTGGAAATGCGAGAGCTAGAGCCAGGGAAGGGCTTGCAGGTTGCAGTGCCCAGTGCTGCCGCTCCCGCTTGGAAGTGTCACGGCAAGACAGGCTGAAACTTGGTGTGGCATTGTGTCTGCTTCAGTATGTGTTGGATTAGACTGTGTGCAGTGGAAGAGCTGCTATAAAACAGACAAGGCAAACCTGGCCGCAGCTGGTGCCCTTGTGTCATCTGCTTTGAATGTTTGCACGAGGGGAGAGAGAGGGTCAAATGGTTTTGGGCAGAGAGGAGAGCTGCTTGTGGATCTAGGGTACCTCGGGTGACACCTCAGAGTCCTGAGCTCTTGCATAAATGGGAAATATTCTCCTCTTCCGCTTCCCTTTTGTGAAGGGATTGACCCCATAAATGTGCTCTAGCTATTGTCAGGGAAAGCAGGCAGGGGAGCGGTGAGTTTGCTCATCCCAGTGGGATCTGGGAATGAACAAGACGCAAAGCCGCTCAACGTTATCAGGACACATACCCCTCAGAGGGTGCCTTAAGGATATTTGCTGACAGACGTGGAATAATTAAGTCCTGGGAACCCGAGATTTCTCCCAAGCGAGGTGGAATCAGTGAGGGGATTTTGAAGACATCATGGTTTTGCGCTCTCTGAGACTAAGTCCTTTTGCAGATCTAGACCTAAGATGCAAGCAGTGATGCTCTGCTGAAGGCTTCCAAGGAGATTAATCCGGTGGAAAATATAATGCGTAACTGGGTGCTTAAAGACTATGTTACACACAGCAAGAACTGAGATTACATGGATGAATTTAACTGCAGGACTGCCTAGATTTGACGTGCTCGAATAGAAACATTAACATAAATTCTAGCTATATTGAAAATATTTTGTGTGATTGATGCTGATTTAGAAGGCAGTAGTTAAAGAAATGTTGCTGATTTTGAACACAAGCAATATTTATTGTAATGACTTTGCGTGATTCGAGCCTTCTTGGGGTAGGATCTTCTGGTTGAACAGCAAACATCACGCCCTTCCCTCATGTTTTCATTAAATGTGAGAGTACGATTATATCACTAAGAATAAGGATAACACTGTACAACTCGCTGAGTTTTAAGGGTCTTACAAAGGCCTTTAAAGATAGCCGTGCATAGTGGGTATGGGAACTTGAGGTTTTCTTTGCTTTAGACTGAGAGGCTGTTTTCCAACACCTCCCAATCCCCCGCTTGCCATCTGAGACACTCAGAGGGTGTCCCATCTACCCGGAAACACCATCTTGGTTCAGAAGAAGAGGATGTTTTGAAAAGGGCACTCATGACAAAGGGTGCACGTTCACCTCTGGCTGCTTGCAGAGAAAAAGCTCTTTTCTTTTTTAAATCTATTAGGCAAACAAGAAAAACTGCCAGAGAGATTATTTTCCTGGGAAACAGAGTGCTGGAGAAGGGATGCACCATTTTAAAGCGCATCTACTACACCCCAGTTGAGTCATGTCACTTCTAAATGCCTTGGAAAAGCCTGCTCTCACCCACCCCATCACTAAATTATGAGTATTAATGGGACTTATAAGAGTGCATCCACGGGGAAATACACTGCGTCTCTCTGTTCATGATGACACTGTCTGTGCACACTCTGTGCTTTATTGGCAACAGCTCCTTTTAATTTCAGATATGTAAAGCTATATTTACAGTACAACAGTTTTAATTACCAATACGGCAGTGATAAAAGGGAAGGAAAGAAAGGGATACTCTATAATTGCCTGTCTTTCTCTCTGATCAGCAGGGCTTCCATCAGTTTCCTCAGAATTGCTCCCCAAAGGAAGGGAACGTATATAAATATGTAAGATGAGATTTAATTACTGGAAGTGCATCAAAAGCACTATATGTTTCCATGATTGAAACCTTTCCTGGAGTCATGATAAGCATCCGACAAAAAAATAGGCCACTAATTAGTAAAGAAAGTAAATTATAATCATGCATGGCAATATTCACTCTAATGGAGTTGGAAAGTGCCGGTATTCATTTTGCAAGGAAGAGTGCTTAAGGACTAAGGCTGCAAGATGAACCTCGAATGACCAAGGCTGCTCTCCAGAGCTAAATCAGCTCCTCAGACCATTGCCGTCAGCAGAGCAGAATTAAATCCTGTCCTATTGCTGAAGCGGGAGATTTAGGGCTAGATTTTAAGAAACGTGAAGCCCCTGCTGCTCCCAGTGAAGCTGGCATCCGATGCATCTGCTTTTCTGGTGGGAACTGGCAATTGACTGAAGCCAAATCCTTCCCTGGGAGTGAATGCAGGACCTTCGGCAAGGATGACACTTGGCAGGAGGCACAGTCAGCATTGCAGACTCAGTCACTGATATGATTACAGAATCACACAGAATCACAGAATCATTAAGGTTGGAAAAGACCTGTAAGATCATCAAGTCCAACCACCAACCCAACACCACCATGCCCACTAAACCACATCCCCCCGTGCCACGTCTACGTCTTTTTTGAACACATTTAGCTCTGCTTCAAGTGACTGCTCTGCTGTAGTTCGGACCAAAATTTTGGTCTCCTGGTATCTCAGGGGAGCGTTTGACCTGCAGGTCTGATCTGAGGTTTCTTTCCCTCCGTCTCTCTTTCCTGTCCTGCAGGCACACTATGGTGAATGAGAAGCCTCCTGTATTTTTATGCAGAAAGAAAAAAAAAACAACAAACCCCAACCGTCTAAAAACTTTGTAAGGTATGGAGGTGTGTTTGCCCCACTGCAGAGCAGAAGCAGATTTTTGAGAGCGTAAAAGCAGCTTTAGGTCAGAAAAATTGTTTCCCACACAGCTCTATGTATGAATTGTGTTGCAGGTATAAGGCAGTGTTGTCTTTCTGGGTACTCTGGGAATGCAGGCTCACTCTCAAAATTTTCTTTTCTGTAGGTTTTGTTTGCGTGACTTTTCCTTGTATTTTGTAGCTGATTAGTTTAGATTGATGCAATTAGCGTAATTAAGTGTAATTATGAATTTTGGTGCAAAGTCATGTAATCATATATTTACAATGTGTAATTAGGTAATTACAATACGTAATTTGCAATATAAAATGTAATGTCATTACACAATGCTGGTTAAATTTCATATAAAAAAAGATGCCCTGGGCACATAGAATGGCTAATCTCAAAAGTTCATTCTTTTGGAATATCTTTAGGAACTTCTTTCCAAATGATCCAATCCCTACTATTTCCCATATGGAACTGGGACCCTGCAAAAGTCTGATTTTATAGAGCTGTGGTCAGCTGAAAAAATGCCCTCGCCCTCCACCTGCGTTTTCCAACCTCTTCTCTACGCACATACTTTAAAAGAAAAACAGACAAAAAAGAGCTCCAGTAAAACATGCCAACAATTAGCAGCAGCAGCAAGAAGAGCAGTAATGCAAAGTAACAAAGAGATTTATGTTTTGGAATTGTAATGATTTGTGCGCCGTTTTATTGAATCCATTTTTCTATGTAATATTTAATCTCTGAGCAGAACATTTAAAATGCAGCAATTAAATGCCTTTATAAGTTGATGCATCTCTGAGGACCAAAGATGAAGTAAATGGATTTTGCTTGTGGATACTTTGAGGAAGTCTCCTGGGAAATGAAACCTCCATTTTCAGCATCAGCAGTAAATACTAGCTGAGCACCATTATGACCGCCACGCAGCAGGGACACCCGTGTGTACATCTGCAAAGTTCTCTGTGGTATGTTCAGAGAGACTGTTCAGTCCTGTGGATGAGGACTAAATAAATGGAGCCTGTTGCGTTTGCTAGACATCTTCTCAAGATATTGAGGTTATTGGTCAATGGATGTGATGATAGAGCGAAAGGTCACTCCTACGCTAACTTAGCAAACCATCTGCATGTCCCAACCTATTAGCATATGAAAAACCCGACTCCTAGGATTTTACAATATCCCGGTAAGCGTTTCCCTCCATCTGTAGGACAAAAAGGTCCTTTAAAAATACCTAAATCTCACATTAAGATCTCTTTAACCCATTGTACTCCAAATCTGTAGCAGATCTCTCAAGCATCTAAGCAAATAATTATTCTTATCTGGGCAGTCCCGCAGCCCCATTTCTACTAAGCCGTGGAGCTACAAAGCACAACATGCTGAAGCTGCTTGTTCTCTTGGAGAATATATGACCCAACGTTTATTTCGGTCAAGTTATCCCCCAATTCATGGGAAATAAGTAAGAAGACACTCAGGCACTACAGAATTTAATTTTTAGTCCGATGTCGCTGGCTAGAGCAGCCGCAAGAGGAGATTGTTTCATCCATGCAGTAAACCAACACCTTTCCCAACACTGTAGATGTTCTGTAGCTAAGGAGAAAAGTATTTCATGACTCCAAAAGGGTCCTGGGCTATGAGCTGCTCTTTAGAGTCCTGAAGGACTTTGGACACAGGTCATCTCCTGGTGCCAAGCCATCGATGTAAATCAGGGTGTATTGGTGAAGCTTTGTACCATCCTTAAAAACGACGTGAGTTCCAAACAGGCGCGAAGCCAGTAGCTGAGTTTGAAGAAGGGCCGTGTCGTATCCTGCTCCATGTTGGCAGATTTCCACCGCAATCAACACCTTCACACAGATAACACCTTCGCGCAGCTAACACCTTCCTGAGCTCCAGATGCGAGTGCTTTGAACTAAGTCTAACCTGACTACAAATCCCGCTTGGCTTGCCAAGGAAAACAAGGCTGAACTTTCCAACAGTTGCATTAAGAACCACTCCGAAGAAATAGGTTTCCACATTGGTTTCCAAACAGTTTGGTCTTCTCTACCCTTGAAAAAGGGTTTTGAGCAGAATCGAGGCTTGCTTTCTATTAGGGTTGAAAATGAAGTATGAGCAGGGCCATAAGCAGAGGATAAGAACTGCTGAAAACAGAGGGAAACAGATCAGCTGGGGCACTCTGCTCCATGAAACTCTTTGGAAAAAGAAGTTAATTCACTAACCACCTCGTTCACAAAATTCTCACCAGTGCACGAGGAAGTTGTGCCATCGGTTTCCATTAATGCCTGTGAAAACTAACCATGAAAATATCCCCTGCACAGATGGGAGAATAAATTATGTAGCTCTGCTATGAAATAAATGTGGATGTTACCAAATAAAGAACAGGTTTGTGCATAGATCCTGTAAAAAACAGTCTGTGATGTCTGGCTGTGAAGCAAGTCAAAGCGCAGCAAGGCAAGTCAAAGCAAGATAGTTTACATCTAAAAAGGGTTAGGTGCCTGGGGAGGATTTGGAATAAAAATAAATACACATAATTGAAATAAAGGGGAAAAGCACATCTTTTGACAGCAGAAGTAAGTGTTAAGATAGGAACTACCAAAACCAGGAATTGCTTTTTCAAGATACATTAGAGTCCTTCAAAATGTCTGTAAAGGAAATAAGATTATCAGGATGGCTTTATCATTAGAAGAAAAGGAGTATTAAAAGACCTCGGTTTGGTCTGAATAAAAAAGATAAATTTCAAGTAAACTGGCATGGAGTTTATCCATGGTTGGGTTTGCAGTAATAAAGTCAGTGAGGGAATAAGCTGTGTGATTTACAGGCAGTAAGCTTCTGTAAAATTTACAAACTGCTGTTATAAAATGTCACCTTTTATGATGCATTCCACTCAGCCTGCATATATAAAGGGCAGTGCAATAGAAAGAGTAGCAAAGGCAAAGCAGTCTTATGTCCTACCTAGCTAGCTACCTTTTTTGCTTTTACAGCAGCAGCAGAGCTCAGGCATCAGATGACCCTGCTGCGAGGTTCTTTTCTCATTAATTTTTCTGTTTGTGGAGGTACACTGTTGGCCTTGCCATTATTAATAGAAAATTTAGGGTTGTTTAAATGAGATGGATTTTTGTAAGATGCTCGTGGATGAATAGAGCGAGAGACCTCCCACCCCCCTCAATGATTATATAAAAATAGGGCTTATGATAGATTTGGTTAATTTTCTGTTTTCTCTGCTTGGTCTACAGCTATGCAAGGCTTAGGTGTGATAGGCCTTAGGAATCCAGAGCCAAAATTAAACTTTTTTGTGAAGCTCTGAGTTTCTGTGTAAGTTAAGCACCTGTTGACCTTGGGAGCTCAACACCCATATCCAACTTGACCTGTTAAATCTAGAAAACCTCCAAGAATCCCCCCCGCCAAGGTGTCAAGTCTGTTAGAAGGCTTTGCTGGAAGGGTGGCTGGGTATTTCTCATTGCACCTTTTGGACAAGTCCAGTGTCCTGGATGGGGATCGTTCTGGCTGGTGTTGGTCAGCCTGGCCAGGAGGTGTCCAGGCTGGGCTCCTCAGCCAGGTGATCTACGGTGACTGAGCTCCTTTGGAGTCACAGTCCAGTCTCTGCTTGCTGCCAAAGCCACCCATGCGAAGCAAATCCTGCTCAGCCCGCACATGCCTCTCTCATTTTCTGTGTCAGCTGAGGGGGGGTAATTCCTGCCTGGTGCTTCACCTCCATTTGAAAGCTCAGACGTTACGTTGGTGGGCTCTTTGCAGTCCGGCGCGATTGACACAGTGGCCTCTGATCCAAGTGGAGAGTCCTAATACTCTTCTTCTTTCAGTGCTCGCAAAAGAGACATACACTTTGAATTAAGATTTTAACAGGGCTGTATTCTGGAAGTTCAGCAAAATAAATCAATAATGGTGGTGATAAAACTGCAGTTTAATGTTAGCTGTTATAGTAAAACAACAGTCAGTGTACAGCCATTTTACCACCCTATGGCCACGGTTTCTACAGTTTATTCTGACAGATTTATTGTTGCCTTCATTTAATAATCTACTTCTCTTTAGCACAGCCACCATCATTATAATTTTGAAATAAGGTCTTTATAATTTTACTGTGCACAAAATAATAGATTTTTATATCTACTGCCTAGCTAGCAAAATACTTAAATTCAAACTCTTCATAAACAGAAGAACAAATAAATACAGTTTAGGAACCATCTCTTTTGGTGGAAATTGGATAAGCCTCATCGACTTCAGCAGAGAAGTGTGTCTGACAGCGTGCAGGATGGCGAGTCCTGTGGCTGCGAACCTGCCAGTAAAATCCAAGCACAGTGTGTTGTGCAATGGGTAGCAACCAGCAAACTGGTTTACGTTCCCAAAAACGTTGTATTTAAGTAATTCAGAGCTGGAAGGTAGGAGAGTACAGGGATACGGGAGAATTTGGAGCATCGTGGAGGGAATAATTTCATGTTACGCCTATAAAGCATAATACAGACGAGGTGTCATGCTAGTACAGCTCAGCTGCTTCTGATGCTAAGGACCAAAGGGTGGGATCATTTTTCAGCACCAACTTTTGTGGAAATGCTTTGACTTGTGGTGGGTTGAGTCACATGTGAGTTAGAGCGTTACGTGGCCATGCAAGAGGAACCGTGAATAAATGCAGTAAAATCAAGTGGTATTAAAAAAAAAACAGGAAAAAAGAATTAAAATGGGGAGGTGCTGTGGCTTTGCATGTCAAATGAGAACTTCGGTATTATGTGTTCCTCTCATTGATATCAATACTGACTTTCAAGGCAGTGAAGCTGGCCTAGGGCTGGACCTTTCAGGCTGTCATGCACACACTGAGAGTGCTTTTTCCCACATCATGCTTCCAGGGCTGTGCTATTGCCTCGCTCTACAAAAATGTAGCAGGAGAGAGATCAGACTCGGTGAGTGCTGTGTCTGACCTGGGCCAACAGGAACTGCACGGGAAAGGATGTGCTGAGTGACGGAGGTGGCAGAGTTTGGAGGTGGAGGTGTCCCAAAGAAGGAAAATTGAGTGCGTCTCCTGATGCAGTTGGTGTTTCTTCCTGCAACATGTTTTTTGCCTCATGCCAATTTGAATTTGAGCTTTTTTGATGTTCTTTTTTTTTTTTTTCCCCCTGGCCTGTGGATTTGAGCATGATCACCGAAAGCCAGAAACATGTTAAGCCTTGTAAAAGCATTACAGCAATTTGCGCAGGAGCCAGGTGAGCTTATAAACTACAAGATTTATATCACTGCTCCACAGATTAAGTGACTTAAATCAGGATTGCAACGAGACTCTGTGTCAGGACTAAAAATAGAGAAGAGGCCTATGAGTCCCTTTTGCATAAAGCCATCCCACCTCTGTGAATGTGCATGCCTGCTCCTGTTGAAATCAATCCCAGCACTTCCACTGATTTTAATGAATCAGAACAGGCCACCAGCACTTGTTCCTTCAGGTCTGTCTCCTGCACTAATACCTAGTTTGGATTTCCTTCTGCAGCATATGTTAAGTGCTTGATAGCAAAATGTTTGGGCAAATCCAACATTTTTCAATGGAATTACTTGAATTAAGGATGCATAGATCAACAGAATTGTATTATTTTATCAGCAAATACAAAAAGTTGGCACTTCAAAGTCCCAAACGTTTTGTATAAATAGGTGCTGTACCCAGTTAGAAAGGCAAAGAAAAAATCTTGATGTATGTTGAACCATTTCTTCCATGTATAGAATTACTCTACCAAAAGTCTTAGGACCCTGGCTAGCCTCCTTCAGCACTAGAGGACCTGGCACACGTCTTTTTAGAATCAAGTCTGTTTTCTTCCTCATTTCTGCTGGTTTGAGGATTAAATAATATTCAGCTGCACCAGAAAACTGGACCGGAAGCAAACTTAGTTTTATACTATTGGAGACTGCAGTGCTGCAAAGCCTTATTTGTGGTTTGAATGGACACAAACGGTTTTAGGTGTGATGGAACCATGTGTCTGATACAATTTCTTCCTTTTCATCTGCTTATCTTACCATATTTAAGTCCCCTTCCTGCAAAAGGAAAAGTTAGATAATTAGGTTGCCTGTTCAAATCTAGTGAATTGCCTTTCTGGGCAATATATACATGCCTGCATACTATTTTTCCACCAGGTTCTCCACGTCTTCAATGCACAGAAGGGGGGTGCTCAAAGAACGAGCAGATGTTCGTAGTCCCATTTTTGTCATTGTTCCCTCTGCAGCCTCATGAATTATTTGCACATGCCATTCAAACTTTACTTGGAAAACAATTGTTAATCTCCTCCTGGGCTCTCCTTTGATGCTCATTGCTGCAGTACCTAAATGCTTCACAAATATTAATGCACTTATTTTTATACCATTCACCTGGACATGTATTAACTCTGTTTTAAGGATCAGGAACTATGACACAGGGATTGAGGTTAAAATCATCCTCATCTGCAGACCCAGATCACAGAATCACAAAATCACTAAGGTTGGAAAAGACCTGTAAGACCATCAAGTCCAACCATCAACCCAAACTCACCATGCCCACTAAACCATGTCCTGCAGTGCCACATCCACACATTCCTTGAACACCTCCAGGGATGGTGACTCCACCACTTCCCTGGGCAGCCTGTTCCAGTGCTTCACCACTCTCTCCGTAAATAAATTTTTCCCAATATCCAACCTAAACCTCCCCTGGTGCAACTTGAGGCCATTTCCTCTTGTCCTGTCACTCGTCACTTGGGAGAAGAGACCAACACCCACCTCACCACAACCCCCTTTCAGGTAATTGATGGAGGCATGGGGGTTTGATTTTCGGCACACCCAGGACTACCCAGCACATTGCTCTCAGCTGGAGCTGTGCAAGCTCCAGCCTTCTGCCAGCACAACTCCTGTGCCTTGCTAGGCACCCGGCGGTGTCCACGTTGCCAGCCCCGCTGAAGTCCTGTTTGGCAGAGGTGGGGAGGGAGCACAGCTTTTCAGGATCAGGGAGACTCGGGCACTGCTGGATCTGGAAATTGGGTGTTGAGCTGCCGTGAGCTTGTATCGTCCGGCCACGACTTCTGCCACAAGTCACAATTTCTGGCACAGTCCAAAGGCAGCCCAACTCTTTTTTCCATGGGACAGCATTGCTTGCCATAGCACACAAGTCAGCTCACCCCTTGCAGCACTTCACGCTATCTCAATTAATCTATACAAGTAGCTGTGATTTTCCTGAAGACTCACAGATGCACAGAAGCAGCAAGGTTGCACCCTCTGGGTATAAAAAGAGCCGTTAATTAATAATTGGATGTCTCAGCTATTTGGATGGTAGGATGTGATCTGTGGCTTTGAATACATTTCTCCAAGTAGGACATGAGTTCAAAATTGCTTTGAACACTTCTGAGGGACTGGGCTGTGACGAGGGTCCGTGCCAGCAATCCTGTTGTATCTGTACAACCATGCTACAAGCACAGGGAGATTCCTCTGTCTGTGGCTCTCAGGGGTGGTTGAGCTGAGGCATGCAGGTGTAAATTCCGTGCATCCGCATGCAGCCATAGCTGAAATACATAGGTGGAGATCATCTCACAGCTTCATGAATCACCGCCCCTTCTGCAGGAGAATGAGTGATTAACTCTCTGTGGAGACTCTCATTGCATCGGTGTCTTGATGTGGTACTGTGTAGCCACTCGGTTTTCGTCTCAGCTTTGGAGCCCAGCTCTAGATAAGGCTGGGATAATATAAGAATATTTGATAGGAATTGAAATTAATATACCGGGCCCATGGAGTGCCTGCATTTGTCATTGCCATGGATCAAGGTACCTGCATGTGATCTTGGAGACAGTGCAACTAGTTCCTATAATTAGGCACGTTACTGAGAGAGTGGTCAAACACTGGAACAGGCTGCCCAGGGAGGTGGTGGAGTCACCATCACTGGAGGTGTTCAAGGAATGTGTGGATGTGGCACTGCAGGACATGGTTTAGTGGGCAAGGTGGGGTTGGGGTGATGGTTGGACTTAAAGATGATCTTACAGGTCTTTTCCAACCTTAATGAATGATTCTGTGACCAATTGGCTCTTGTGAAGCAGCATGTTGGAAAGACAAGAGTGCCTCTTGCTAAGTGTCTTCTTGTCATACAGTGTTCAGTGCTCAGTGAGTATGTCCTGAATGGCTAGCTCCCTCAAAACCACTGCAATAACCTCTCCCAAATAAACAGCCCGAACACTGCTGAAATCATAAAGAAAGCTGCAGGCTAACATGGTTATTACAGGACCATGGGCTGCAGAAAATGCAGAGACTGGATTCTCCCAGGAATGATACCCCTCTGGAAGAAACCTCCCTATCAGACTTGCTGGTCAAGACTTGGTATAATAAAATGTGTAAAGCATGAGGTCCGTTTTTGCAAGTTTCACACAAATTTGCAGTAGAGCTGAGAGAAGGCTTTGAATGTTGTATTATGGAACAAAAGTGAGGAAAATGAGGTTCATATCAGAGATGCTTTTTTTTCTAGATTCTGCTGCTTACAGGAGTTTCCTCGACAACTGCTGCACGTATACACAGACACATATTCCCACCAGCCACCAACCCAACGTGGGTTTCAGACTGCGAAGTCAGGCAGAATCACAGGACCAGGTGGGATGGCCTCAGGCCAGTTTCTGCAGCCCAGAGAGCCTGCCGCAGGCTCTGAAGGAATTTTTAGGAGGCTTTGAATGCCTTACGTGGAGGATATATTAAATATGCCTTAGAGGAGGAAAAGCAAAAGGCTGAATTAATCTGAGACCTCCTGTCTAAGGAGTGCTCTGGTGTCCTGAATCGAACCAGGGGAGTAGATCAGTTTTATCACGGCCAATGTGTCTCAGACATCGGCTAACAGCACCTCTCATTCCTACACAGGGAGGTCATTTTCTCAGCCTAGAAGAAGGGGGGGCGAAACTACCTTGACAGCAATATTTTGCACAGAATGTCAAGACTGCTTGCTAAAGGGATTTAAAAACTCCACAAAAATCTGTGACCATCCCTTCTCCAAAAGAATAAGATGGATGAGCGATTAAGGCACCTTAGGAAATTGACTGGTGGCTCTGAAGATTTTATGAGAACCTCTGTCTCAGATATCATCTTCAAGAGGTAAGCACTTTTTTTTTTCCCCCAAGAATGGGCTTTTGCTAAGCTTTCATCCTAACCAGTGGAAGGAACAGATGTTTCTATTAGTGACAAAGAAATTAGTTAAGTGGTTGGTGAATTGCCTTCTGGGAAATCCCCTGTAAAACATGGACGGACTCCCAAGAAACATTTAATTATTATAGTTATCAACAAGAATTTGGACTGAACTTGTGAACAGGGACAGCTTCTAAAAGGACACATCATTATTTGATAAGTTAAAAGGGTAGGGGAGAGAGATAGACACTGGGATGACAACCAACCCGTATTTCTAACAAAAGGCAATTATTGCTAAAACAGAAATAATAAACATCAAACCTCAACTTTTGAGACCCCGAGACTGTCAGCCTTTTGCCTGTGACTATAAAAGGGTTCTGCACTTACTTCCTCTCTTTCATTTTTCGGGGTTAGAGGTGGTTACTACCGCAAAGGTAGTAACTGGGCACTTACACACAGTTACACAGCAATAATATGGATTCACTGCAGAGGATTTTCATCTTTAATGACTTATTTAGCGCGTTACAATCCAGAAAGATTGATTAGATTAAGGAAAGGTGGGGAGTACTAATGAGGATCAGCTCTGCCAGATGGTTCAATCCGGGATGCCTTTCAGGGCTAACCCATCACCAAGAAAATCCTGTTGAGTTTCAGCCTTGGGGCAGCAAGATCCATCTTCTGCAGGATGTGGTAAAGTGGGATCATCCTGTAGTTCAGACGTTACTGCAGATGTAGTACAGACTGTTAAAACAACCCGGCCCCCCGTGGGATGAGTGCAGGCAGTGTCTGGAAACGTACCCAGCTGGCAGCTCATGGAGATGGGAGCAGAGACATGGTTCTTCTCGTGTTGTTCCAGCCCACCTGTATGGTGGGTAAATAAGTGTCTTCTGCTCCAGGTGGGCTTATCAAGTGGCTCCACACGCGTTTCAAGCTGCAGTCAGTGCCAGAGGATAGGTGTGTGAAAACACGAGACATGGAGCCTTTGGTAGAGATAGGTGGAGAAATGTCTGGGTGACAATCCTGTTCCGTCATCAAGGCTTGCTGAAAAATGTGTTGTGCCCATATTGTTGGAACAAATTATATGGCATTAGCATCCCCGGATTTTTGCAGCCATGACACTGCTGAAGTGAGATGGTTTTTCTGTGAATGTCTTCTTTAATTACACATATTTGCCAGTCTGAGTTAACTGTCTGTAGATTTTGTGTTGGTTTCAGGCAGTTCAGCCTCACTGTTTCCTGTTGCCTTTGTATAACAGAATACCTACCTTAAGCGGCGTTGTTTCTGGCGTCTGGTTGGGTAATTTTAAATTCTTAAATGGGAGACTGAGAGATAGCATTTGCTGAATAATTAATCAGATATACTTTTGTTTGCAGGCTGAATTTTTTTCTTGTGGGGATAAATGGATTCTTGCATGAAGAACAATCCTTTTGCACAAATCTGCACAGGCAAAACTTTGTTGCAGCCAATATTAAACAACGTGGGAAATCAACATGGCTGCAACGAATAGCTGTTAAGAATATAAATGAGTGTGCTTAAAAATTCTTGGGTTATGTGAATTTCAAGCTGAATGCAGCAGCAACCCTCAAAGAATGATTTTTTTATAAATAATTCACCGTGTGCACAAAGCCTGCATTTTATTTCTGTTTAGCTTTGGATTCCTCTAGTTTATTTTTCTGGTATATGGGAGATGTGGAAGCATATTACTGGCCATATCTTTACAAGCAGGGATGCAATTCTGGGAGTGGTGGGAGAGCTTGGCTCATGCCGTGATTTCTGCCACAGAGCTTGAACCGTGACACAGTCTCTGGTATCCTGTTCTTTCTGCTCACCCCTGAAAAAGGCAGAAAGCAAGAAGGATATTGTATGCACGGGGCAGGGAGGCCAAGTACTTTCTCGTACCCTGCGATCCCGGCAATGCTACCGGCAGCCCCGCTGACGGGAGACAACACGGGCTCTGAACAGCTTTGGGAAAGAGCTCAGGTCGCACTCCGCTCCACCGAAATGTGCAGCATGCCTTACAGTAAAACAAAGAAGCAAACCTTGAAAAGGGAGGCAATGTGCCGCCCTGGCTCGAAGAGCCTAGCTCGTAAAAGGGGCTTTAAATGCCTTTGGGAGTTTTTACAATGACTCCAACTTGCAATTCTCTTCACATATCGCTTCAGTCCCTAAATAGCATCTTAGAGCTCTAAAAATCAGAACCCCCTAGACCTCCTGCTAGCATAATAAGATTTGTTTCCTGCTTATTCAAGTGTGTCTGTGCGTGTTTAGAGAATTGGGGCTGGGAGCAGGGGGCAAAGGGAGACGATGGCAGGCTGAAGTACCCGTTTTCTAGCTAAACTGCTGGGAACACATAATTATAATCAGCACCTTAAAACATCAAAACATCTTTCAGAAATGCTTCCACTCTGTAGCAATAATTATCGATATACAATCATGAGGAAACAGCATATTCAAGAACACTTGGTGTAGTTCACTTTACGAGAACGTGTATATTCAAAGATTAAAAGAACAATAAATGGAGATGTTCCTCTCAAGGCATCAAAATTCATTTGAGCTGATGGACTTGAATGCGTGTTTGTCAAACACAGGTAATGTTCAGCTACACTGTAAATCACGGACTGCCATAGCTTGTGCATACTGATGTTTCATGAAAAGGATGTGCCAATGCTACTTTGCTTGATTTTATCAGCTATATTCAGCCTTATATTGAATGTCTATCTCATAGTGGACTGAACCTGTATAATTTAACATATCTTGCCTTATTAAATGTAGATTTGGTTTGGCTTGAGGGAGAGGTGTGAGAACAGGTCAGGCGGGAAGCTGTCGCAGAACCTGAAGGTTTAGGTTAAATCAACTTATTTTTAGGTTTTATCAAATTTAAGCAGTATATCTTTTTTGCCTGTACTTATAGACCTGAGAAGATGGTGACCTGAGCTAATATCACAAGTCAGGGCTTTAACCATCTCCTGCAATAACTGTGGTTTTGCTAACACCTAAAACATTTAATTAAAAGGTTGAGGGTTTATACAGCCCTCAAATCGGGAGACTGCTTCTAGTTTTTAATCACATTGATGAAGTAGCAATGAGAGAGTCCATGGGAGTTTATTTTCACTATTATAAATATTTCTCCTGGGTGGTTGTTCTATGGGGTCAGAAATTGGGTGGGATCCTATAGGGTATCGGCACTGAGTTTGGGTGGGCTTTTAAGAGCAAGGGGTTTATGAACGGGGTTAATCTTCATTCCTCCACCAGTATCTGTCAGTGTTGGCTGAAGCCTCCAGCCCCCTCCAAAGGGGCTATTGCTCTGTGAAAAGGCAGTGTCTGATCACCTGAATCACTGCCATGCTACTTGTGCAACTCCTTTTTGACCTGCAGTTAAATAACCTGTCCGCTGAAATGTCTTCTCCTATTTCGAGCCAGTTGGTACTGGGGCAAGGAGCCCCTTCCTAAATGAGCCCTGGGAGGTGTTTGGGTGAGCCCTGGCCAGAGCTGAAACACTTGGAGAAGAAGATCTGGTGGGCATTGCAAGGTGTTCACAACAGCTATCATCTTCCAAGAGACAGGCTGAATAAGTGTATCCATCCTCTTGAAAACAGCCTGGGAAGCTGGTGAAGGGAACTGGTCCAGCTAGAAAAGAATGAAATAACCTAGACCTGCAGCTTTGGCTACAAAATGAAGTATTCAATTTCGTTTTAAAAAAAATAATAATTGTGACTCAGTATAATTTTGTCTGAAGCTTTCTTGCACTGTTTCTGCTCTTGGAGGAGGGTAAGTGGGAAAACTAGGTTGTGTCCAAGGGTATGAGCTTGTCAGAAAGCCACTATAATGCGAGGGCACGTAGCTAGGAAAGTACTTAGTTCCTTCATTACGGACTACAGCCTTTTACTACAAAGGAGGAAAAGCATGAGGTGTAATTAGCATTTGGGGGTTTCGTATGGCAGAACTAGGTGTAAAAGGGAGATGCAGAGAGGGAGGAGACCGCGCTGACTTTTATTCCTCGAGTGCTGTCTCAACCTGTGGAAGTCCTGCAGTATTTTGCTTCCACAGATACTGCTCCATTGTTCAATTTCTTGGGCACACCAGTGCAATCGTGTGAACAAAACTTTACAGGACATGACCCTAAAGGAGTTTGGTTTAGACAGTTACCTGCGATAAACTGAGGAGAGTCAGAGATGGTCTCCAAAATGTTAAACAATTTGGAATAAAAATGTAGCTCTTTTTTTTTATAATTAACTTCTGATTTCATCGTTTTAAAGCATTTTAAACATCAACCCTAATGTTAATTGACTCACAATTGGGTAGCATGATGAGCAGATGCCACTTACCTGTTCCTTGGCACCCCGAGCAGATACTACCAGCCTTCTACCAGGCATTATAAACAGATTCAACCTGTTTGTTGGCAATGTGAGAGAAAAACACCTTCTGTATTCCCTGGCAAAATGTGGAGGTGCCACTTGCCCTCTGCTTATTATCATAAGCAAAGAGCTGGCACGTACTTTCTGCCTTGTATCAGCAGTAGACATCAGAGATTGCCATTTATTTCAGATGCACTCTCACCTTTAGATGCATATGGTGTCTCATATTTTATGAACAATCAGTAGTAGAAACAATCATCACAGCAATAACAGCAGTGCTATATTTGTGCCTGGAAGCCTCAGTTTCAGATCTGTTCACGAGGCTGCTGGATTTTTCTGTAAATAAAACTGCAGGAAAGGTGCCAGCTGAGGTTAGGTAGTTCCTCATTATTTACCTTAGCTTATGAATTAAATTTATGGTGGTGTTCATACAAAGCTTGAAGAATCTGTGAATGTTTTGAGCATAGGTTCTTGGTGTTTTGGAGATTTGCTTTCTCCCTCAAATAGATGATCAGCTGGTGGCCGAAGGAGGAGTTCAGGCTGGAGCAGACACCCTAACGCTGCAAATGTTGGCTGGAACGAGCCGTTACTACCTCCTTTGTAGCAAAAGGAAACCTACAGAATATGCTAATGCTAGAATTAAAAGCTTCAGCAGATACTGCTCTAAAGGTCTGGAGAACAAACCAGAGTGTCTCGGAGGGTTTCTAGCTGTCCTGTGAAAGGCTGTGAGAATTGCTGTGAGACTTGCTCTCTACAATTACCTGAAAGGGGGTTGTGGTGAGGTGGGTGTTGGTCTCTTCTCCCAAATGACAAGCGACAGGACAAGAGGAAATGGCCTCAAGTTGTGCCAGGGGAGGTTCAGGTTGGATATTAGGAAAAATGTCTTTCCTGAGAGAGTGGTGAGACACTGGAATAAACTGCCCAGGGAAGTGGTGGAGTCACCATCCCTGGAGGTGTTCAAGGAACGTGTAGACATGGCACTGCGGGACATGGTTTAGTTGGCATGGTGGGGTTGGGTTGATGGTTGGACTTGATGATCTTACAGGTCTTTTCCAACCTTAGTGATTCTGTGATTCTGTGTGATTCTGTGAAGGATAGAATTCATGAGGGATTTTTCCGAGTGAAAGGTCCTCAGTTTCATTCACATCCATACAAAGTATGTGAGATGGGCAAGCACTACCCTTTATTTAGGACTTGCAGGTATCAGCCCCGAATGCTGTTGCCGAGATAATTTTCCTAACCAATCCCTTCGACTATGTGTCTCATTTTGTACTTCTCCACAGCTCTCCCTTTTCTGTCAAGCAGTAAATATACTTGTTATTCGCCTTCACTTTCACGACTGACATATCTTACCCTTATGTATTACCTCTCATTAAGATGTTGCTCCTGCTTCTTTCCTGCCCAAGGCAGCAGCCTCCAATACCTTTGCCATATTAGCACTGCAAATACTTCCCCGTCTTCTCCCACGCTGCCTTTCATGCTTGACTAAACTCCCTGTCAAAATTCACAAACCCCCTCATTATCTTCCTTCAAATCCCTTTTAAAAACTCTCCTCGGCTATGATACCCACAAGAAACCCCTTGATAACAGACCACTGGGCGTAGAGACCACTGCTCCTTGCAATGACTGAGAGCACCTCGGCGTTTTCTCCCACCGGGTGACATAGTTTTGAATTGCCTTCATTTCTTTTGCTGTGTGAACGGTGGAATTTCGATACTGTCGGGACTGGGCAGAGCTCCTACAGACCTTGAGGAGATGCTGTATTATCTCCTGCAGAAGTATTTGCCGCATGGAGAGGCCAGAGGAAGCTCTCCTGGGCAGCACGAGAGCCTAAAATAGAGCAGCAGCCCAGAAGGATGGCGCACATATGCCTTGTTTGAGCCAGGAAAAAAGGGTCTAAATTTGTTTTTTCTCTTGCCAAGTTAAAATTCAATTTCAGCGGTTTCCAGCTTTCCATTTCTACACAGCTGTTACAATTAGGACCCGGGCCCTGTAAACTACTGACGAAGCTTTCGTTTTAAGCGTTCGTGATGCTGGCGGAGCAATGTTATGCTATGCGACGAGTGCCCAGCAAGCCGTGTGGGCAATGCAGGCCAGCGGACAGACTTTCTGGGGATGCAGGCATCTATTTGAGCAAGCTCTCAGGCACATCAAACTGTCATATAAGATTTCCATGACGAGCTGGCTTGAAAATCAAATTATGGGCAACTATTGCTTTCCACTCTGCTGACAATTTATTGGGAATCGCGCTGAGTCTCTGCTGCAGGCCACTCCTTTAGCTTAACGTGACCTGACAGACAGTACCCAACGTTGTGTGTCACAACACGAAACATCACACAGTGCGTCTGAAGGGAGAAAAGGGCGATCCTGGGCATAGAAATACCTTTTAAGGGTTTTGTAAGGGAAGAGGAGTCTTTATTCACAAAAGCTCAGGATGGAGGTATTTGGCTCTGATTCCCCTCCGTATCCTCAGGAAATTGGTGATGTGCTTCTAACGTAAAAACTACCACCACTACTGTCCTCCACCATGGATGATACTTGGGACAGCGGGATGTTCAATGACCAAATCCCTTGCTTGCCTTGTGGCAGCACATCAACACCCTCTGCCTGGGTGGCAACTCCGGGTGCATCACACACCGAGCACTTTGCAAGAGCAGGGACTCTCTACTCGGGTTCATATGGCTTTCAAACTGAAACATGCCTCCAGCCCTTTCTTCTGCCAACACAAATGTAAATTGCACTTAAACTCTTCTTCCTAATTTAATTTGGAAATAATATAAATCTCAACCTTCTCCCCAGGTGATCAGGACTGCGTGTGCTGTGTCAGGAAAAAACTATACCCAGAAAGTTAGTTTGGCACAGCTGCTGCCTTTGTGTATGAAATATCTAACTGCATTTCAGACCTCATTATAATTTATCTTGCTCTTCTCTTCTCTACTCCTTTTCCCTGATATATTAGGTCCTACACAGACTACAAACTCACAAAGCTTCATGTTTGAATAAAACTTTTCACTACGCTCTTTTACAGTGGGTTTCAAATTAGACCAAACAATAAGAAACTTCACCGACGCTGCCCAATGTCTCAGCAAGCTTGGATCCTCCCAGAAGGTCAGTTCCTGCAAACACCACGTTTCTGTCAGCCCAGTAACAAAGCATTAAGGCACATAGACATGCAAAAGTGAGTTGGCCTCCCTCAACCTGGCAGGGCAAGCGCACCAGCTGCATTTGCAGCATCAGAGGCAGTTGCATCCCATAGCGAGTAGCTACTTTGGAGCAGCCCCATTTGAAATGATCCAGGAAAGCCACAGGCCTCTGCCTGACCCCTGCGCGAATAAAGATGCCAGGGCGTCCCTGGAGAGAACCATTGTGCCTTTTCTGATTTCACCGCTGCACCGTATGGGTCGTGTCAATAGAAGGCCACAGCGCTTTTCCGGCGGAGGGACTGCCAGCAGTTCGGTGGGAGGTGATGGCGGCTGCCGGTGTAATCACAGCGGGGGAAAGTGCAGCAGCAAGCGGCCTTGCGTGCAAAAGGCTGCAGGGCTGTAAGAGGGGCAGAGGGCTGTACCGTTTAGCAGCTGTGCTGCTCTCTCTGTGCAGAAAGTTAAGTGGTAGCCCACAGGACCGGAGCTGTTGGCTCCTGATCGGTTCAGTTCAAAAGCAGAGTCACAGTAAAGTTATAAGGGAATGCAGAGGCATCATTCAGACAGAGTGGAATTAAGGTTTTATGTGGATTTACATTCATTTACCAAGTTCTGATTTTCGAGACGGGGCTTTTCCTGAATTGGAAAGTTCCATCAGCCAACCTTAGCTCTTCACTTACTTTGCAATTCAATCCCTCCTTCTCTCTGGCAGGAATGAAAGCATTATCTGTAAGAGTTAGGATTATAGAGGGAGCTGTGATTGCCATCCATATTTTCAGTTCACGTTATGGCACGGATGAGAGATCCATGTCATTTCCGAGTGTTTTCCACACTCTTCTGTTCATACTCTACTGGTGGTGAAATGGGTGCCGTGGTCCCCCACAGACCAGTGCAGTGTTGGAATGTCCTGCCTATTTTACTATAAGGAGATGATGGTAATTCTTTGGGAACTTGATGCAGCTCCTTCCCTGCCCACTTCTTGCAGCCCCTTCCCCTGACCCCAAGAGACGGCTTGTCCCTGGCTAGGGGGCTGTGGGGCTGCAAGGATGGGGTCAGGGAATTCCCAGGGTGGGGAGCATCCAGCACACATACAGGACATATAGGAAAAGGCAGTGTCACATGGCCGTGCTTTTCCAAGCCCAGCTCACAAAAGGGAACAGAAAATTCCTGGGACTCAAGGACACTGAGGTCCCAGATCATGCAAGAAACCCCATCCTTTCACTCATCTGGTAGAGGAAAATAGAGCATGAAAGTTGCTATGCTGTTATTCTTCCTATCTTGCTTGGCTACCTACCCTCACATTATTTCTAACCTCTTATTACCCTTATCTGCACCTCCGTCCTTTATGTGAGCCCTCTGATCGTTTCTACCTCTCACACCTCCCATTTCCTCCTTGTCCCTGTCCCATACCCCCTTCGTCTTCCCCTTCCCTAATCCTTCCCTGCAAGCATTTGCATGTGTCTGTCACTTTCTCTTTGAAAATACTTCTAAGCATCTTCCGTTCTTCTCAGATCACATTTCCCCAAGATAAAAATATTATAATAAAACCCCTTCTGACAGAGTCAGGCGGCAGCAACATTCATTTTTCTTTCTTTTCCAGGCTCCTGCCAGCGCTCCGATCCGAGCTGACACTGACTGGGTGTAGGTCAGATTTGGTGGCTACTGCATGTCCCCCCAAGCTACCCAGTGGATGTGAAATCTGGCAGGCTAGACAGCCTTTCAGCTACTTGGCCTACACATGCACTATGCAGTTTGTTTGGTCTACGAGCATTAGGCTCTATCTTTATCTCTCCGCGGAGCTTAACTCTTCGCTGGATTGCTGTTGGAAATGGTGCGGTCTCCAGGTGTACTGTAGATGCCATTAACTGAAGTAATTGTTGTTTGACCCCATTGTGCGGGAGGTGCGAGAGTTCAAGGAAGCCTCCCCGGGACGACTGGGCTGTCATGGTAACAGATGGAAAGGATGGTGTCTGACCGCCTAATTGTGCAGCACCCCGGCTAAGTCATGAGCGGTGCCGTACCGCAAAACACGGCACCCTCCCGTGCTGCAGTGACGAGGAGCGTCCACAGCAAGGGATGCTGGGGATACTAAACGAGATGGAAGATAAATGTAAAGGGATGGGGGATAGATACTTAAAATCCATAGGAAAGATTGTCCCGAAGAACACTGATATTCACTCGGTAAGGTGGAAATCTTAACAAAAGCAGCAATTACGTCTCGAGAAGAATTTGGGCATCTTCACATAGAAACCTCTGGGTAAATAGTGGCCCAAGGGTAGGTGAATGCTGTTCCCTGGCCCTTCCTTAAGTTTCTTGATTACTACTATAAAGGTATCTCAATCTTAAAGTAATCATCAGACACAACCTTACCTTTTAAATAATTCTAAATAAGGCAAATGTACTTCTGTTGGCTACTGTCCAAAAGACAGTCTTTTTCTCAATTGCTGGCCTAAAACCTCTGGCTCATCTCTGCTTGGATTTTCTAGCATTTCCTGGGCATCCAAACTCTAATTAGGCTGCCTAATGCTACACTGACACCGTCTGACTGCTGTGGTACTGTATGCTAAACTGATATTTATTCTTATCCTATTCTACCTGTGAAAGCTGTATGACGTCTAAACCATCTGCATCTATACCTGTATCTATCTGTTCTTGCATGCTTAAATATTATACTTAGGCCTACTAAGAGAGCTGCGATTAAAGGACGGCTCTAGACCAGCGAGCAACCAGACCGCTTTGGACAGTCTCACAATCTGTTTGAGACTCGGGTCGGTATTAGCAGGACAGTGTGATGGTCTGTCAACGTGTCACTCCTTTCAGCTGTGCTCTAACATCTCCAGATGGAGCTCAAACCCTTCCTTGTACAGCCCTCAGGTAAACTAAATTAACACCTGAGCACTCTGAATACTGACCTTTAACAGAAGAGGTTGTCCCCCTTAACTTGGTTATTGCATCTTGCCTATCTCTTGTAACTGATGTTTTGCTGTGGTGGTACCAGTTAGGCTTAGTCGGCGAGCTGTGTTAGGCGAGCTTCTGGAGATCCTTTTACCGTAGTAGCTGTGGTTCAAATAAAGGTGCTGACTTTGGGATGGATTTACCATCCCCACGGAAAGACAACAGCTCATGATAAAGCTAAATTTGGTGGAATGGAGTGAAATGGGCAGGTACTGCTGATCCATCAAAAGGTTTCCAGAGCCTATGGTAATGGTGATAGAGTTCGTTCTTTAAATGGAGTGGTTGGGTGGGGACATCTGTTGCCCAAGGCAGAGCCTTGGGATAAACCACTGGCTTTTCTGGTCTGGAAAGAATATTTAGAGACTATGCCCAGGCCTTTACCAATGTGTTGAGTTAGTTCAGATTAAGCCAATTAACTCAAGCGATAAAATCTGAGGTAGATGCACTCAGACAATATTCTGTTGATGATGATGATAGACTGTTGATGAAAATGGAATGAAATAAAAGACTTAATTATTTTAGCTCTTAGAAGTTAAGCAAAATAAATCCTACTTTATAGCTTTTTCCAACTAGGTAATAGCAGACAATAAGAGCTATGGGACAGTGGACCTCATAATGAATGTCATCAATAAAACCCACAATAGTAGGCCAAAACCTCCTTCTCTGCATGTCAAAAGTAGCAAGTTTCTTTATCAAACCTATTAGTGTGCAAGGGCTCTGCATAACTGAGGTGCAAGATAGGGGAGACAAAGAATCATATTCCTGAGCAAACTTAAAATGCTCTAAAATGAATTCCCTATTTATACGTTATCAGTTTATAACCTCAGTTTCCTGGTCTTGATCTGAGTAATTATCAATAAAAGGGTGGATGACTGAACATAGTTTTGAGACTGAAATCTGAGTGTGGTATTGCTGGCAGTGAGCTATGCTTTTCTCTGCAGCTGGCTGGAGCATTCAGCTCCAGATTAAGCAATGTCACCATGTTGTCGCGTTGGCTAGTTTTGAGGAAGAGAAGCACCTTCGGCTCCCTCCGAACTCAGTGAGAGGAAATTGGTACCTGAGGGTTATGTTTCAGGGCTGAGCCCGACTTTCAGGACTGGATGTGCGTGAGCATGGGAAAAGGCTAGATGCCAGCTGCTCCCCATTATTTTGTGTGCTTGCTACATATGTGAGAAAATGCTGAAATTAAAGCCAGCGCCCAATGAGTGTGCACTGAGTGGAATTGCTTGGGAGTATCACTTTATCAGAAGGTTTAAGGATAGCAATTTTGTCAGTTAAAATAAATCTGTTCCCAGTTCTTCCTCTTTCACTGCCTTCTTTCTCCACCTGTGCCTCACGTTTTTATTATTTTATCCTGTTCTTTTGCATCCGTACCATTTTTCTTCGCTTTATCCCCTTCTCCCCTCGTGCCCAATTTCTTGTTCTTCGTTATTTTCTTTGCTCTTCTCCTTTTTCTTGATTTACAGTTCTTTTTTGGTTGTCACACATACCATTTCACTACCTTTGTCCCCTGTAGCTCACTTCCAGGTCACCTACCCCTTTCCACTGCACATCTGTTCCCTTGTGATTCTCCACCTTCTCCTTTGTGTCCACAGGACAGCAAAGGACATCGGCCACCATCTCCCTCTGCATGAGGGTCTCCAGGAAACATGTAAGAAGAAATAGGGGCATACAAAGGAGCACGGGGTCCTCCTTTGCTTGCTGGTCAGTCAACCAGCTACTCTGATGGGACGGCAGAGTGACCGGGAGGAAGCCAGCTCAGAAAGCTCTCCTCAGGACATCCCTGGAGACTGGGAAGCAGTGCCGTCTGCTTCTCTCTGTTTCTGTATTCTCCTGTAAGCATCTGCTCTTGGCCACTGTCAGAGGTAATGAGCTGGATGGCCCTTTGGTCGGCCCTAGTAAGGGCCGCCTCGGGGCTGCCTGCGAGCGGGCAATAGAGCTGTGCTGTCAAGAGTGCTCAGACAAGGGCACCCTCTCCACTGGAGGGGTCTCGCGCTTTCGGTGGAACACGTCACTTCTTCCTCAGCGGCAGAAAGGGTCAAATTCTGACCTCCTGGGGATTTGCACAAGCGTTTTCAGCCACAAACATACAGGCAAAGCTTCGCGTGGATGGCTGAGTCTTGCAGCTCTTTTCAGACTAGTGGGACAATTTTGCCTGCCCACAAAGAAATAATAGAAAAGGAAAAAGCAAAATGAATAGCACAATCCTCTAATCTAATTCCAAACATCTAAACTCAATCTCCCTCTGCTTGTGCTTGCTGATCACTTGCAAGAGAGACGTTCCCCGTCAGCAGCCCTAGTCCTGGGCTCGGAAGCGCTCAGTCCCTCTGCTCAGGGCTGATCAACCCTAGCCCTAGTAGCGATGGGCAGGCAATGGCAACGCTATGGTCAGCTCTGCGGTCAGGGAGAGAGGAAGACGCATATGATGCTGTGCTTTTGGCTTACTTAACTCTTTGCCAGAGCACTATGAAACGCTTGGCTCCTTTATTCACGCCGCCTTCTCCCTGCCCTGGGAGTCACAGGTGTGCCACTGGTTACAGTGCAGCATACGCAGCTGTGTCTCGTAGAGGAGTAGCCCATGGAGAGTAATCCTGCAGGTCATGGGTGCAAGCACGTGAGGCTGTATGGCACCAGCTGATGAGCCAGTTCATGTAACAAGAAAGCAGCAGGAGAAAAATTAGGAAATAAAATAAGCTGGTGATTATTTTAAAGGAAACCCATGGTATATTAGAGGGAAAATACTAAATTTACCAAATCTTGGTTCTAACCTGCTAAAGTTCATCCTGGCTCCATTTTAAATGCTGCCCAAAGCAACCTTCAGTGGGTGCTGAAATACCTGCAAAAGAGACAACCATCAGCTCCGCAGCCAGCAGCAGGCACCTTGGTCCCCAACAAGGATATCGCTATAGACCCAGTCCTTTTTGGCGAAGAATCAGGAGGAACGTGGTGATCAGCCTGCAACAGCAACCCTTCCTCTGATGGCCGGCTCCTGACCAGCAGGTCTGCTTTGGCTGGCCACTGCCTGCTGCAGCCTCCATGTACCCCCCTCCAGTCTTTCTGGTTCACGGTGAGAAATGGAGGATTGCTTGCCTGGCCTCTAACAGTGCAGAGATACGGTCATCTTCACACGCCCTCCATCACCTTGCTGATTACCAGCACCTGAGTTCAGGCTTGGGAACTATATGCTGGATATAAGAGGCAGGAACTGGATTTTTCTTGAAAAGGGGATTTTTTAATTTTTTTTTTCCTGATGATTTGTTTTAATCAGGAGGTTCTGGCCAAATATTTAGTCTAGAGACTAAAACTGCTTTCCTTCCAGAGGTAAGACAAACACCGGATACTTAAAAATAAGCTTATAGGCACTGCAGTGATAATCTGATTTTAGAACTCAGCAGTCATCATTTTCTCTACACTGAGAATGATAGACAGGTAAGAAAATAGCTTGACTGTAGCTCTCTATTCCAGCTGGCAAAAAGGATTCACTTACCTTCGACAGGAATTTCCAATAAATCTATATTTAGTAGCCTTCATAGTCTATCACTTGATGAAATTACTTTCCTTCGTGAATGTGCAATAAAGCCTGACAGTGATATATGTAAGGACATTAAATTTTCAATGGCCATGTTATGAACAAAGGTGATCTAACAAAAAATAATATACTTTAAGGAGCAGACAGCAGGGCCCTGTCTCTGATCTCATTGACAAGGCTTAACAGTGGTAGACCTCTCTTTAAATTAGTAAAATCATTCATTTATATGGATATATGGGAGAGGAGACCTTTCTTCCACAGGTCTGCTTCTCCTCTCCCACACATCCATTCAAATGGATGATTCTACTAATGTAAAGTATATTATTTTTTTGTTAGATCACCTTTGTTCATGAGGTCTAGTTCAGTGTAAAGCCAGAGCTAGAAATTTGTTAATGAAAAAAGAGAACCAATTATGTGTGTGACATAGGCTGAAAAAACTATTATTATCCTGCCCAGAACAAATATTCCCCTCAGCAGACTATGATTTCCCCTATGCCATTTCCCATTTATGTTTGGAAAGCTAAAATTGTGCTGTTTCTCACACAGAGGAAAAACTTCATGCTGGTAGTCAAGTCTCTACGGGTTCCTGATGGTTATTATCCATTCCTCTGACATGGTTAAAGATCCAGTTCTATTTTTAGAGGTAAGAAAAAGACTAGTATTTGCTTGAAGATGATGGCTTAAAGTGATGGATGTGCTCATATGTGTTTTCTTATGACTGGATACTTTGCATATTCTCTTATTGCCTCCACTTTACCTGGGAAAACTGACTGTCCTTGCATGGCCTTTTGCTTTTTTCTCTGTCTTTTAATGGTGTGCATTTATTGGATTTCATTTCTGGAGGACCCCTCACAGAAAGGTTTTTTGTATCCTAGTTAAAAGGTGCTGCCTTTTTATCACTCGACTAAGCCTGAAATCCAATTTGAGCCCTCCTGTGTGCCACTCTTTATTTATGGTATCATTACAGTTTGTTTCAGAAGAGCAAACCCTCTGCAAAGCTTTCAGGATACTTATCTAGCAAACACTGTCACTTAGCTACGGCTGGAGTCCAATCTGATGCATTAAATTCTAGCCTCACGTAAAGATAATGCTTTTAATCAGAAAAGTGAGACAAGTTGTAAGAGCTTGTTCACTGTATCTGTCAGCAGGGAACTAGAGTGAAATCAGGCAAAGTCTAAGTCTTTGTTGCCAAAGATGTTTATTTCTTGAGCGACGAAGGCTTATTAACAGCAGGACTAGATAAATGCAAGGAGAAGAAGGGCAAGCCTACGCTCTTCTAGTTGTACTTGGTAACTGCTGCACCCATGCTCCCACCCTATAGAAAATGCGAGGGAATGGGTCCTGAGCTCTAGGGAGGTAAGTGGCAAAAGCATGGACAGGGGTGGATGCCGCACAAGTGCTGTTGCAGTACGGATCCTCCCTCTAGCTCTCTCTCAGCAGCTTGGACAGCTGTGTTGCAGGTTTGCTATAGAAGAGGTGGAAGCTGATGGGCCAACAAAGCTACTGCAAAGTGTTGGAGTATCAACACTTTGTTGGAGTATCAGGAGGTTGTAGAGAGGTGGGTGTTGGTCTCTTCTCCCAAGTGATGAGTGACAGGACAAGAGGAAATGGCCTCAAGTTGCACCAGGGGAGGTTTAGACTGGATATTAGGGAAAATTTCTTTACTGAGAGAGTGGTGAAATACTGGAACAGGCTGCCCAGGGAGGTGGTGGAGTCACCATCCCTGGAGGTGTTCAAAGAACGTGTGGACAAGGCACTGTGGGACATGGTTTAGTGGGCATGGTGGGGTTGGTTAATGGTTGGACTTGATGGTCTTACAGGTCTTTTCCAACCTTAGTGATTCTGTGATTCTGTGATCATCTGGGCTCATCAACTGTTGTGGGGATTATGGGCCAAATTGTTTTCCCTCTTCTTGGAGGCCAGCACTAAATTGTTGCAGAAAAGGTGTCGGTTGAGGGAATTTGGAAATAGTTGATTAATGTGGTCTGCTGATTGCCTTCCAATTGCACCTGACATTTCTAATGTGATATTTCTGGTTCACTTTCAACACTTCCTCTTTTATAAAGGATCCAATAAGAACAGACTGAATTGCCCATTGCATTAGTTTACATATATGGGTGTAAAGTCCTGACTGGTACAGATCAGCCGCTTTTGAGCTGTGGTAATTTCTACAAACTCAGAGTGGTATATGAAAAAAAATTAGTTTCTTAAAAATAAACAGTCCAATACCCATCCCAAATCTCTGAAGTAAGTGTAAAAGCATAGCAACATTCATAAGCTTGATGAAATTCTACTGGAGTTAAGCATTGCCTTACCATCTCCCTCTAAATGATTGTATAAGGAAGCGCCATCCTTACAGTTTAAAAGAATCAACATTCTGGGACAAGATAAGGATAATTTTAGCAGTTGTAGTTTTAAATATAAAAGATTTCATTGATCTTAAAGCCGAGTTTTAGCTTACTATAAAAATATAAATATTAATTGGCTTTGAATAAAAGACAAATCAAAAGACATGCTATTCTTAAAACTCAGCTAGGTTTCAGGTATGTCTTCAGCAGCACGCGTCTAAAATAACAATTCTTACATAAACTACCCCTAATGATTAAAATACGTTTCTGAACCTCGCTGCCTTAATCTTCACAGTAGTTTTTAGTGATATGGAGAAATAGCAGAAGTGCTTACGACCCATACCTCATTAAGGACACTCAATTTTTAAGACCCTGTGCATTCAAAATTTATACACTTCTCGGATGCGAGGAGTTGGAGTTTTTATGTCAGCTGGAACTCTGCTATAAACTGACACCAAGTAAAAAAAAAAAATCTCTGCAGAAGACAATATCAAGTCGAAATGAGACGGGTAAGCACTTCACACCTAATCACAGAAACAGCGGTTAGTGGAAAATGCCCCTCTCACAGCAGGACTGGTAAAAGATGTAATCAGCGAAGCAGGGCAGGAGTCACATATACCGCTTTTCAAAAACCCCATTTCTGGTCAAAGCGTTGAGACACTGTGCGGTCGGACCTCTTCTTGGGAGTTTGCACGAGGCTGAGCCTGAAAAGCAGTTATATGGCTCTTGGCCCAGGTTTGCATGAGAGGTAGAAATTGAACTGAAGGTGTGAAGACACAGGAAAATTCATGGCATGCCTGGATGCTCTCACTCAGGAGTTTTAAGTGGCTGTAGATCTCTGTAGTTTATGCCTCAGAGAATTAAATTATAGTGAATTAAAGACTCTGCTGCACAAACTCAGGTGATTCATGTTGGGAAGATTTAACCGATTAGCAGTCTGCTCACTCCTCTAGCCGGAGACTTCTTCCAGCAGGATCATAACTTGGCCTGCCTTCAGCCTCTCTGCAGTGCTGCAGTTATCACTCTGTCTTATTAATTGCTCGCACAATCAATCGCAGTTTGGATTAACTCTCGAGTCGATGAACTGTGGCACTAGGAATTAGACCTTCCCCGTCTCCCGCACTCTGGCTTTGGTGACAGGAATAAGTGGGGAGGGCAGGCAGGTGGAAAAGGCAGTGTCCTCTGTCACGCCAGCTAAATCTTGCAGAGCCTACGTGTTAGGACCCTGAAGCCATCTCAGCATCTTCTTGCAGACTGAATGCGCTTTGAATTATGTGCATCGCCCTCCTGCCTGCAGCAGGTTTACCTCGACCCTCCCGAGTATGTCTGTCTGTAAACAGGCCCCTCAAAGGGGGCTTCTGCCCCACTGAGAACAGGGGAGGGAGGATGGCTGAGCGTTCCTGCAGCCCAGGGTTACCCCAGGAATAGTCGTGTGGGAATGAAAAGGCACTTTTGCTCTTTGCCTCGTTACGTTGCCTGGTTTTCTTCCTGAAGCTAGGAGCTTGAGACTGTTGCTATAGGCAGGGCTGCTGAGTGACAAAAGGGCTGTACTCTGCTCCAAGAAAAAAATATGCCAGCCTGAGGTAGGTGTAGAAGGAGCTGAACCCCATAGGGATGTAAGTTCAGAAGTGGCTGAGCACTGCGTGCTGAAGGGAACGAAATAAAAGGGAATAAAGGCATGAATAGACTTGTATGTGACGATCTGGAGGGGCTCCCCTGCCCGCAGTGGCTGGCGAAGGGGATGCTGTGGCTGCGGTTCCTTTCTGTGCTGGCGGAGGTTTCCCGTGGAGGGTCCGGACCTGCGCTGGCCATGGCAGTAGGGCTGAGTGAGAGAAGGCAGGACAGGTCTCCGTCTCTTCTGCAGGTCAGGAACAGGAAAGCAACAGACTGAGAAGTTAAAAGCAACCATCAAGGTCACAAGACGGCCCTGAGTTAATTCTTATTTGAATTATTAGCGATACCGAACCAAACCCTCTGCTTTTAATGCAACACTTCCCTGTGATGGAGAATCCAATTTACCCTTGGTAAATTGGTCCAGTGATTAAGTACAAACATTGTTTAAAAACTACGCTGGGTTTCAAGTCTCATTTTTTCTAGCTTCAGGTTCTAGCCATTTGATCTTTGATGCATTTGACTGCTAGGTAATAGACTGAGATCTGCACAAATTCTTTTTCCCCAGGTAGGAATTTTTAGGACCTATCCGAGTAACCCCTCAGACCTGACGGGATAAATAGCTTGAGCCCCTGGAATTGGTTGTTCTTAAACGTGCTTTCAAACCGCCCAATCATTCTCAGGAAATTTCTTGGAATCTTTTCTAAGTTTTCAGAGTTTCTTTGGGTGACAGAGGCAGCATATCCATCACAGATGGGTAAGTCTCATATGCAGACAAAAATCCCTACTTCTATCAGTACTCTTTAATTATGCACCTAATGACTGTGTTTGTCCAGGGCCATAGTGCTGTGCTAAGAACTCACACTGAACTGATTATCTGCAAATCTGTCCTGCTGAAGATAATGTTTGTTTACTGTAGAGAGCCAGGGGGAGGCTTATCTCGCTGCTGCCTTAAAATGCAAATACTTTTTTGAGGTGGCTCTCAAACATGCAAGATGCCATTCCCCTCAGTCAGAGAGCCAGGCTCTCTAGCCTGGCAAGTATTCTGCAGCGACTTGCCCATGTTTTACCATGTGAAGAGGAGGAGGCTGGTTTTTGCAAGTATGACGTGTCCCACACTTGGTCTATGGACACGAGAAAGAATTTAAATAGACTCGTAAGTGCCAAGGGAACAGAGGGAGACACAACGCAGCAACTGGCACCACTCTCACTTGATTTCCCACAATGGCTTTGTTATCAGGACTAGATGTACTTGTCAAATTTCCTCTCCCTTGCAGAAAAAAATGAGGAAAGTTGACAACAATACATCCCTGAGGGCTGCACTCCCAGAGCTAATCTCTACAGCTCATCCCAAGGCTGTGTGGAACCGCCTGAGGAACACCAGTTTGTGAAAGCAAAATAGCCAGCATGCAGTTTAGTTATAACAGCAGCGAGACCCGATGGAACAGTGCTTGGGGGAAGGTAGAGCTCTCTGTGGGGGTTCGTGTATTAGAGAATGAATATTTAGTCTTTCAGGCCTCTGTTGATGCTGCAAGTTTGCATCATGATAAGGTGGCTTGCCCATAACCTGCAGATATTGGAGGAGCAGCAGGTTGTATCCAGTGGTTGTAATGCCTAACGCCCTAGGGAAATGATGTGATTAATGGGGCCGGAGGCACTTCTGATGTGCTGCAGCTGTGAATTGCACAAATAGTAGTCAGCAAAACCAGCATGGTTAATAATTTTGGTGTAATAGGTATATGTCACCATGCTATATGGATGTACAGAAGAGCTTTCTGCAGTGAATGTACTCGGGAGGAGGAGGGGACCTCTGGGCTTAAGCATCACACAACGTAGACTGCAGACATGAAGATACAGGAGGAAGTACATTTAAGAAGGGTTTTGGGTACGATTCCTCATGCTGTTACTTTTAAGTGTCTCTTGAGAGAGGGAGCGTTTTATACCTGCACGTGTTGGCTCTGCAGAGCTGTGGGCGATGGCTGGGGGTGACAGGGGAGTGCACGCAGCGGGAGGGCTGGAAGGCATGTGAGTGTCCTTGGGTCTAAGGCAGCTGCCCATCTGCTGGGGAGTTACCTGACTTACGTGACCCCAAAGTTTTTAAACCCGCATACAAATGAGAGCTGAATTAAGAGACACTAACACTGCACATTTGCTCTAGTCATGTTACTTGAAGTCAAGGTTACAGCAATGTAAAAGCACCGAGGCATTTAAAGAAAAGCAATTCTTTATCAGCCTTTCTACCAACACAAGAAGCTAGGGCAATAAACAAGAAGAATTACACATTCCCATTTGTGAAAAGAAATTGGATATCATCAGGAGTAGTGAGAGCTTGTTGGAAGACCAAGAGAGCTGGAGTGCCCAAATACTGGCCATAGCCTCTGCAGCAACATTAAATTGGGCAGCAGGGGTGCATGTGTATTTTGGGTGCTTGTGGCAGGCTGGGAGGAGATTTCTGGATCAAAGATACCATTTGTACCCCAGAGTGATTTATTTCTAAAAGGCTCGTATATGCTGATGGTCACAGGGCTACATACAGAAGGGCTGGGAGGTGGTGGCTGAATGGGGGAGAAAGAGTGAAGGTGAAAGACCTTTGTAGGTCACCAAGAGCATCCCCTTGTAATGAAAGTGAGGTAAGCAGAGGGAATAAGCAGAGGAGGTCAAATTTTGCAGCACATGTACATTCCTCCACTCACATCATAACCTTGTAGTTTCTAAAAATGGTAGGTAGCTTTCTAAGAGCAAAAGAAAAACCCGTTTTACATATCATCAAGAAAACCTTGTATTAGGTATTATTCTGTTGGCTAAGGCGACTTGGTTACTTCAGAAGAAAGTAAAAAGCATTGTTGAAATGTGGGTGATCAAACCCAACTGCATTTGCTGATTCTAACTGGAAGACAGATATATCCAGCAATCTCTCTCCCTCGCTTCCTCTCTGCTCTAAAAAGGGATAATTCTCAAAAGACAAAATCATAATGAGAAAAATTGAAACACCAGAGTACAAACGATAATAGAAAACTCTTCAAGAAAGGTTTATTAAATTTCAAGCCCCTGCAATTCAGCAATCTGGGAAAAACAGGCTACAACCTGCTGCAGGTTAGAAACGAGACCAGCAATTGTATGTGAAACCAAATCCATGTATGCAGGTCCATGCACATTCCCATATATCAAATTGAAATGTGAGGCTCTTAAATTTAACAGAAAAATTCAGAAAATTGATAAAAGAGGCTAAAGACAGTGCTGAACAGCCTAAACCTCTGTGTTTTAAAGGGATTCCTTAAATGTATGAGGAACAGGTGAAATCTTAGCATTGGTACATGGAGAGTCATAGACAAGGCTGATAAAATCATCAGTCTTGATACTAAAAACCTAGAGTTTTTCTCATAATGGTGCTGTTGGAGCCATGGTAGTTTAAAGATTTAGGTGAAGCAAATTTTGCAGGAAGAGATAAAATCTTTTATTAGACTTGCTATCAGTATGATCAAAACTATCTGTTAGTCTAAAAAAGATATTCTCTCTCCCTGAAAGCTTTGCCTCAGAGTTGTTCAATAATTGCTTGTTCTGTGGTCAGAAAGAAACAGAATGATGGTTTCGTGTCTCACCGTGGTAACAAATGCTTTCTCTTCTGTTCTTAATTAGGGAGGATGTTAAACAGCAACTATTGAAGTTAAACATTTTAAAATCTCAGGACTACAGTGCTTGTATCCAGAAGCCTTGAAAGGATTGCCTGAGGAGATTTATGAACTGCTTGCACTGATTTCTGGCAAGTCTTGGAGCATGAGGGTTGAGGGATGCCAGAGCTAATGTTATGCCACATTTTAAAAGGGTAAATTGAATGACCCAGCAAATTACAGACCAATTAATTAATCTAGCAACTCTCTGGAGGAGACATCATGTAAAAATAGAAGAGGATCCATAAGTAATGAATTAAAACTAATAGCAGAAGTGTTGCTGTAGGTTTGTGAAACATCAGTTTTCTCAGCTTAATGATGTCAACGCTGTATATTTTGATTTCTGCAAAACAATTGAAATCTGCCATCTTGATGAAAATAATGGCAGTCTGCAAATATCGTGGTGGGCCCTTACTAGGTGGATCATATGCCAATTAATCCGCTAAATTGCAAAATGTAACTGCGAATGGAAAACTGTTATCCAAAGGAGAGTATGTCTGTCGGCTCTCCACAAGAACTCATTCCAGTACTGGCTTAAGACTTTAGCAGCTACCAATCTAGTACTATTCAGCAATTATTGTTTGTTATTTAGCAATTTTATGAATGATTTGGAATAATCATTTTCTGTAGGGCTTGCAGTAGTGGTGAAACAGGTGGAGTGGTCAGTAACTTGGAGGGAAGTCCAACAGGCATGCAAGGTGATGTGTCTAGGGAGGAAGCATGACGGGCATCTCATTAACAGCATTGTCTCTTCCAACGCAACAACGCCGAGATCTGCTCAGGGCTTGTAGTGGAACGTGCATTGAACACGTGTGGCAGCCGGGCTGTTGAGGCAGAGCGGGTGGATGCAGCGCTTAGGTCTACAGGGGAGAGGCTGTCAAGAGCGGACGGGGATGTGGTAGTAGCTCTCTGTGGAGCAGCAGCGATGCTGGTATCCTGATATCCTGACTGCGAAATGCTGAGAAATTGGAGAGGGTTCAGAAAAGAGTGACTAGATTATGTGCAAGTCTGAAACCATGCCCTGAAGATGGTCAACCTGCAGAGCAAGTGAGCTTCTAATCAGAGGGGCCCAATCATTCACTGTGCAGACAGTTCAACTGCCCTTAAACTTTTTTTTAAAAGAGAGATTAAGGTGTTTTTTTTTTTTACTAGGGTGTGTCTAGTTTATCCGAGGTAAAGAGGCGAGCTGTTCATTGTATATGTCTACCTAGAGGAGAAGATGCTGGTAAAAGCCTGCTCTGTAATGCAGCTGGGAAAAAAGAGTAAGAACAGAGATGGGAGAGATATTCAGGATGGACATAAATACATAAATGTGTGATTTTCTTCCTTTTTTCTTTTTAAACAGAGAAATAATCAGCCATGTAGGTGTCTTATGTTGGGGTCACTACACTCAGTTACCTTTCCAGGGGAGTCAGCTCAAGTGCAACAAAGCTGTAAGTTTGCTGCAGGTGATGCTGGGTGAGGTTGTGCTGTGTAGACACCTCTGTCAGAATTGCCTTCTTGGCCTTAAAAATCTTAGAAGTGAGAGATGTCTCACTGGTTTCAACAAGCAGGGGCTTCAGCCTGAAGAGGTGGGTAAGCTCAGCTGGCAAAATAGTGGGAATCTTCTGGAAGGCCTGGGTTTAAGGGCTGTTGAGGGTGTCTGTACAGCGAAGGGTTGGGCTCTTCTGACAAAACAGTTCATTTGTACTGCTGTTTACACTGACAGATCACATTAATTGGTATTTTCCTCTTCCATAATTTTAATGTTCCTGTACAGGTTTAACTTTGCCATTCCAGGAAAGTGGTTCTTTCTTATGAACACAAATGCTCAGCTTGGAAATCTCAGACCACCTTTACAATCTCCATCCCCGCAATAAAAGTCTCTGGATGGCAAAAACTGCAGAACACCCGCCTAGCTTTTATGAAATCAAACCCTTAGGCAAAACTCATTAAAAAAAAAAGCAGCTGGAAAAGAATGGTTTTATTTTGAAGTACTTTGCATTTTGCTGTGTATTAAAATATATTTTGCTCTAATCTATTCCTATATTTGCAAGCAGAATCTAAAAGGAGATAATATCATGCAAAGAGCGCAGTGACCCGATACATTTACTATTACCATATACTTGCAGAAGCCAAATGAAACAAGAGTGTTTTCAATTCCATGTAAATAAATATGTATTTTAATAACAGTTAATGTCAGTTCATAAAGGGAAGCACACTAGGAGAGTTCTTCAAGAGAAGATTACACTCTCGGTGCAAAATCCTTTCCTAGAAAGTGATTGAAAAGAAATATGAACTTACAAAATATCATCTCCAACACAGGAAAGTCTCAGTTCCATTTTCTTCTTCCTCCCTTAGGAAAGTGGAAAGGCATTATTAAGGCATATCAATCAATTTTGGTAGCACCTTTATGGCCTAATATTATCACTGTGTACATACTGATAATTTCTCCGCACATTGTTTACATAGTACATCTTACCAGTCCCTGCTTCCTCCATGTAAAAGTTATGACAAAAAAGTGCATGTCTTGAATAATGCATGTGCACAAAGCGCTCGGTGGTACTTTGACATTATCCACCACTGGCAGAATCTGCGAGAAATGTAAAGAGAAGGTCCCTTTCGCTCCGGTAGCATAACCCCATAACATTCGTCATTGTTAGTACTCCTTGGCTTTGCCTTCAAATTCTGCAAGTATCTTTCAGGAGAAACGTGTCATGCAGTGGTGCACAAATAATAAACTATAGGTATAACTAGAAATTAGAAAACCTCCACTTTATCACAAATCTGTTGTCAGACTCTGTTTTTGGCCAGAGTTCAGTACTGTTTGGATCTTGGGTTTCATCTCCACTCACCACAGACATGGAGTCAAGGCTGAAACTATGAGTGGTTGTCCCAGCATCTCCTTCGGCTCTTACATCTCCTTCGGCTTTTACATTTATTGCTTACTTAGCCTGAAATAGTGCGTAGTGAGTCAGTGCTGCCATACAGGAAGGTGGGACTGCAAGGAACCAGCTGTGTCTTCACGACTGGTCCCTCCCCATCACAGCCAACCATGTTTTAGGCACTTTGTTATGAAGAACCACTGAACACCTCTTGCATGTACTGTTCCTTTCCTCACCAGCTACAAAAAAAACTGAAGAAATGTGGTAAAAGACCAAAACCACCAAATACAGTGTGCCACAGGACAGCTGAGGACATTTCCAGTGCCCCAAGACTTGCAAAAGTGAGGTTTCAGTTGGACAGAACTCCCAGACTGTCATGAAGTAGGCCACACCAAGCAACAGAAAAAGATGGAAAGCAAAGAAACTAAAAGCAGTCAGCCAGGAAACAATGATCATCGCAAACCGATCGGGAGAAAAACGGTTTTGACTCCAAACCAGATGATGAGTTTAACCCTGAACAAATGAGAGAAACACGCTAGCTGGGCACCTGGGGGGTTTAATATTGCTGAGCACACACTATACAGTCTCCTGTGGACAAGCTCTTGTGCTTCAGAAGAAGGTGGAAAAATCCCAGCCCTGCAGAAGCCATGTTATGTATCACAGAATCACAGAATCACGGAAGCACAGAACCACTAAGGTTGGAAAACACCTATAAGACCATCAAGCCCAACCATCAACCCTACACCACCATGCCCACTAAACCATGTCCCACAATGCCACGTCCACACGTTCCTTGAACACAAGGAACACGATCCTTGAACACAAGGAATATATATGTATAAGGAGGAAGAAAAAAGCAAAAGAACCCCCCACATGTCCTGTCCTGGTACTCTCAGAGATTTGACGCCTGCTTAAGTGCAGAATAAATAAAGTGTGAACAAGCACTATTAACAAGCAAGCTCTGATCAACTCCCTGCCCTGCAGATATCGAGAAATTGGAGGTCTCAGGACTGATACAGAATCCTATGTTATAATCCCTTCTTTATACAACCCCTCCCATAAATTTATCAATCATCCTCATTTTAAAACAATGGGAGGTCCAAGCTCCCACTATCTTGTATGTAGACCGCTTCACAGTTTCATTGTTTGGTTAATCAGAACCTGTTTTCCAATTTCCAGTCTGAATTTGTTCTTGCTTCACTTACTTATATCTATTTGATTTTGATCAGTATTATTCTTAACTTAAACAATTATTCTGCCCTTGGTATGCACTTTCAAATCCGTTTATAAATAGTCGTGATAATGGTGATGTCGCCAAGAAAACTGTATGTTTGAAAAACAGAATTGGGACAGCCCAATATCTTCTGGCAGAGTAGTAACTGCCGACTGACTGCGACTGTGACTACTTCTGGAGCTTACATTTTTTGGCTTGTACTGCTGAAGCACTCAAACCATCTCACAATAGACTTCTTGCAAGTTAGAAGTGAGAGGATGACGTAAATGGGGCCAGAATTAGCATTTCAGAGACCTGGGCTTTATTAGTACATGCAATGTAGTATCTGCGTTAGCATTTTTGAGCAGAACCAGAGTGTGTTTTGAAAGGAATTTCCTGACCAACCCTCCTCACTCTACTTTTGGTCTCCACTGTGGAGTAGTCTTGGACAACATGACTTTTCAGAGCAAACTAGGGACACGCACCTAATGCACTCTGTCTGTGAATGTGGATTCAGCTCTATGGGACCAGACTAGAAATAAATAAATAGCAAGGACTATCCTTGTGGATGTTGTGAACTGCACACAAATACCGTGGACCTCTGGTCTTCAGATGTTCCTCCCTCCAGCTCCACTCCTCCTGGACTGTGCTACCTGATAAACCTTAGATGTCCTGCGTGACCACAGCAAGTGATTTCAGGGATCTCTGCCCCATGTTTGCCATCTGGAAGACAGGGCTAACTTGTGGCTTTCCTTGAGATCGTTAGAATTATTGGTGACTTGTGCTGTGTGCTTACAATAGCGATCACAGCAATTTTTATAACCTCTTCCTTTTTGTGGCACCAGAAATTTCCCATTGCTGTTAATTAGTAACCAACCAAGCAAAGAAAGAAAAAAAAAAGCTGACGATGAATTTACTGAAAAAAACATGGTTTTGAAGAACTAAAACCAATTAAATATTTGGTTTGAAGTTATTAACTATTTTTGAAATGAAAGGTTTTGTTTTGATCTTTTACATTACTTTTTAAAATTTCCACAGGATGTTATTTTTCATTTAAAAGTAATATCAATTTTACTTTAAAATATAAGACCTGATTATATAACAGAAAACTATATCCAAAGCATTTGATTTTTTGGTCAAATATGACATTTTTTTACTTCATCCAGGATATATATATTTTTAGAGGGTTTTTTTTGACATTTTTCAGGTGAATGTGTAAATATTCTGATCTGACCTGAAACAGATTTCCTATAAATTTTCAGATCAATCACGAAATTGAGAAGACAAAAAAAAAAAAAAAAAAAAAAAAAAAAAAAAAATCTGTTATTTCCCAAGCTATCCAACAAAACACTGAAAAAAAGCAAAATAAACTGAGAGTGGGTTTACTTCTAAAACCAAAATCCTCACGTAACCTCACTATTCAGCTCAAGCCTCCTGTGGTTACCCTACATCACTGGAGTGCAGCTAGAACAACAGTCTTTGGTGCACTAATACAGCATTAATGTGTCTGCCTTTGCTTCTGAGCTGGCAGAGCATCTTTGCAGAGCATCTCTGCTCGAGATGACGAGATGTGCACCCTTTGGGAAGGAAGGTTTGCAGCTTAATGCAGTCCTGGCTGGGGCGAACATCCATCCTTACCGGGCAGTCGCCATAAACAACCACGTCTCCTATGCAGATGTGTTGAATATATTCACACATTATTTAAAGCATTCCTCTTTACACTGACTTAGACTCAGTCAACAACGTTAATGAACCCTTTTAGCACAGTTTGACAATAGTTCCAAACTAAGCCATTTTCTTTCTTTTCTTTTTCTTTCTCTCTCCCTGTGTTGTGAAGCAAAGACAAATACATCTGAAATTTTTTATTCTTACGATTGCAGCTTGAAATAATTAAATTCAGTAACAACTCCCTTCTACCCAGCAGTGAGAAAGACCGTCCATCACACTCTGAAGTCGTGTGATACTCAACTGGTTTCTGGTTCCTGACTAGCTCCAGCAGGATTTTCCTTGAAATCTATTAGATACTGCAAATCTTCAGCAGAAATTGCAAATGGAATAATTTAGCTGCCTCCAGAGCAGCACAAATTTCTAGTGTCAGAATCTCATTGATTTGTTTCAAGATCATTAATAAAAGCCACATGGCAAGTATTCTGGGCCTTCATTTGTCTGAGCTCGCATGTAGGAGTTGGTAGAAATAGTCTCGATGCCAGTCCCTGTTAGATATTTGTTATGTACCAGATTATTTATTTCCTTGTGGTTTTTAGACCCCCCAGTGAGCTGAATGTAGAAGGCTGCCCAGGTCTGTAAACCACAATTCCCCAACCTGCCTACAGGAATGGACACACTGATTAATTGAAGGAAGACAATTAATTAATACAAGATTCGATGATATCGAGAATCTGTTCCAACAAAGACAAGCCAGTCGCTTCAGATTCGAGAAGAAAAGCAACAATGTGATGTGTAGCAATATTTTTAAAAAAGACTAGTTTTTCTATGACCCTCCGATCAAGCAGATGATAAAGAAGAAAGAGATCTTTCCAAAATCGGTCAGGCTCGGTTTAGCCAGGGGGAAGAGTGCTGGGTGGAGCTGGACGGCTCTCACTGCAGTCCTGCTTTGTGCCTGCATTAGTTATTTATCCTTGAGGCAGCAAAACAGCTGAGAAGCCTTGAGCTAGCCCTGAGAAGAATATAGGTATAGAATATAGAATATAGGTATGCACTATGAGCATACCTAATGGAGAACTGGATTGTTTTGTCCGGATTTACACCATGATTTGGGCAATGAGTTGCAGAGTTTTGTTCCTTTGCAGGGTTAAGATTAACCCCGTACTCTGATCGTGTTACGAGTGTGATACTCTATATGTTCATATGGTAAATCATATACTTCATGAAAGCTTCAGTGATGGAGGATGTGAGGTAGGAGGTCCTTTATTTCAAGACTTCATTACTCTTACAAGATCAATGGCAGGAAGGAAATATTAAGGGATAAAATCACATATGCTAAAAGCACATGAGCAAAGCACGCTTTATGTTGCACATATTCCTTTGTTCATTATTTAATGAAATTCAGGCACTCCCATTGGAATGTGTCTCCAGTCTACTGTAGGAGAGGCAGCAAACTGCAGTAATTCCATTTTGCATCCAGGTTTTTCTATTACGCAAAAACATGAGTTGATTCCTCAGCAAACAGGTATGCTCAATAACACTGCTTCTGAGAAGAAATAAATGTTTCCCAGGGCAGATCCTCTGCCTACGGTCCTGGAGACAACAGCTACAGCTCTGATGGGAGCTACCAGCCCACAGAGAGCCCCTTCTTCCTCAGGGACTGACTTCTCCCTTCTGTGGTCGTATTTTGCGGCTGCTGGCAACCTGGCTGCACGTTTTTCTTGGAGCCTCATGGTTCATTGTTGCGGATCTGGTGTGTTCAGTGGGAAAAAAACCCAAACCATTCCCCTGGCACCTTTCTCTTCGGGGTGTCAAAAATGCACTGAAGGGTTGTGTAATTTGCTTTGCAGTGTGTATCTCCCTTTCGGAACGTATTATTACATTTAATCTAGCAGTGTGGTGGGTGTTTGGGGTTCACGCTGAGCAGAATGCTTGCATACATTCCCTCCCTGAGATTTCACACAAATATGAAAACCTTTCCAAGAATAGCTCTGGGAACATGGTGGTGTTTCAAGTTTCATTTTGAGGGGGTTTTTGTTGCTGCTGTTTTAATTTTCAGACTTTTTCTCAAATTTTTCAAAGAAAGCGTCTCTTATATCATTATCATTCATAAATAAAAAGTGTGAACATGCTGGGCCAATATATGACACTTAAATTCTTGGTATTTTACTAGATAACAGAGGTACAGCTAGCAATTAAAAAAATTTCAAAATAAGTTTTCTTATTAAAGAAGGTTTAATAGCAGTTTCTTAGTATGATCACCGTACAGTATCTGATATCATTAAATCGACGAAGGGTAAATCTTCAGTGAGCACCACCACTGCAGCCCTTTTAAACTGTCTGTATTCAACACTCGTAACTTGGGCATCAACTTTTGTCCAAGCACATATGGAAAATACTTATTTCCTTGGTCTTCCCAAGGCAGCTCTGAGGATCTTCTTCCTCCTGAGCATGTGGAGCATTTTGTAGGAGTCACTGAGAACCTCAGAGAGCTGACCCCTCTACAGGAGTCGCAACCTCAGTATAGCAGACTTGACTTCCAGAGTACATTGTCTTTTTATTGATATAATTAGTCTTTTGTCCCACAAATGGAAAAACCTGGAAATGCAGTAAAAAAACCCCTTGAAAGCATAATGTAAGTCTTTACCGATGCACACAGAGAGAAATCCTGAAGTGAATGTGCATCTATTATAGGGCTGGAAATAAACTAATCTATTTTTCTGAATTTCCTTCTAAGCGAAATGGTTGTTTGAGAGGAGGAGAGAGAGCAACAAAATGACATATTTTCAGCATTATGTGACAGAAGATATATCAAGATGAATGCCTGCCTTTTTGCTGTGAGCGCATCTCTTCTGTCAGACTCCTGTAAGGGTTCACTCATATGTACAACACTGTCTCCAACTTCTCACCCGGTATTAAATGCATCTTAACTCCTGTCGGCTTCGACAGCACGGGCAGTAGAAATGAAATCTGGGGCTTTTTTACAGAGCACAGGAGAAACTACAACTCTAGTCGCACTCAATGATCTGACTCAGCCCAGTTATAGTTATTTTCTTTTTTTCCTATGCACCTTTCAGATGCTGTTGACACGCAGAGAGCAGCAAATGCTGACCACTTGCAGAGTGCTTGCGGATGGGATAAATTCAGTATCACCTGCCTGTGCTGAGGTCCCTCCGATGGGTTAGCAGGGCTGGCCGTGGGGCAGGGCCAGCCATGTCAGCATGTCCTGGCGTCCCCCTTCACCACCCCATGTCAAAACTGAATGTGCACCGTGGGGACCCTCGTAATCCTTTGCTCTCCTCAGACCCCCAGGAGATGCTGGGTACCTCGGTGCTTTTACGTAGGTGGGCCCACAAAACTTCCCTCGCACACCCCATCCTCTCCTTAACGAGTTGTGTCCCCTGGGCGGGGAGCAGAGCAACAAGCACCCGGGTGGAAGGAGCCGGCCTCTCCCATCCCTACCCGCCAGCACCCTTGCATTTTAATTGTGCTTTTTGAGATAAGCTTTCTGCTGTTGTCCGTAAGGAAGGGGTGTTTCTCAGTATAGGCATGATGTAATGCTCCTTTTTTCACTTTGGAAAGAAAACAGGCATTACAGTCTGTACTTCAATAATATCTACGCAGTTAAATAACTCACTCTGCAGCTGTGTGTGGGAGCACACTGCAATGTCAGTCTCGGAGTAACTCATTTTTCAGGCACAGCAGGGCTGAGGAGGAGACTCCCTGGCACAGAGCTGACCTTGGATGGGGGAAGCAGCCAAGAGACAGCGCCGTGCCGGAGGCTGTTTTGCCCGCTGTTTGCCATCTGGGAGTGGTGGCGAGTCCAGACAAAACCTCCCCCCCCCCCAAAACGTACTGTGAACTGAAGCAGAGCAGAGCATCGTGGCCATGTCTCACGCGGCTCCTTCCTCTTGCCTTTGGCTCCACGGTTCTCTCCTGAGCCAGAAGCTGCAGCAGGAGGGATCTGCTTTCCCCTGCAGTTTGTGCCCTCTGCGGGGCATTTCGGACATTTCCCAAGGATGAAGGGGGTTGCATCACGCTGGAGGGTGCCCCTTTCCACCACCTCGCAAGCTTGAGGTGCCTGAGACATGAGGTGGAAACATCAGCATTTCTCTGGGCAACGGGCATCTCTGATAAGGCAAAATTTCCCTTCATGTTCAGCAGCTTGAAACACTCTCATTGGCATCAGTGGCAGGTCTCCCGTAGAGCAGGACATGGGTGAGCTGCCCATGCACCCTGTTGGACATGGTCGTCGGAATGCTGCTCACCCAACTCTTTGGGACCGCCGTAGTGGGACTGCGCACCTGCCGTTAATGCACGGAATGCCCCAAGAGCCTGGAGTTGCCACAGGGCATGCCCATCGTTTGTATGCCAGCTTTCCTGTCCGCAAGTTCTGCTGTATTCCCATAGGCAAAATGTCGGATTTCAAGACCATTCAAAAGTTTTCAGTCGTTCAGAAACCTCTGCCAGCTCCCACTGCTCAGCCTTGGTTTTCATGTCCTTCTCTGAGCCCAAGCCTCCAGCATAAAAACCTATTGTGTTGCCACGAAGAAAGACCAGAATTTATTAGTATTTTTATTATTTCGCTAGCACAAAGTGACTGCTGTGAAAGCCCATCATGACAAATTCCTCTGGGATGTGGTGACCTGAACCTGATGAAACACATTAGGGAAGCCGAGCGGTGAGCGAGCGCTTCCAGCCAGTGCACGTGTGCCAGGAGTGCCGGCGTCCCCGAGGACCGATGTGGAGGAGAATAAGAGGCGCCCAGCAGTGTCCTGGCAGCAGCCAGCATATGGGCGTTACTATGGAAAAAGGATTGTGTTGTGGTTTTTTTTTTAAATGCCATACCTAAAAGGTCTGCAAGGTCAGAAGTTCTCTGGCATAATGAGCACATTTTCCTGAGGTGTTTTTTCCAATTGAACTGGTTAGTAAACAAAAATCTCCCTGCAGGTCCTTGGTACCTTCCTTTTCAAGAAGGAAAAATAAATCAGAGGTCAAAAAAAAAGGATCTGTGACCTGAGTGGCTGCATAACCAACTAGGTTTTACTTCACAACAATATCTCTGACGTGTCAGGACCTTAAGCTTCTGCAGAAAAATTTATAGTGTTTGTCCAAAGTGGCTCAGAGGTCAAGAGAAGTTTGACCGAACTTAAAGAGTGTATCTTGCAATGAGAAGACTATTGCTCTCTAAACTGAAAGCAACGTCAGTCCTGTTCTGTTTTTTAGTACCATGTGCACATTTTCATTATGGTACACTAAAATCTCACATTATTCTACTAGATAAACCAGAAAAAGCCATGGGTGGGATAATTTTGGTCTAATTCCCCTAAGGGAAGAAGTTTGGAGGAAGAGGGTAAGAGTTTCTTCACCCTCGGTCATGGCAAGAGAAAGGGTTAACTGAGCTGCCCAGAACAACTTGGTGAGGCTGCAGGTGTGAGAAAGGAGAAAGCAATACTCACTGCTCCGAGAAGAAAGCCTGAAGTCCATTCCTGGCAGACGCATGGGTCGAGTCTAGAAAGCAGAGCAATCAGGTTATAAATATTGCTGAAAGAGACGACAGAAACAGCTATAGAGCAGCAGTGGTAGCTAATGCCATCCCATTCATATGCTAAGCACTGGATGCTGTAGAAATCCACGATAGCTGCTTTCTACTTTGAGAGGAAAGGGAAGCTTCTGAATTATTAATACGGATGGGTTGAGAGTGGATATTCTATGCAACTGCGAGTTAATCCCATTAAAGGGAACAGCTAGGAAACCGTGATGAAGCATCACAAGTACAAAAATAGCAGGTAGTCACAAACCCCTGGTGCTGGGAGAGCGCGGGTGCATTGCACAAGCTCGCCCTGTCCTCTGGCCCCACCAAGCCCAGCGGGCGAGAGCCGGGGAGCAGCGGGGACAGCCCACAGCCAGGTCCCCATTTGCGGGTGCTGCGCCCTTCCCCTCTGCCCGGAGGGCTTACCAGGCTGCGAGAAAATATGCAAAGAGCTTGGGAACAGTGAAGAGGGGAAAAATGCACTGTTCGCAGCAATCACCCAGCAATTGGCATTTCTGCTTTCTGGAGTAGCTGCTCAGTGCCTGGAGCTTGGCCGGGCCAGCTGCGGATCGTGGGGCGCACGCATCCAGCCAGCCTAATTTTGTGGCTGGAGGCTGCTTAGCAGTGCTTTTTTTCTCTGGCAGGGCTCTTAAAGCACAGCAGCTTTCTTTACTCTGCTATTGCTCTTATTAGCTGGTAAATGCCAGCCAATGTCCTGTAAATAACGTGACGCTCCGTTTTCATAATTGCTAGCATCTCTACCTCTCCATCTTGCTCTATCTAAACCTAGCTCTTCTGCAGGGTTTAGTTGTTGTTTGCAAAAGTCCACCCCAAATCAGGACACAAATGCTTTCAGGGATCCTTTGGGGTTGGCCAAGGCTTCTCCTTCCATTTCTTCTTTTAAATATCTCAAGTAAATTGTCCCACCCGTCAGCTTTTTGCTCACCCTAGGGAATGCGAACCAAGCTCAGGCTTCCTGCCTTGAGCCCCTCAAATCTCCCCTCTAAGTTGTTTGTGTGCTTGAGGAGCGCAGGCTATTCCCATCAGAAGTGAAACATCTGCCCCAGCGCCGTGCGCTTTGTCTCCGTTTGTTGGCACAGGATGGAAAATGGAAAGGGAAAGAAAAACAGAGTGTATTTGCACGTGCAGGGGAAGAGGGGAGGGAAATGCATGTGGAGAGGGGAGGAAAAGGACATTGAAATGCTTCCTCTGATGAAAAGTTATCTCTAAGCTATAAGGAAGGAGGCACAACAAGGAGGAGCTGTAACGATGGCAGAGCAGTAGGCTCTGGACTAGGTAACCAGCTGGACTGGGTGCTTTCTCCTGCTCTGAACAAATGAATGCTTTAGCTTTTAAAATGCTACATGTGGAGAATATGTAGGCTTGGGGGGGAAGCAGAGGGTCTAGCTCTCCCACCCCCCAAAAAGCCAGGGCCAGCCCTCAAGTAGCTGTCAGGCTCAACTTGCTCCCACAGAGCCTGCAGATCATGCCGTTGAGTAGTTAATAGTATTCAAGCATCATCTTATTTTTGTGTCCCGGCTCTTAACAAGTAACAAGAACAATGCAGTAGCAAAGCACAACATGTTTATTTCCCCAGCTCCATTCTTGCTCCCTTGCTTATCATACACATCTGCATCAAACAATTTTGCACTAGGACGAAGGAGCTGTGTGAAACGGAGGGGGGGGGGGGCAGGGACTCCCCAGCCCACTGTCTGCTCTCCTCCATGCAGCCCCCGCTATCTGTTTTGCTCTAATGCCCGCACGGTAGGTGGGACAATATACGCTCAATTATTTCACATGCTTTTCTCTGCAAGTTACTCTCGTGCAGCGCGTGATCAAAAGCAATTCTGCAAAAGCACTGGGGGCTTGCTCTCGTTTTGCAGCGCCTAACATGCTGCCTGGGGAAAGCATGCCTTGCATATACATGTGTAAGTTTGTCAGGTCATGTGGCTCCAATGACCTCTGAGGAGTGAAGAAGAGGCACAAGTCAGTCCGCAGATGCCGCTGTGATTGTTGATTTTGACATTATCACCCAGGGAGCAGCGAGGGATGGGGCCCTGACATGCCCTTCACTGTGCAGATGCAAGGTGGGAAGAAAGCTAACTCTGTCGCTAGTGGAGACATTAGTACGCTGCGCAGGCACGGGAAGACTGGGAGAGAGTGGCAAAAGGGAAGGATTTAGTTATAAACGGACTGGTTTCATGAAAACTGAAGGAAAAGATGGAGATAAAGCCTGGAGGTGATGAGGCAGTGAGAGACTTGTATTCAGCAGTGGTAAAAGTGGTACTTGGCGATGAAACAAATTTTTTTGTGTATGATGTGTGTAAATACGGCTGTAATTCAGCAGAGGAGCTCATTTGGTTTGTTTCTAGGTAAGAATACAATATAAATCCCTGCCAGAAGCAATGGCCAGCCCAGCTGCTTGGCTGTTGAGAGGACAGAAGATTTTGTGGATTCTGTCTTGCCCTCTCATTGCCTTCCAGCCCTTCAACCACCCTCTGCAGAGGGGATGGTGCTTGCTTGGAGAGGCTGGGAGCCGGGACACCCAGCTCCAACACACCTTCCCTTTGCCCAGGCTTTCTTCCCTCTGTTTTTTTTTCCACACAGCTAGAGCAGACAAGAGCTCAGGTGCTCCTGTAGCCTGTTTGTCTCCTTTCTGACACTTACAACTCAAAAAAGACTGTCCCGATCCCAGGACACATGAGTTGTCTATGAGGTGGTAGATGCCCCATCCCTGGAAACATTCAAGGTCAGGTTGAACGGGGCTCTGAGCAACCTGATCTAGTTGAAGATACCCCTGCTCGTTGCAGGGAAGTTGGACTAGATGACCTTTAAAGTTTCCTTCCAACCCAAACTATGCTATAATTCTGTGATTTACCAGGCATTTTTTTAAAAATAGGACATTGCTCTGGTGCTATTTCATGACGCAGAGCCTCAGAGCCAGAAGGGCACATAAACGAATGTGTGTTAGGGGTGGCTGGGGGTGATGGGGCAATTTTTCATAGGCGAAAAGCAAGCATTCCCTCCTCAACATGCAATTCACTGCAGTGCGGAGGGCCAGCACAAAACTTACACATCATGTCAGCCCCACTTTAGAGGTCATTTATTGTGGAAATAGTTCCTGTGCTGGTTCTCTGAATGGGGATGAATATCAGTCTTGGTGCAGAGCATTGCTCGCAGGAGGCCCAGCTTAGAAAAATTAAACATCGTTTTTTTATGAGCCTCCTCAGTGCAATTCTTTTCACTCCCCTCGTAAGAATTATTTGTATAGTCTTATTTTAAGTAAGAGAAATTTCATTCTCCCTGTCTTCCCCCTCCCTCCTTCCTCAACAGTGTTTCTTCAGAGTTTGCCAACATTAAAAAAGGCATAAAGTCTTTGAAAGCCTCACTAGGACTGTCTCCTCAGACAGCCATCTTCTCTTTGCTGGCTAAAGAGCACAGAACATGGAAGATTTTTGCCTCATTACCATCTGGTTTCTGGGTGCAGGCTTAAGAAAATAATTATACTTCTGACATACGGCAAAAGCTCCTGTTAAGTGCTTTATTGCCTCTTGTTTTCCTGGACGCCATCCATCCATCCATTCATCCATCCATCCATTACTCACCCATCCATCCATTCATCCATCCATCCCTCTCTCATTTGTGATTCTCCTCACTCTGCTAGCAGTGAGTCCTTCTCCAGGCTTACCCCTCAAAAACCTTTTTATTCTTGTGGTCTTTTGGGAAGGGGAGAAAACCCATGAGGGTAAGAAAGAAGGGCACCTCTGGGGACTAGCCTTTGCATAAGTCAGTATTAATTAAAATAGGGCAGATGATCATCTTGTCTCGTGCAAAACCATAATCGCTTCCCCCTAACAGTTTTTCCGAGACTAAAGGGATGCTAAAAACTCAAGTCTTCAAAGGTCTCCCCATGAGCATCCCTGAATCCTGCTTACCCAATTCCTTAGGTCCCTCTGAAGACCTCTGCCTACGTTCTTCACTATTGTCTGCATGCAACTGTTAACTGGAGCTTTGCAAGTGTGCGGGAAGTGTGGAGATTGCAATAGCTCCATGAGCAAAGGAAGCAAGTATTATGCAAACAGCCTCAGCTCGCTCACTGCCTTAGGCATCGCCATCTGTGTCTGCTAGGCAAGAGGATGCCAGACAGAGCACTGGTGTTGTCTCTCACCTATTGAAAAAGTGACACGGGATCGTTAATTATGAAAGAAGTAACCAGAAGCCTCTTGGGCTACAGCTCACATGGGACCCTTCGCAGAAAGAAAATAAGTGTATTTGTTAATGAATTATTCCTAAAGAGGAAACAAACTAAAGGATTTCTGGGCGGTTATTTTCCAGAAATTAGGTCAGACTTACTTAGTTGCATAATTAGTTGCCTAATTACCTAACTAGTTAACTGCCAGTGCCTTTTTTTTAACTTGTGGTGACAAATGCTTGCACGCATATTTTACAGGAGAGGTCCCACAGTGCTTTACAGACTGCAGCTCCGACGCGGCGAGTTCTGGGACACAGCTTAGCAATAGTGACGCTGCCCTGCGATGCTACATGACATATGCAGGTTTACCTAAAGCAACAAGGAGAGCTTTGGGAGCTGCTCTTCAAGTGTCCTTCAAGGTCTTTGAGCAACGAGGAGGCTGTTCTGACAGCAGGTTGCCTGCTTTCTCCCCAGTTTCACATGACTTCACAGATGGCCCTCCTCATGGACAAGAGCAGATCTCTTCTGCTGGCACTGATGGACATCAAAACAGGACTAGCACCTACAATCAGGGCGGTCAAAATGGGAGGTCACTTTTGAGGAGCTGAGAACGACGACGCTTGCCTAGTTAACACAGGTGCACAAGGGACAGCAAAACCGAGACCAAAGGCAGTGCCGAGCTTGTCCCTTCATTAGCGGCATGGTGCAGGACAGGTGCTGAAGCCGAGCGTTAGTTGCGATGGTGTTAAATGCATGGAAAAAAATTCTGTAGGCAGCATGTTACCATGAGGCAAACAACACCTTTGTGTGAAAAAAAAGAACACTGAGGCCTTGAAAGCTTTTTCGGTGACTAATGAGTGTTTCAGTTGTGACTGTGGCAGAATCACGCAAAAAGATGCCACCGTCCACGGGAGGAAGGAAAACGGATACTAAAAGCGGTGGTGTGGGCAGCAGCTGTTGTTGAAGGAAGAGAGAACCAGTAGTCCGGGAGAAACGTAATGCTGGGTAGCAGGAGGAGCTGAAGTCTCTAGAAAAAAACCCCAAACCTTGGTTAAGTCTACATGGTGAAGACACAGTAACATGGATATGCCACATCTAGAAAAAAAGTCTAATTCAGCTCAATTTTTTGCCTAGTCCAGGCAAGTTAGCTCTGCTGAGAAACAGAGTGTGTTAGCACAAGTACAGCTTGGAGCAAACCCACTGTTTCTGGTGCCCTTGCTAACTCGGTATTTTGGCACGGCATCGTGCCATATAGACATACGCAGGGACGCCATGGTAGAGTGAATCCCGTCTTAGTGCAGACCTTGGTGCAGGAATAAAAAAAACAACAAAGGAAGGCTTTGGGGTTTTCATTGATGTGAGTTCAGGCGGTCCTTGGAGTGTGTGGGGATTGCTTAAAAGCTGCCCTAACTTGACTGTACTTTTGCAACTTTTGATGGCCCCGCTTTCTCCAGACTGTGTTTCCTCCCTCCTCCTTCCCCAGCCTTCCCCCAGGGCACTTAGGGGGTGTCTTATGCCACCACGACATCTGTGGGACAAGGCCAAGATGCAGCTGGCAATGTGGGGAAGGAGAACTCTGAATCACTTATGTAAAAACAAGATTTTTTTTTCCCCAAAGAAGTCCAGGGAATGTGCAGAAGGTAGGGAGAGGGATCTGTGTGTTTCACCCTGATTTATTGAAGTCGGCTGGCTCAAACAGTGACTGTTTCAAAGCAGAATGTTTTAAGCTTGGGAAAGGGCCAGTTATCCTCCCAACATCACTCAAAGAAATAACCAAAATGGGAGATGGAAACTGGAAGGCAGTGTAAGAAGACCCGTGCACCCCAGTACGCAGAGAGCAACGAGCAGACTTTTGATTTTCCAGCTGCTGATTTCTGAAGAAATATTTCTAAGGGACATGGACTCTGTTTGTACATGACTGCAGATAAAAGCAGAGCATTTCTGAGCACAGGCAGCACGAACCATCATGATGGAATGGACCAAGATGGGGTAAGGGAGAGGCAAAGAAGAGGCAAGACTACAGATGTCCAAGGGGCACATACCTGTACATACAGCATAGGCAAGAAAAGAAGAAGAAACTGGGAGCATTTAAAGCTAATCAGGCATTTGTAGCTCACAAGCAATAGAAAGAATTGTAATGCAAAGATGAATGCTTGATGGTGCAGTGTGGAGCCTGGGTGGCCCCTAAAGGTGCTGCCACCCCTTTTTCCAGAGGCAGCATACACACGTGATTTATATCAATCTTTTGCTTTTTTTCTTTAATACAGTTCTTTAACAATGAAATAAAAACCCGTGACTTGAACTTCCTTTTAAGTTTATCTCTCCATAGGGTTTTCCCATGTAAATTTCTATTGCTTGTTCCCTGGGAACTATACTTCAGCCAAAATAGCCCCTTTAATGCAGAATTTTAGCACTGGATATTCAGATGACTCAACAGAAAAGGCTATATTGCTCAATCCTGCCCTTGCAATCTTCCACCCACTCATAAATACAGCACTGTCGCCCTATGCACTGCTCTCATTGTCATCTTGCTAATTTTCCTGTTCTATTTTGGTGTGGGTACAGCTTGGTGCAGGTGTCCAGGTTGGGGTAACGAAGATCCAGGTAACACATGGCAAAGTCTGCATGAGACAGAGAAAAGAAAATACAATGTTTTATTTACCATGAGGTTAAGTGAAGCATTCATCTGATGTGTTGGACCTGGAAGCATGTTTTTGTCTCACCCAGCACTATTTCTCTCGGAAAACCAATGCTTTACAAAAGGTTTTCAGTGGACTTGGGGAGGTGGGGGGCAAAGGGTCCTCTGCAGTTTCTTAATGTTTGAAATCCATTCCTGAGTACTTTCATCCCTAATTAAAGGTCACCTACTGGTTCGAGAGCAACTGTTAATGAAGAGTTTAATTATCCAGATGACAGCTATAAAATCCTACTCCTGTGCTTGAATATTTCAAAGCAACAAGGCCCAGAATTTAAAATATGTGCTTGTAACCAAGTACTTAGACCAACTCACTCTGAAGACGAGTGTTTATGTGCAATTCACATTTGCATACACAATGGAAGATTACACACGCCCATATTAAAGATGCAAATCTGTGAGGAGGTTTGTATGTGCTTACTTGACCATTTGAACCAGACCCACCTTTCTTTTCTGTTCTTTCATTCAGGGAGTGGGAGGGATGGTTAAATTATTCCTCGAGGACAAATCATTTCGCATTATTAACTCTTCTTAACAACAAAGCTGCATAAATTAAATGTAAGATTATCTGCTGTGTCCTCAGCGGAATGATTAGGAGGGAATCTACAGGAAAGAAATGTGGTCAAATGATTTGAAGACTTGCTAAATGGGATGCAAAGCCTCATCTTGCATTCTTAACAAGCTCAGATGTAGACCTGCCTTCTAATGAGCAAACCCTGCCTGGCATATCTGTGCAACCCCCAGAGCAATGTTGTAAAGAAAATGGCTCATGGTTCATTTTCTCTGGTGAGTCAGGTTTTTGCTTTTATTGATGCTTTTGACCAGCTGTTCCCATTACCTTTACCTGTGGTGGCAATTTTCGTGATGTGGCCTTCAATCCACCAAGCCGAAGTGGCCCCATTTCTCACTTCCCATCACAACACCAGACGTGTGTTACTCGGGGAGGTCAGGTATGGGTTCCTCACAAGCTACATGCCTTGAAGGAGTGTTGCTTCTATCAAGCAGATGAAGAAGTTATTCATTGCGTCCTCAAAGGCAGCAAATTTACTGCCAGCACAGTCTCTTTGTATCACGCTGATGATGGCACCGTAAGGGCAAAGACAGCCATAACTCTTTAACGGGGCATTTTCTGGGGAGACTGAAATGTGAGGGCCACGTAAAGGCATGGAGGAAAACCAGAAGGTATTACAATATTGTTGACTGTCAGATGGTCTTTGGAGCAAGCTAGCTGGAAAAACTCCAAGAATTTTCCTGCCAGTCTGAGCTAAGCTTTGACTCGGTTTCCTTGTTACCTGTGGCCTGTCTCCCCTACACATGTGTGCACACATGTGCGTTCACAGACGCACAGTTGTCTGAACAAAAGACTCAATAAAACAGAGCTCCAAGCCCTCGATATAAAAAAAGAGGGAAAGAAAATTAGAATGCATCACATTAGAAGAGCCATTTATATATATTAAAAAGGAGCAAAATGCCTGTCAACGTTCTATCAGTGGTTTGTATCTTATGTCTTAAGAAATGTGAATTAATAGTAGAGATTGGTTAAAACAAAGGAGGGTCAGTGCTGCTAAGTTACCTGTTTAAAAGATTTCATACATACCTTTCTGCGCTTTGTTAACTCTCCAGGAGGCTACAGGAGGGTTTTCTTTGCAGAGTCTCTCATCAGCCAAGTTTCATCTGTAGGTCACAGTGACCCGACTGTGGAGGCTGTGCTGCATAAATGGAGCTCTCCAGATAAGCAGTAACATTTACTGCATACTTCATCAGCATATCTCTGGCTGTACACTTGTTCTCAAGGCACTTTATTTTTATATTGGTTTTATTAAAATCAATTTCAGAAAGGGAAATGTAAAATAGCTTAAAGATTACACACATAAACATGTTGTTCAGTGCTGAGAAAATCCACACCAGACACCAGCAGGCTTTTTTTACATTACAAGCATGAATAAAATGTATCTTGCTTTTTTTTTTTCTTATACCACTTTCTTCAAAGAAAAAACATTGCTTCAAAAAATTGCTATAAAAGGACCAATGTCCCACAAAGGGAAAGATACAGGTCCTATGATGTCCCTCACAATTTGGAAGATGCTTAAAATTAAAATCCAAAGAACAGTGAAAGCCAGGCAGATCTGAGGACTACAAGAAGGAGTTTTTTTGTCTTGGCAACCACACAGTCAGCCTCCCAGCTTTGGAGCTGCTGCCACAGCCTGATCTGCCACCAGACCTCCTGTGCAGCATGTGTGAGCAGGATGACACGCACCTGAAGCAATTCCGTGCTGTCCTCCTGCTAGGGATGAGGCAAGGTGTCTGGTTATGCGGGCTCTATTTGCTCTTCAGGTATCATCCATCCCTTGTCTGCTCTGGAGGAAGAGCCATGGGCTAGATGGCTTCATCCCTTGGGCCGTGTTCTGACTTTGGCTACAAGACACAACCCTGCAAGGTCTCTTTTCAGGGGTGTTTATTTGCAAAGCATGTTTAACTCGGTCCCAGTTCTGCAAATGTCAGGGCAATGGTTTTGCATGAAGCAGATGAGCTGTACCAAGCCAGTGAGAGGATTTACAAGACTGGCTTCTAGACTGTGCCTGTGCTTTCTTGAACTGCCACGTCTCAGCCTATTGCCTTCGCAAATGGTCATGGCCCAGGCAAAAAAGTGCAATGTGCTACAAGAATTTGCCCTGTTTATCAACAAAAATGGGCTAGCATTTGCCAAAGGACACCTCTCATTTTTGGCCCAAGAATAGATTCAGGAGCCTTTTTTTGATGCAACTAGAATAGTTGTCATTTTGGAACATCATCATTCAGACACCTCCATTGGGATGGGTTTTAATGGCGGCACACCGATACACCGTATATGACGTAAAGCATTTGTGAAGAAATGATTCCTCTGAGTAGTTCAGAAAAGCTTCCCAGAGATGAACTGCCTTTCCTGTTTCGTTCTTTCATTCTGCCTTCTCCTGGATCTTGGAGGGAGTGTTACTTGTGTTGAGTAATGAAATTTCCCCCCGCAAAACACACTGTCTTTGATCTCCCCTGTTTTACGCACTAGGGAGCTGATACTTCCTTCCCTGGCTAGGACTGAATGAATAATCATCTCCTGTAGTTATTCACATCAGGTTCAAATGCTGAAATGTGAAGCTGATGACAGGGGAAATTATGGATAGAAGCATCAAGAATTGCTACTGAAATTTCAGGAGTTGTAGGCAGGAAATATTCAAAGCTCATCACGTTTAACCATGAAGACTCCAAAGATTTATAATCTTATGGGGCAAAACTGTGAATTGCTTGTGGGGCGGGAATGAAGCCCAGACTCCTGTCCTGGTGTTTTCTTTATGCCCACATACCGCACACAATCAGCATGAGAAAACCCTACCCAACCCTAAATCTTTGGTGCGATTTGGAATGATTAAGTTTGATATTCAGATCATGTAAAAAGTCTGTATGTTCATTGAGATGTTATTCAAAACCTCTGTAAAATCAGGAAATCTTGATTAAGAGCTTTTTCTTTTTTGTTATTTCAACATATGCAGTGTATGGTTTCTTTCAGGTCGTTAAATCTGACCATCATCTGATAATGTGCACATGGAGGATTTTTTTAGAAGGAAAAGGGAGAGACAGCTTGTAGGATTTCACAAAAACTTTTGTTCAGGTTTTCAAAAGCCATATCGGATCCATCGTCCTTTACATAACCCAGGCAGTGCAATGCACTAATACTGCTGTATGGCAAACCTGCCTCAGGTATCATGTTAAAGCAACCCGTTGGCCCATCTTGCCCTACCCAAGGGGTCCAGCCACACAAAAGTGATTTCAACCCAACTTTGTGAGTCCAGCTTGAGAAAACCTCCTCCTTATTCTGAAGGGTTTCTCCTGCTCTCGTTCTTGCTCTTTCTCATCTTGAAAACAAATCCCAAGCCAAACTCCTTGATTCAAACTCAGGTGAAATCTGGTTCTCTGAGCCTGCCAGTCTAGATCAACACAAACCCCACCCAAAGTGACACTTATGGGCAGAGCTAGGCAGGTCCGTGCAGTGTGGAACAGCTAACACCAGCCTAGCTGGAGATGCTTTCTGCCCCTCTGCTGTGGTGAACAGAAATGGAAACAACACAAGATATTCTCATTCCTTGTAAGTCTGTGCTGAAGGAGGGCTTTAAGTTGGCCTTCTGTCTCCTGTAACCCCCGGAGATGTGATTAATGAAAAGAACTAATTATCTGTCATTGTTATAACAAGCTTCACAGACAAAAAAAATTAATTCTACATATTTTTTTCTTTCAACTGTATATAACCACGACTTAATTCTCAGTAAGCAGCTAACATTTTTCCTAGAATTAAAGGAATCTCTGCCTGTACGGTGGGAGATACCAGTTTATAATCTCATTTATTTCTTGAGACAATTCTACAAGGACACTTTGGCACATACTGAAGTTTTGTTCTTTGTCCTTCAAGAACAGATGAAGATGATGTGTCATCTCTGGTGGCTGTTCATTGAACAAAAATAGCAAAGTGGAAATAATTTTTTTTTCCCGTAAAAAATAAGTTTACATGCTATGCTAAGTCATTATTCAAGTTCGCAGTTGAAAGTGATAATCACACTGCCTCAGACACAAATTCATGCAAGCATTTCAGTTCAAGTGATTCATAGGAACCAATGAATAAATAGTCCCATCACTGTTTTTTGATGCAGGAGGGCAATGGCCATTTCTTGTGTGGAAATTATGAGCCGATGAGGAGGTCTCTGTTCTGTAAATCTGGGCTTGCATTTCACAGCAACCAAACTTGCTCAACAGAATGAAGAAATCCCTGCGGAAAGTCTTTGTGAAAATGGCATAGAGGAAAGGGTTAGCACAGGAATTGATGGGGTAAAACAAAACCAGAAGGATCTTGGATTTGGACACTGTGATGAGAGGAACCTTGAGTGAGGCTGATATTGCAAAAAAAGATATTGGTGCCATGCAGAGGAAGTCCGTGAAGATCAGTATGGCCATGCGCTTGGCAATCTTGGTGTCACTGTTTGAAGAGACGACATTAGGGTTTCTCACAGTAAAGTAGATGCAGATGTAGCAGGCACATATGATCACAAATGCAAGTACATTCAACACTAAAAGAAATATAACATAAGCCTGAGAAAATGGTGTTTCTATATCCATGGGCAAACAGATGCTGACCTTCATGTAGCTGCTGACTCCAAATATGGGAAGAAGCGCCACCGTGAAAGCAAACATCCAGCCAAAAATCATTATAATCACAGCGTGACGAAATCGAACCTTGCGGTCCAGTTGCATGGCGTAGGTGATGGTGTGCCACCTTTCCAGAGTTATCACAGTCAGCGTGTAGACTGAGAGTTCACTTGCAAACACTGTAAAAAATCCTGCAGCATTGCATCCTGCCCCAGTTTGCCAGTCTATGGCATAGTTGTAATACTGGCTTTTGGTCTGGATATCTACAGACGCAATAAACAACAGATAGATACCTATGCAAAGATCTGCAAATGCAAGATTGCACATGAGAAAACGAGGTACGGTGAGTTTGTATTGACTGCTTATTAAAATAATGAGGACAACAATGTTCCCAGTGATAGCTAAAATGTTGATAAACCATATCAAGACTCTCAGAATGTTGTATCCCATGATATCTTCACATGGATTGAAAGCATCGGGTTTAGGTGAGCAAGCTACGTTAACTACTTCATTGCATAAACCATAGTCAAATTCATTCTCTGCTGGGTCAAATCCTGTGCCGTAGTTGGAAATATAATCTTCAGCTGCAGATCGCCTGTGTATCTTATCGCCAGGCTGCTCATCAAAGTCTTGCTTGGCCTGAGATATGCTACATATCGGATGTAATTCAGTGCTGAAATTGTAAAAACAGTAGAGTTGGAAACTAAGAGACATGGCATGAGGCATACAACAAACATGAAATCATCCAGTTTCCATTAACAGCTCAGTTTTTCTGGTTAGCTGATTATATAGACTACCCTGGAGATTGAAATTAATAGTCTGGCTGGTCCCTATTTATAAAATATTACCTGAAAATGTAAATGATTTGGAAACATCATAAAATGTAAGGGAAAGGAAGAATCACAGAATCACATAGAATCACAGAATCATTCATTAAGGTTGGAAAAGACCTGCAAGATCATCAGGTCCAACCATCAACCCAACCCCACCATGCCCATTAAACTATGTCCCGCAGTGCCACGTCCACATGTTCCTTGAACACCTCCAGGGATGGTGACTCCACCCCCCTCCAGGCAGCCTGTTCCAATGCTTCACCACTCTGTTAGTAAAGAAATTTTTCCTAATACCCAGTCTAAACCTCCCCTGGCACAACTTCAGGCCATTTCCTCTCGTTCTTTCAAATAAAAAGAGACTGATGTTTGCTTTACTAGCAATCATGACACAGTTATCCACCTGGACAGGTGCATTCTGTAAGAAGCTGTCCTTAATTCAATGGAATTTCTGACATAACCTGTCATTGATAAACTGATTCTTGCACAGGGGAAATACGTGATGATGAATTCCTGAAGGCTGAACTTTGAAGCATGAGTCAATTCAGCTGTGCCCATAAGGAATCTGTATAATCACAATAATGCTATTATCCCTTAGCATTACTCTCGAATTCCCCTTTTCCTGAAGTTTTTGGCAGTCAGTGTGCCATATTCAATCTTGTAACTCCTTCAGTCCACAGAACAACTCCAGTTTGTGCCACTCATTTTGAGTATCTCATATCATATTGGTAACTGGCCATTAACACAAATAAATAGCATAAATAAGTTCATGCAGTCTTCCAGATAATCTCTAGAAGCCAGATGCCAACACAGATACAAACACAAGATATGGTAGAACATTTTGCTTAAAAACTGTTTTTCAAAGGAAATGGATTTGAAACCGAGCGAAGTGAAGCAAAGTCAAGCCAAGCCAAACCAACCCAACATTTCTGTAGAAACAGTAGTTGCTTTTGTTTCTGTCAGAAAGACTTTTTAAAACATTTTGCATATTTTAGAAAAGATAGATAAAGGAAATAAAGAAAAAGCGCTTCAAGGAAAAATGCCTTTGAAGGTAAACCAAGTATTTTTTTGACAGTTTTGTGTTTGGCTTTATTTCCTAGAGGATTAACTCTATGCCCTTCTTCTTCATGCCTAGACCAAAGGAAGAAACAAATGTTTTAGCTGAGATGACAGAAAGATGATCAGGTCCATCAAGCTAAGAAATATCAAGGCGTGTTAACAAGAAATAAAGGGTCAGGCTTTATCAACTGTTTCTCCTAGGTCATCTTCGAAGTTTGGTGTCCTAGAAAGTTGCATCCATAGCTTTGCTTAAAATGGATCCCGACTTAATCTGAGTTAGGGAATAAAATAGTTGACAGTGTGTTGTGAACCCAACACAGTTCAGCTCTGCCTACTTTCATGTACAGCCTAGACAGCAATTTAGGTTTATAATTTCTAGGACAGGACCCCAGCTTATCTTCCACCCTGACTTGCAGTACAGTTGAGAGAGGAGCTTTCTAGGCAAGGTAGGCTGAATTTGTTAAACAATTGGTAGCAGCTTAAAAAGGAGAATTCTTTTTTGTAACCTAATTTTACCCTTTGACTTTGTGCACTCACTACATCTTCCAAAAATCGAGTTTAAAAGGTCTGCAAGAATGGAAAACTAATGAAGGCCCAGCACCAGAAGGTGAGGGACATTTCCTATGAGGTTCTGAGCATCCTCTACTATTATCAATATTTTTTATCTTGCCTGTCAACTGAGGCAGAAAACTGATTTTCTGTGAGGTCAAATATGCACTATGAAGGTCACAATAGCAATAACAAGGCATTACATTTCGCTCCCCTGTGTCCTGCTCGCATACGGATGAGTGAGGTGTCCAGTGTATTGATCAATATATCAACAGTTCTCTAGCTGAAAGGGAACGTATGCTTCCAAGGAGCAATAACGGGAGAGAAAGTCCCTCAGTTTGGAGTGCAACAGGCACTCGAGGGCACTGAAAGCTATTGCTATTGGTTGTTCTCCGTAAATGAATTGAAGGAAATGTTTTTATCCAGTCATTTCTCAGCTATGAGTTAAAAATAAACCTTTTTCCCAAATTACGGAGGCACTGCCTGGAGCTAAATCTGTCCCCTGATAAGACTGCTATGTAAGGCCAATTAAATATTTCTGATATTACAATTTATTCATTCTTGAATTATTTTACAGCCAGCGGTCCCAAATAAAATCAGGTTCCCACAGAGTTAGCTGCTCTGTTTGCTCCGAGGATGGGTGGCAGGGAATCTCCTGGCTGATTAGCTGTACCGCGAGCAGGTAAGACGGGCGATTGCAAACGCCCGAGGGAAAAAAGAGCCATCCTCTGGTACTGACTGCTTCCTGCTTCTTTGCCCTGGGATGTTTACCCTTTGGGCTGTGCAGTGCGTTCAGAGCAGCAAGTTAAAACATTTTTTGGCAAGGGATGGGTCCTTGCTTCCTTGTGGGATGGTGGGTATCGTAGCACAGTTCATTTATTCAGTCTCTTTGTAACCTCTTTCTGTTTAACATCGCTTTGCTCAAGTAAACCCTCTGAAAAATAAACTAGAGAAAGGACAACTTAAAGAATAACAAAATTGGCAGAGTGCTTTCGCAAAAATAAACGGAAATTACTACCTCTGGACAAGTAGTTATTTTATGCGCTTTGTCTGGATCCGGTGACAGCAGGATCTTGTGTGCTGAGAAACACGCTCAGCAGAATAAATAGTCCCGACCTAGGCTCTGTATTAAGCCCTACCTCAAACCAATCATCCTCACTGAAAAGTGACATCAAGTGAGTTGTGAGCGACCGATATTATGTTCTCATGAGATGAGGTCCAAACACGACTCCTCATGCTGCCACATTTTTAAAAAAAGTAGGATTTCAAGTGACAGCTCCTCCAAATAATAATGATCAAGTGTAAGGACAGAGTCATATCAATGTCATTCTTTTAGGCAGAAGGTGATCTTTATGTCAAAGAAAGCCAAAAGCTTGCCGAAGTTCATAATGGTCTATGTCAAGTTGAGGGTTTTAACATCCAGCCTCTGCCCTATCCACACACACTGGTATTATTTTCCAGTCACAGAAAAACGTGAGGGGAGTTCAACATACTGCACTGGGCTTGTCCTGGAAAAGCAGTTTACCTTCTTTTAGGCCAGCATCACAATATTCCAGTGGGATAAATCTATAGATCAATATTTATCGTATAATCCTTATTGGAATGGGAAAGAAAAAAAAGCATCAAAATTGTCTACATTTTAATTTGTGTCTCAGTCTGGTGGGACTGTGCTTGATGCAACATCCTCCAAAATTTAGAAAGCACAGCTGCTGTAACAGGTTTAAGCTTTCTGTTATCACAACAGCGCCTTTTTGCCGGTGCAGATGGATTTGGGAGAGGTGATCGAGCATGATCCACTATGGCAACTTATTTTATCTAAGGTTCTTGAGTGCTGCAAAAGTCTCAAAGAGGGGAAATCTAACATAAACAGGGCAGTCAGAAAGGGGACAAACATCCTTGTCTTAATTCCTTCCGAGATTTCACACGTGAACACAAACTGCTGCAGCGATCCTTAAAAATGCACTTCTGGGGGTGACGAGGCACCCTTTTTATCCTCCCTGGGCTACCTGGAGATATTCTGAGGCCCAAACGGCCAGGGAAGAATGACCGCCTCCTGCGAAGGTGCATGGCAAGTCAGGTCCCATCACGGTGCTCACCACCACAAGTAATCCCCGCTGCACGGAACCAAGCACAGCTCTCGCCAGAGAAATAATACATGTTGTGTGATCAAGCACTGCAAACTATTAATAACTCTTAAACAACCTGAGCAGTCTTCAGTGCACACACGGCTTGTGGCAGCTGTCAAGAAAACTGCTTTGAAATGAAAGCGGGTGTAGCTACTGTACATGTGACTAATCTCTGCTCAGTGTATGGTAATACCTTGGGTATTCAAACCGAACTAAGATGCATCCATTTTCTCTCTCTAAGCTGGAGAGAAGATATCAGTCTCCCACCAATTTCAGTACAAGACACATGACTGTGTGAAAGAAATTACCATTTTTAATTATGTTTTAAAGCAGTTAACAGGAAGGGTTGATCTAAATAATTGCTTCTAGGAATTTTCCATTTATGCTTAATGTTTTGTAAAAGATACATCTGGTAACTATTAAAGACATATATAAATACACTCAACTTTGCTCTGTTGACCAGGGTGATACAGTTCACATGCAGATTCATTCATGTAATCATATATCATAAAGAAGAGCATCTCCAACTTGCATGCTATTTCTTACCATCGCATCACACCTGATATTATAGGGGACTGTGAAGTTGTGACCAGACTTGCTCCAGAAGCAGTCCCACCGCCGCGTGGTGCTCCAGCCCAGCTCACCGGCCATCCGCACTTGGGCTACGTGAGCTCTGCACAGTTCCTTGGCATTTCGTTGCAAAATTACACTTGCCCAGGCTGTGGGAAAAGCTGTCTATGTCCTCCTTGGTTTCTCACCTGCCAGGGCAGAGGCTTCCAAAAGTGGGGCTATACTAAGGGGGAATTGAGTGCTGTGGGCTTCAATTCCCTGGGGCAAGCACCACATGAAAGTTATTTAAAGCCCAAGTGAGGGGACTAGATACTGAGAGCTTATCACAAGATCAGGGTCATTTCCTCCTGTAGCTTTCCTTCAGTAGCAACACTTACTTTGTTTTTGAAAAGTCCAGTTGCCTAATTTAAGGGGTGGGTTCTGGGATTTGGATCCTGATTTGGCCCAAGCAGCCCAGAAGCCAAGTACCTTCAAAAATACGAATGATAGTGATATCAAGGTCCCTTTGCAGATTCAGGACTCAACATGCTTCCATTGGACTCATGGGCAAATACCACTTTGCCACCAGTGCTGGAAGAACTGGACCCATTTCTACTTAGCAAGCTACCGAGCCTGCAGAAGTATGTGAAAATGTCTCCTGCTGAGAAACTGTCCTAGCGAAAAGTTTAGCACTTTGGGGGCAATGGGGGATGAATTCTGTCAGATACTTCCCTTATCACTGCAGTCTCTGCCATCAGGCTTGCACCCTTTACACAGATAGTTTTGCAAACATATGTAGGTGATATTTACTAGCTATTGGCACAAGCAAGATCGGTTCTCTTTCATTGCCTGGTGACAATACAATGCTAAAAGTAAAATTAATGGCTATTATAAGTATTAAAATAGAAGCTGCTAGTGGTTTATGCTTTCTCTACATAGTTTTACTTTTCTTTGAAGTTTTAGGCAACTTCTGAAGGCAATATCTTGAATTATAACAAGGATCCACAGTTTTTTTTCTGCCATGGCAAATTCCAAGTCTTTGAGGACATCCAGCAAAGGAAGAACTTCAAACAATAACAGGAGTTTCCATAAGTGGCAGTTCTTCATGTTTTCCAATGGCACGAACTCAGGAGGTTCATTAACTAGTTAACGTGTACGTTTAAAGTCTATCTGAGCAGCTGATGAGAATCATTGATACCTGAAGTCTCACTGCGACTTGCTAATGGAAAATTGAACAAGCATGGAAAATTACTTTGGGAGTCTATAAAGACACCCCACCCTCCCTCTGTAGATTTGGGTAAAAGAGGTCGGCTCTAGGTTAACCATTTCAGAAATCTTGTCCAAAAACGTTGTGTATGTAGATTCGACAGATAACTTATCTGTGGCACTTGGCTGGACAGTGTTCCAACATCAGTGTGGCTTTCTAAGAGAAGAGTTTAAGATCACTCAGCAGTCCTGTTGCCCTCCTGAATTGATGGCCAAGTATTGACCAGCTTCTCTGCAAACACAGCTTGCCCTCCAGCTACCTCCTGAAAAGTTATCAAACTTTTCCTGTTGAATGTCTTCAGCGTGGCTCCAGGCTGATGCAGGACGGCAAGTCCCAGTGAAAGATGGACGTATATGTCAGGTGGGGGCTAGAGCTGCACCTGGGGAGAATGCTGATGCTAACACAGCTATCAAAATTTATTACTCCCTTGTAATGGAGAGGCAGTGCACTGTGTAGCATGCATAAACCTGTATGTATTGTATATTGATTTATTTCTATCCATTTACTTACCTGCACTGAAGAGACCTTTTCTATCCAGATTTTGAGGAAGTTTATTTAATTCACTATCAATTGCTGAGAAGCACCAAAAAGAAAAACAAATGAAATCACTTACTTTTGTCTTTTCCAGTTTGTAAATGCACAGCAATGGCTAGGATAGGTGAAGTTTGCCTCAATCAAAGATCTAAATTTGCTTAAATCGGGAAGCTTTTTTAAATTGTATGTAGACCTTGCTCTTAGCTTCTTAATGAGTTCTAATCCATGACTTGGCAGGAAACTGATTCTTGTCCTTGAAATATCCCTTTAAGAAAACATATGAAAATCTTGGTGAAAAGCAAATTTACTTCTGCTCGACAGTGGCTATGTGTTTTAGACTGTCCTACTCATTCTCAGAGTAGTGATAGGAAAGAGATCAGCTGGAAATCTGCACTGAAAAGAGGATCCAGGGATAAATTAGGTGTTCCTCCAGGAAACCTGAACTAATATCCATTGCAAACAACAATCAAGTGATGTTAGTCTGGTCTGAGGAAAAAAAAAAATAAAATCCCATAAGCCTCTGGGTAAGAATTAGCACGGACATAAACCATTAGTGCCATATGATTCTGGGTTTAGTAAATACCCCGTAAATGCAACAATCATCCCAGAATACTGTTACAGGATAAAAAAGGCTGATGAAATCACAACAGAAGTTTCCTAATGAACATCACATCCTCAGAAGGCTGCTGTGGAACAGGCAATAAACACAAAGAGAGAAGCTCACATGGGGGTACAGATGTGAGGAGAGGTTGGGGGTATCAGGTTTTGTACTCATTAGGAAGAAGAAGAGATTAAAGAGAGACAGGGGTCACATGGTTCAAACTGTGAGGAACAAAAATAACAAAATATTTCCAGAGGTTTAAAAAACAGAGAGCACGGACTGAAGCAAAGAAAGGGACAAGATTACAGGAGGTTAGTAGAGATGTATTTATGTGGAAGGCAATTATTGTGTAGGACAGGCTATCAAAGGCAGCGATGGAAGAAACAGCTACGGAAGTATTAAAGAGAGCATTAGCAGGGCTTTTAAAAGGAAACACATTGTGCAAACACTAAATCTCGACTTGTGCCACGCGCGAGGGGAAAGGGAAGAAGGACCAAGGGTGCTCCATCTCCAGGCTAAAAGATACTTGGGAACCCATCCCCACAGCTCCAGGGTGTGGCAGCTGGGGCAAAACGTCCCCACATTTCCCTCACTAGGGCAAAAACTGTGTCCCTCAGCTCGTGACAGCAGGAGAGCACACTTCTTTCTCTTAAGAGCAACAGTAAAAATTAGTTCCCTGTGCTCTTATGGCCTGAGGTTGATCCAGGATGCAATGTTTGCTGAGGCTGCTCTGTGCTTTGTTCTCTGACAAAAGAAAGGAATTTTTCCTAATCAAGGAATTGGACTGACAATATTTGTAGTTTTCCCCATGCCCCCTCCAAGGTTCAGTTTCCAATTCACCTGTAACAGTATGATGTCAGGACAACATGTTATTTGATCTCTATTACCCAACATGCAGAAATTGTTTTTATTATCGTATTAATGCAGTAGAGTGATGCCATGTGAGGGGGAGACCGGGTTTTAGCAGCATGTAATAAAGTTTAGACAGTTGCTATAGGCTGCCCAAGGAGGTGGTGGAGTCACCATCACTGGAGGTGTTCAAGGAACGTGTAGACGTGGCACTGTGGGACATGGTTTAGTGGGCATGGTGGTGTTGGGTTGATGGTTGGACTTAATGATCTTACAGGTCTTTTCCAACTTTAGTGATTCTGTGATATTTACCATACGTACATTTGCACCTCTGTTCTAAGAAACAAAATTATACCAGGAAGTGGCTCTGTTTGAACTCACGGTCTTTCGCTTAGGGTGGCCACGTCTAACAAATCCATAGGCAGCTAAAAAAACAGTTAGTAAAATTGGTGGTGGGTAAAGATGATCTTTGTGTCCATGCTGTGCCTACGGCTGAGGCTTTGCATCCAGGCTCTGAAGGAATGTACCACCTTCAACAACTGGACCGTGAACTGTGGCAGCAGAGGAGCAAACACAGACCCCGCTCCGCCACCCTGACCTGAGGCTGTGACTTCTACTGGAAGGGCAAGACAGACCGGTGGAGTCAGAAATGTTTTGAACTTCTGCAGGTCAGGCTGAGAGAAGCCACAGTGTGGTCCTGAGGTTGTTCAGGGCCTGACCTGTTTCTCACAGGAGCTAAAAGCAGCAGCTGATGAGAAATTTTAGGCTATCGATTTCTGACTTAGACACTTGAAGAGGTAATTAGGTTGCAATGAGCAACCTCGATTGTTTCATGGACTGACTACTGCCCTTAGTTTGCTGCCTAATGAAAACTGTCACCTAGAGTATATGCTCATGACTCAATAACTAAACAGCAGTTTTCTGCCTAAATCCACAGACAGCATCACTCATGGCATCATTAAGAGCCTGTGAAACTTTACAGGGGCTCATAATTCTGAACAAGAGCATGGAAAATGTTTTCTTTGACTTGTTAGCTAAAAATCTTTACCGAGTCCAAACTATTACTACACTGCGTGGAAATAACAAGTAAATATGTATAGGAATATCACCTAGACTTAAAAATAGCTAAACTGTTACTGGATCTCTGGGCATCTTTAAATAATTCCATAAATATTAAATATTTTTCCATGACAATGTTTTCTTCTTCTTTTAAAAATTTTTGTTTCTATGCTCATTATTGCACATAAACAGAAGCGAGTTAGGGCAAGTGCTTTGCCTACTCCTGTGGGGTTTTTTGGTATGTCTGTTAGGGATAGTTATCGATACACCACTGATAAGCAAACACAGACACTGTGCAGGTGGTTTAGTAACTTACTCCACCAAGTCACCACACGCAGACCTCAGTGCAGAGGTTCTCTGGGACGTTGCTCTCTAGTTAGAGGCTTGATAAATTAAATAAGCGTGATGAACAAGTCGATAAAGTGGCAGTAGGAAATCAAACCAGAAAGCATCGGTGACTGGAATACACGTTCTTGTATTATTATTGCTTGGCTGCTAGTCATCAGCCTTGACAGCAGCTGGTGCAGGAACAGCAAAATGAATCTGACTTCTCTCCCAATCACTTCCCTTTCCCACTGGGAGTCTCTGTTGGATTAGCAAAAATACTGACCAATGGATGAGGTTTGAAAGGCACACACAGAAATAGCAAGAAGTGGCTGGCGGAGCAGAAATCGGTGAGAACAATTTTCTCCATGCTTGTATCTCAGCTGATCTCTGGTTGGGCTTCAGGCACTCAGCTGTCGAGCTGGGGATCTACTGGAGTTCTCCTGTGGCCCCCCTCTGTGGATTTCCCACTGAAGACAAATTGCAAGGACAGGATGGACCACAGCCATACCTTGCCCTGCATCTGAGTCAGGGCGCAGCCCAAGAACTCCTAAGGACTTCGATAAAAGCTGGTGTAAGCCACTGCAGCTCTGGGAGCACCAGAAAGTGAATTAATGAAACAATATTGCTGAAAATTGACGCTGTGAAACTCCAAGATGGAAATAGAGTGCATTTTGTATAGAAAGAATATGTATAGGTGTGGGAGTAATTAGCCATTTGATTTACTTGCCTACTGTCAGCGCTGAAATCCTTTAACCAAAAACTTGATATCTTTCCAAAAGAGATATTCTAATTCAGCTGAGAGCTGTAAGCCTGAGAGAGGAATTGATTCGTGAAACTGTGTAGCCTGTACAAGGGCTAAGGTTGATGCTTTCTGACACCACTGTTTGCGTTTATGTTGCTTTCACATTGTTTTAGTGTGCTGAATTATAAAACAGAAGTTGGTATTAACTGACTGTAGAACACTGGTTCAGGAAGATCAAGAGTTAAAACATCCTGACATTCATTCTAATAAAACATTGCAGTCTGCAACTCAGATTTGATTGCAACAATACTATTTGTCCCAGCAAAGATATGATTATGGGTCAATCATTTCCACAAGTGAAAGCGCATTCCTGGTGTACACTACAGTGACGGATGACTAAGTAGGCTCTTCTTTCATGATCTCAGTCAGGGTAAAAAGGTAATTTCCCATCCATAGAATAGCGGAAGTATTGCTAATGGAACAGAAAACTTCTTACACAAATAACTCGGTGTTAGAAATTGAACTATCAAATGAATCTGAACTACAGCCAAATCAATTTGATAAAACGTCCAGAATATGATTGTATCAGCTACAGCTTGGAAAGAAAATGCATTTAATTTTCGCTACAGGAAACAACGCTTGTCCAAAGAAACATCTATGATATTACTGCTGAAAAGATGCTCCACTGGCAGTCTTTTCCACAGAAGGAAGATGCTTTGAGGGAGCGATGGAAGTGGAGCAGAATGCAGTAATGCATACCACAGCTCTTTATATCATAGGTGCACTGACCATTACAACATGGAAAAAAGGCCTTCAGAAGAGCTCTGATCTGAACTCAAGGTTAGCCAGACATTTTTCTCCCTCTTCTTTAGATTTCTAACCACTCTAACCTCTGCGTAAAATCTTCTAACAGCTCCAATGACCCCTTTTTGCCCTTTCTGGGTGACTCTTAGCCTTCTCTGGACATCCAGGGTAGATGGGAAGAGAGAAAGGCTCTGATGAATTGGGGAGACAAAAAAAGAAAAGACTCCCATGTCTGTTGCAGCTCTTACGCGTTGTGGCTGGTGCTCAGAAACACAAGCAGTTGTGCACACTCACAGGCATTTTAAGACCCCAGGGCAAACCGTGGCTTGAGGTAATGGTGACTGAGATCCATGAGCATCCTACTGCTGAATTCTCTACTGCTGAGATCTCGCTTTCCAGCTTATCACCCCCCAAAGACATCCTGCTGTAACTGTGTGAGATGTATCTCATACCTCTCTCTACGGGGGGTGGGACATACCAATCCCTATCCCTGCAGGGTAGGGATTTTATCTTCGAAATTAAGCTTCAGAGACGCAGGGGCAAGATCTTCAGTGGTGAGCAATTCAGATTTAAACAGTGAGGACCTACTCACCTATTCTTGATTTTGCTCAAAGAAAAAAACATTTTTCTCTAGAAGAAAACAAAGCAGAACTACTCTCGTACAGAGCTTAACCAACTGTGGAGAGGAATCTGGATCTAAATCCCTGGATCCAAATACTCCCAGAAACTTGAGGACAAAGTGAAAACATGGATCTAGGCTGAAATTTCAGTTATGGCTTCCAGGGTTTTTTTATATTCAGAACTACACCTCCGGTTTTGAACTCCAAGATTTGTGAGATGTTGAAATCCAGACTGTTCTTTTCTAGGGAGTCAATAATGAGAAAAATAATATCTGAACAGTACTTACAAAACAACGGGCCCATTGGCTCCGTGGAAGACCTCATTTGGTAACTTTTCCAGGTAGTGATTATCACTTAGATTTCTGAAAAACACAACAATATTTATGCTAAAACAATCTGAGATTAAAAAAATACCTTGCAGCAGTTACTACCTTCTAATGATTGTTTTTCAGAATAGTAAACAATAGAAATAGTTACAGCTCATCCAGGTAGGTTCCATTAAATGCATGATTCTCAATTTCCCGAATCCCATTTTTATTCAGCCATCTGGAATAGGGGGGAAAAAAAAAAAAAAATTTGTGTTCTTATTCATGCTTCATAACTAAATTGTATGTAATTCAAATCAGTGAAAGGGATCTCAAACAAATAAAATTATTAAATGGATGTTCAAATGGTGAAATTTCTATGAATCCTAGCTGGTATTTGGAGGAAGGCTTTGGAGAGTACAGATGTGAATAGAGCAGATGAGTGTTACCATCAGAGATGATAGCTAGAGTAAATTTCTGAAGCAAGGGCAGAGCTGATGAAGACGCTGGTGCTGCTCACGGCTTCCCTGGGAAGGCTGCAGCGGGGTCAGTGAAGCTGTTCCAGGTTAATCCCGGGAGGGGCGAGACCGGGATCTTTCTTGCTGGTGCTATCGGTGCCACTTGTTTTACTTTTTTCAAGATGCTTTCAAAACGCTGGGCCATGGCTTAACCTTGGCCAGTGACTAGAAAAAACAGACCGCCGTCTGCCTTGGTCTCACGTCCTCAGCGGGGCAGGCGGAGGAGGGAGGCTGACCGTCACCGAGCCAGGCAGGAGGGCAGGAGGGGGGTGGCGGTGGTGCCAAACTGCCCGGGAAGCGTCCAATTCCGCCTACGTCTGCCGCCTCGACAAATTACACTCCCTGTCTGCTCTGCTGCCCCAGTCCCAGCTCCCCGGGCTCCTTCCCCCGGTAGGAGACACAGGTAGTGAACCTGGGAATCGAAGCTCCTGGGGCTTTCCGCCAAGTTTTTACTGTAGTGCATTAACTAATTAACGTTTCACGTCCTTCCCTCTCTTCCCTTCACGGTCCTGAAAATTTACATTTGGGTCAGTTATATTCATCAACTTTATGGTGCAATCTTTCGTCTTGCTTTAAACGTCACTTTGCAACTCACGCCCTCTCTAACAGGCAATGACAAGTCTGATTGATGGCAAAACCGGCCTGATTTAATTAAACTGTCAGCAAACCTGGACGCTTTCTTTCTAATTCGCACTGAAAGCTGAGCATGCAGGTGACCCACTTATCTAAGGTCTGAGGTGGTGAGCCAAGGTCAGCATGAAAATCGGTTATGGGTCTGGCCAAAAGGATTACCCCTGTGACCGCGACAGGCAGTTGTACAGAGCTCGTGTCTATAATGTCTGTCGGGTCGGATCAGGAGAACTGTCACCGTCCCCTTCACTTGCAAGTGCTATTAGACATGAGTGAGCAGGCACAGAGAAGAGACGTGTCCCTGCTCATAGTGTTTAAAACATTCATTATATTACATTGATCTTATCCATTCGTAGCTGCCAGGCTGATAAATACGCTTTTAATCACAGTATTAGCCCTTACTGCATTCTCTCACTGAACATGATGCTAACGCAAAGAGATACTAAGGTCGTAAAATCAGAGTCACTGTTGCCATACAGTGTGGACTACGCACTCCTGTCACTTGGTTAATTGCATTCAAGCAGCAAAAAAACAAACAAAAAAATTACCTAAATCCCAGGACCTCATTATACTACATACAGACAAGTTTGTGTTGAGAGAAATTCTCACAGAATCACAGAATCAGTACGGTTGGAAAAGACCTGTAAGATCATCGAGTCCAACCTGGGGGGGGGGGGGGGGGGGGGGGGGGGGAAACACCCACAAAAAAAAAAAAAAAAAAAAAAAAACACCAACCACAACCACAAAACCCACGCCACACAACAACAATAACAAGCCACAACCCACCCAACACCACACAGCACCATGTCCATCAAGCTACATCCCACAATGCCACATCCACACGCTCCTTGAATACCTCCAGGGAGGGTGACTCTACCACCTCCCTGGGCAGCCTATTCCAGTGTTTCACCACTCTCTCAGTGAAGAACTTTTTCCTAATGTCTAGCCTGAACCTCCCCTGTCGCAACTTGAGGCCATTTCCTCTAGTCCTGTCACTAGTCACTTGGGAGAAGAGACCAACACCCACCTCTCTGCAACCCCCTTTCAGGTAGTTGTAGAGAGCGATAAGGTCTCCCCTCAGCCTCCTCTTCTCCAGGCTAAACAACCCCAGCTCGCTCAGCCGCTCCTCATAAGACTTGTGTTCCAGACCCCTCACCAGCTTCGTCGCCCTTCTCTGGACACGCTCCAGCACCTCAATGTCCTTCTTGTAGTGAGGGGCCCAAAATTGAACACAGTATTCGAGGTGCGGCCTCACCAGAGCCGAGTACAGAGGCATGATCACCTCCCTGCTCCTGCTGGCCACACCATTTCTGATGCAAGCCAGGATGCCGTTGGCCGCCTTGGCCACCTGGGCACACTGCTGGCTCATATTCAGCCGGGTGTCGATCAACACCCCCAGGTCCTTTTCTGCAGGGGAACTTTCCAGCCACTCATCCCCAAGCCTGTAGCGTTGCCTGGGGTTGTTGTGGCCGAAGTGTAGAACCCGGCACTTGGCCTTATTGAACTTCATCCGGTTGGCCTCAGCCCATCGATCCAGCCTGTCCAGATCCCTCTGCAGAGCCTTCCTACCCTCAAGCAGATCAACACTCCCTCCCAACTTGGTGTCATCTGCAAACTTGCTGAGGGAGCACTCTATCCCCTCATCCAGATCATCAATGAAGATATTAAACAAGACCGGTCCCAAAACCGAGCCCTGGGGGACTCCGCTTGTGACCGGCCGCCAGCTGGATTTCACCCCATTCACCACAACCCTCTGGGCTCGGCCATCCAGCCAGTTTTTTACCCAGCGAAGAGTGTACCTGTCTAAACCACAGGCCGCCAGCTTCTCTAGGAGAATACTGTGGGGAACAGTGTCAAAGGCTTTGCTGAAGTCCAGGTAGACAACATCAACAGCCTTCCCCTCATCCACTAGGCGGGTCACCTGGTCATAGAAGGAGATCAGGTTGGTCAAGCAGGACCTGCCTTTCATGAACCCGTGCTGGCTTGGCCTGATCCCTTGGGTAACCTGCACGTGTCCCGTGAGCGCCCTCAAGATGAGCCTCTCCATAACCTCCCCTCACTTCAACCAGCATTCCTTACTGACTCCACTAACTCTTACATTAGCAACAAGTGACAATAGATGCAGAGATCTGGAGCTTGGACATATGGGCTTTTACTCACCATTTCATGGCTATACCGGTATTTTTAAAACACTTTAAAATTCGCCCGGTGCAGGAGGCCACTGCCCCTGAGGTGCTATTTACACCCTATTTCAGGGCAGGAAAGCTCTATCTTAGGCTCTAAGTGGCATGCAGACCTGGAAGAAACGTGGATTTCTTCCATAGATTTCTAACGCTTTTTTGCCAAATGGATCCACAGTTCCGGTCTGTGCTGATCCCAGGCATAGCGTAAGATCAGATGCAATCCAAATTACTGGCTTAAATATGCTTGGAGCCTGCCACAGCTAAACTTGCTAATATCGCGTCTCCCCAGAAATGTGAGGGTTCAGTGAGTCCTGGGTGGTTTTAATGCCATCTTGACACGCCTGGTTTCACAAAATGATGTTGCTGTAGCAGTAACTTTCCATTGCGGTGCACAGTGACTTCAGTTTTGCATAGAAAACCAGCAAATTTGGGTCTAAAGTGAGGTAAGTTCATCACAGCACAAGGAAAACTTGACCAGGGACTCTCAAAGAGCTCACACAGGGTCTCTGTCCCGAGGGAGAACTACAGCAGGCTCAGGACATCGTCCGACCAGGCGTGGCGGTGGCCAGGTCTGCTTGCAGAGCTCTTGCTGCTCCTGCCCACACTGGTGGGCGCGGGGCACCCGTGGCAATGGGGCTGTTGCAGGAGGCAGGGCAGAGCAGCTGGAAGAGGACATGATCCCCTCCCCAGGCCAATTTTGCCAGCAAACCAGCAGCCTTAAGTCCTCAGAGAGTCTTTCAATACCCAGGCAGTAATCATACAAGCAATGGGACATCCTGGGGAGAGAGGGAAGCCGGTTTCATGATGCTCAAGCAGCACAGAGAAGTCAAATCACAGTAAAAATCTGGGCTATTTATCTCACCCTATAGTGGTATTATGGAAACAAATATGGTACTTGTTGCGCAGCGCTCTGAAAATACAAAGTCCCACCTGAGCAGCAAATATTATCATCACAGGAGAAAAGATAAACCCGTACATTTAGGGTATCATGACTTGAATATATATTTGAGAAAACCGTGTGCGTGTTTCAAACTTCAGGGAACTTGACATAGACAGAGGTTGTGCATAACTGATGGGGAAGAAGGAGAGAGAACAGCCAGGTGACTTGTTACCGGTCTCTCTTCAAATATTGATGGTCTGACCTTGCTCCCACCAAAATCAACACGAGCCCAATCAGCCTATCAGATCTTCCTTGTCTGCTTCGGTATATGAGGCAAACTGCACAGACACAGTGAGAAATTTTTCCGGTCTGGCCACTGGCTAGGTGAAATGAAGGCAGCTTGTTAGCAAGCAAACAGTACGTTTTGATATACCAACAGAAAGGATCAAAGAAGCCAGATAGTTCATTAAAAAACATGACTGTTCCAGTCAAATGTAGAGCCATCTAACCACGCAGCGTGAAACTGCATTGTGAACCGACCTGTATCAACGCATTAACATTGTGTACAAATATACCACATTTCCACAACATCTACATATATTTTGCCTGAGTAATAAACGCCTTTGAGTGATGTGTCTGACTGTAAATATTTATGAGTCATGCCATCCTTTTGAACACAATTTGTATCACATGGAACTGTTGTTGTAGGTGGAATATGTTTAACCTTGGCATCAGTAATTACTAAATTTGCTCTATGCTGTGCTTCTAAAATAAAGACCAGGATGGGAATACAACAAAAAAACCCACAAAAGCATTCATTTTTCATGGCAGGAAAAGAGAATAGAGATTTCAGGGGTAGGGGAGAAGTTTAAAACCTCAAGCTGAATTTGGAAGTGCATAAAATAGTGCCCATCCCCTGGTTTCCTTGACCCTATACTGGAGAACAAATGAGTTAATGAGGAGAATAATGTATTTGCTACGTCTTACTCACAGAATCACACTTTCAGAACTCAGGCCCGTGAATGAATTTCTTTCGATTGTACGTATATTGATATTGTCCTGAATATCTCTGAAAAATACAACAGAAACAACACCTTTTTGTACCTCTGTGAGTCTTTCAATATGTAATGCTATTTCAAACGCAGTATTTTTCCTTATAGTCAATCTGAGGAACTATTACAGGCAGAGGGTGACGACTTAAGTTTTTAAGACATTTTGTCTGCAGAGCACAAACATTCCTGGTAAAAAAGGCTGGAGCAAAACATTTCCAATACCCCCAGACTTTCCTCCCAAATAGGCTGAAGCCATTAAAATGCATAAAACTCGGGTCTTATAACCCTGAGGCAGATGAAATTGTTCCTCCAGCAAACATGCTGCCCAGAAAATGCAAGCTGAGGGGCCGGGAGGCCACCCCTTCTTGCAGCCTCCCAACCAGAAGAAGGAAAAGCCATTAGCCTTTTTGGCCTGATTCAGCAGGATACTTACCAGCCCACGAATAATTCTCCTGCCGATGTCAACGGGGTTGCTTATAAGCTTTGTATGTGCTTAAGAACTTAAGACGCGGGACCCCTGTCAATGCAGTTTGTTGAACTGACAAGTAGGCATTTCAGTCTTTCAGCAGTTTTGACTGATATGAAAAAAGGAATGGCAGATATACATTCTGTTGCTTGCTCAAAATAGACCTCAAAGAAGTTAAACAGTATTACTCATAATTTAGACTGGGGATATGGTTGTTTTCATGCTGTTTCTGTTGGAAAGCATGGAATGAAATGAATTATCTGCAAAGCTTGCAATTAAGTGTGGTTCCAAAATCACCTCATGCTGACTGTTGAATATGGCCACAACTCTGCATTAAGTGACACTTGCACAGAGGCCTCGTTCTGGAAATGGAGGTCAGCAGATGTAGGAATAAGGCGGGAGCGCAGCATCCATACAAGTGAAGCGTATCCCTCTGCTAAGGATCTGCAGGAGCCCTTTATAAACACGGATGACCTATCAAGACCTATCTTTGGGGCTTAAATATTGGTACAACTGAAGCCAATGGGAATTTTCCTACTGACCTTAGTGGGGCCAGGGTTTTCACCAAGGTCTAGGTTGGTACTCAAGCAGTAGCAAAGCCTACTTATTCTCAGAGAAAAGTGAGGAGCTTCACCTGAGGAAAAATTAACTCTTGCTCAGCAGGACACAATAATTCAAGTCTAGTTAAGACTGATGATAAACATAAAGGTCTACAGAAGGAAACCTCTGTAGCTCCGTATCTGTTGCATTTGCTTGATGGTTTCAGGGAGCCCTGAAGTGCAGTTCTCAGAATTACGTATGTCAAGTGTATTACAGAAATTTATTTCTTATCTTATATGTGTGTATACTATATTCAGGTATCCCCCTCTACGTTTTTTGTGCATTTTTACTTATATGAATGCCCATGACTCAGACAATTGCAGGATTAATGTTTCTGCAGCTTGAAATCTTCTAATCAAAGACTTGAACAGAACTTTGCCTGTGCATTAACAATATATCTTGTCCAAAGGAAGAGAAGAAATAGTTGCTTATTCCTTGGGTTTTCTGCTTTCAGTTATACTAAGAACTGATTGAAAAATTTGTGTCAAGATCTTTTTCAGTGAAAAAAAATCAAGCTTTTTCTGATATGTATTTTTTACAGAAAAAAAAGTGCTTTTACAGAAAAAAAAGCCTGCTTTCACACAAGATTTTACACAAATATTTTTTTCCCTGTTGGCACTGAAATTTTCCATAGGAAAAAAAAATTCATTCTCTGGACAGTTTTACTGCCAGTGAAAAAAATGAGCACAGTAGAGGTATTTCCCTGTGGTTTTTTCCCCTCTTTTTTTCTCTGTGATGTGGCTACCTCTCCACAGAGAACAGCTCCGAGATCAGCAACTCTTCCCATGCAGGCCAGAAAACTGTCACCAGGTGACAATAAATTTCCATTGCCACCAGCCTGGTTTGGATTTCAACTGGTGAAGGAGGAGTAAAAGCCTATTATTGGTCCCCTGGGCCATCCAGGCACACACTCGTAGCGTCGTTAAAGGAAGAGCGGTCTGTAAAGTGCAAGTTATAACGCTTTGTAGAAGGGAGACCTAGAGAGAATGGAGAACTTTTGGGCCACGTTATCATCAATGCCTACAAAATTACAACCCAAAATGCTACCGTGAAGCTAATAAGCAAATACAAGGGGAATCACGTCCTGAAAGGTTTTGTTGGAGCCAGAGAACATTCAAAGGGAGCTTTTAAAAAGTGAAAAGCAGACGTTAAAACTTACAGTAGAACTTTCTGGAAAGAGTGCACCTTATGGACAGCAGGTAAAAAGCGAAGGCCAGTGTTTGATATTAACCTAAGGGGGAAAGAACAGATGAAGATTATTTGCTCTGCCCCAGGAATGAAGCAATAATGAACAAAGAAGAAAGAACATTGGACTTAAAATGGCAGCCACAAACGGGGACTTTGCCCATAGGAAACTTGAACTTGTAATGTAAAAAGGTTTTTCTCCAGAGCAGGAGATGAATTCTGTCCCACTCAAGTCAAGGGAGAAGCCCTACCTCGGGTAATTATACAGTCCCTCCTGATGATCTCGGCAAACTATCAGTATTAATTTCCCAACCATATTCTAAGAAATCAACTGCACTGACACAGGATACTTATTTTCACAGTAGCTCTTTTAAGACAAAAGTATCAACTCACCACAATTTTAACCTTCTGCTCTAATAGAGGATGCATTACTTCCACTGGAAAGAACATTATTTCATGAAAGTAAGAGAGAATTAGGATGCTTTACTCCCCAGCACCTCCAACAGCGAGGAACCAAACACGTGGGAACATTTCAGCAGTTTGCGTGACTGGAGATGGGCCTGAGCCTCCATATTTGAGTACCCTCCCACCACGTCGAGCATCACTGTCCTCTGCGTTACGGTTCCTGTCCATGAAACACCACCCCAGAAAGGCTGACTCTGAAGGACAGCCCTGTGCCCACAGCCAGCGAGGAAACGTGGTCACAGATATCCACAGAGCTGTGCCACATCTAATTTAAGCAGATTTTGTTTTCCAGAGCAGTAGCAAGGGCAGATCAAACATGATATTGCCATGTCGCAGGAGATGGCTGGAAGGAGGGCTGAGCAGAGGAGGGAAGAGGAGCTGGACCGGGCTGGACGCCGACCAGCTGGAATTTTTCCCAGTCACCAAATGTCTCATTTTGAGTCTACCAAACAAAGAGAAAATTTGGGTTCTTGAAAGTTTAGTTATATCTTTGTATTTTTAATATGTGAGATGGTAGAGAAGGTAACCTTTCACTGAGAATATTGGTTCCTTAAGGAATGTATTAGTAGTATATAGAAGGTATTTTTTACCCTGGCACTTAAACAGAACAATATTCTTTCATTACTGAATGTGATTTTTTTTTTGCAGGTTCATTCCTGAATAGTTGAATGGTGATGAAAAGCACTGGTTGTGACTGGGAAAAAAGTAACAGCATTCGTTTGATGTTTATTATGAACATAGATTATTTCAGGGGAGTTGCAACCTTTCAGGTTTCATAATCCAAACTGAAATGGAACACCTCCATGTGACAACCAAATTCTACATTTGGGCAGTCAGGGTGACACATAGGTCCACAAAATAGTCATTCACTTGCATAAGTACTGCTCTGAGCTCCCTGAGGTGGTAGCTGGATATTGTCAGATGTTGAAAAGCCAACTTATTATCTGTCTCATCTTATAACAAAAAGCAATGCATTACACGCAGGGTAAAATTGAAGAAGTACAGTGGATATTCAAGAAGCTAGTTTGGGAAAGTTGCTGAAATGTCATGATTGTTCGTCTCAGGAGTCAGAGTGGTCTGGCGTTGCATTAGCTTAAAAATAACAGCTGTCACACGTGACCAAGAAAGCTCTACAAAAATGCCTTTGAAAACTATTACATATAGATAAATAGAAAGCATGATTAATGAAGCAGGTGGACTTCACAAGGCCTTTATTATCTAAAGTGCTTCTGCAATTATACTTTGTAAAAGGAGTTAGCTGAAAAAATTAGAAGCAATAGAAGAAGAACCTGTAACTCCCCCCTTACAGTATTTTAAAGTACACTTTCTAAATTACTGGAGATGTACAGGGTTTTAGTTGAAAGCTGCCTTTAATTTTAAATTAGTCATATGCAATTTGAATTCCTGCAATTATTTTTACAAGCCACTTGTTAAATACGAATTATGGCATGCATTTCCTTTAGTAGGTAAATGAAGAAGCATACTGCTGCCAAGTAGTGTGTGGTTATTGCAGGACAGAGGAGAAGACTTGAGAAGCTTCCCTTTCTACAGCACATTCCCGAGAAAATCTCGACCCTCATGTTGCAGTAATGAAAGGTGACGGTACTCTAACATAAGCTATTCAAACACTGCTCCCAATGGCAACTTACTCCCAACATATCAAAATGCCACACTGGTTAGCAGGGCTTTCACCACATATATGTGAAAAAACGCATTCGAAGCCTTGGGTGATGCCATAGTCCTGATCTTTCCAGTAATCCCAAGATGCTCAATTTGTACTGGTGTCAACCAAACAGCATGAGATGAAGAGGAAAGCATCTTTGACAAATCATTATATATTGAAGTGAAGCTACAGGTGGTACAAAGCACTGATTGCACAGAGGCGCAGAATAGTGATTAGGAGTAGGAGAGGATGTTCTCTTAATTAGCTGCAGAAAAAGAACTAAAAAAATATTTAGCTAGACTGCAGCCTAGATCTTTCCTCTCTTTTTATTCAACCAGCAAGTCTCCAGAGGCCTTTAAGTGGATAATCTTGTTAAAATGTAGATAATCTAATTTACTGAATATCTTTCCTGCAGGACAGTTTTGTCAATATATTTACCATATAACATATACATCCTCAGTAGCCTCACTTTAAACAAGTGTCCTTTTTAATCTGTGCTATAACTGAGTCCCCCCTTGCCATGCATAAACAGCTTGGTAAGAACCTGTTTTTCAAATGGCTGATGGCTGCTTTCCAAAGCATTAATTGTCTTTCTGAAAAGGCTTACTGGAGTCAGCACTTAAGAAAACATAGCACCGTGATCAGCAGAGAAAAAAAAAATCTTTCAGAAACTAATTCCTGGAAGATTCTGGCTGTTTATCTCCAGAGATAGCAACACGCCTGCTCTTTTCTACACCAAATTGGTAGGAGCTACTGTGACAAAACTGGGAACACGGTTTACCTCATCAACTTCTTGTGGGTATTTGCTAAATTGCAAACCCAAGGTGGGCAGAGATAAATACAACATCACTCCGGAAGCGTTATTTTTGTGTCCCTCAATCACACTGGTTACTTTATACTGCACGTGAGCCTGACTCCAGCATGAGAGTCCTCTGACGCATATGCCGCAGCCTTGCAGGCTAAGCCGAGCCTATAATCCACGACACGCACTTCTGGGGCAAGGTCTTTAACCATGAGGCTGCCATGCAAAAGGAAGGAACTGAGCATCACTTCTTCTTATTGAAGAGGCAACTCCAGGCAAAGGGTCAGCGATTCTGTGGACTTCACTGCATCTGCAGCAAATACAGGTTTGGGTTTCGGAAGCATGCCAGGTACATGTGTGTCAGGTCCTCCGCGAAATAAGACCAGGCAGGTACGAGTGGCTGCAAGACTTTGGAGTTGGGCTCTGCTCTCCACAATGCAAACTATTTTGCAGGTAAAACGCGTGCTTTTGCGACCTAAATTTCCCCTCCCCTCCAACAATCCAGTTGTATGCCCTCAAAATTGATCTAAAAGGAGTGTTAGATGTAACTCTTCCAATTTTAAGCTGGGATTCCTTAATACAGGACATCAACACATCCACTGTAGAAAAGAACCAGAGGACACAGATTATACCAGAGCTAATTTTGGAAAGAATACAGGTTTGAAAAGCCATCACTACATTATTAAACAGACGATGCCACAGCTCTCCCTAATGAGAGCCAGATAAATAATCTTGTACCCATGAAAAGGTCAATAAGTTACCATTTTGAAGCAGTCTGTCTCTTTGGCATATATCCAAGAAGACCAATTAACAATTCTCTTCACTGCTTCTGAAAGACCGGTGAGAAAGTTAAGGCTGTGTTTTTCTAGAAGGTTTAGAGTTTTTCAGCACTGCATTTTTTTAGCATTGCATTTTTTTTACACATTTTTCACTCCTTAATGTTTTTGCCATACCAGTAATGATGATGCAGGAGACAAAGGCAGTGGGGTGAGCGGGAAATGTATTTGTACCCAAGCTGACAGAGATAAAAGCATATTAATGTTCAAGAGCTAGTGGCTGTAACGAGCCCATGAAGCTGATGAGACGACTGACAAGGCTAGCCAGAGCTTCTTGCCTGCCCATAAAAAAGACCTAGCGGCAATACAACGATTTTTGAAGTAGCACAGAGAAAGCCTTGCAAGCAACGTGTAGCAAAGGTCATTAAACTGATGGGCTCTGGTGCCTCGGCTCAGTCTCAGGCATTAACACTGGTTAATTTTTCTCTTTTTTTTTTTTTTTAAATGAAAACTACCAGTAAATACATATTTTTCTGTGAGATTTTCTGAATTGTGTTTTAACAGTTCTGTCAGAGCCACAGCACTGTTGCGAGGAAGCAGATCACGTGTCTCGTACCCTACCAGAATGTCACTGCAGCTGGAAACTTCAGAAGAAGCATAACGAGCCCAGCAATGGACAGGTACCCAAGTCCCCCTGCTTTGGCATGCTGGTTGCAGCTGGGTCTCGCTATATCACAGAATCATTAAGGTTGGAAAAGACCTGTAAGATCATCAAGTCCAACCATCAACCCAACCCCACCATGCCCACTAAACCATGTCCCGCAGTGCCATGTCCACATGTTCCTTGAACACCTCCAGTGATGGTGACTCCACCACACTGAGATACAGGGGTGCCTGTGCCAGCTGTTCTGACTGGTGGGTCAGACCAGGAAGGGCTACAGAGGTCTACGGCAGGGTCTGCAGCAGAAGGTTGGGCCAAGGACCTCTCTGAGTACAGGCCTCCATCTCTAGCTCTGCTGCCTTGACGTGGGCATGGTGCTGTGTGGTGTTGGGTGGGTTGGTTTTTGGTGTGTTGTGGTGTGTGTTTTTGTTTTTTTTTTTTTTTTTTTTTTTTAGGTTGGACTTGATGATCTTACAGGTCTTTTCCAACCTTAGTGATTCTGTGATTCTGTGATTCTGTGACGTGGACTATTTGGGAAGCTGGCATGGACCCCAGCTGAGGAGGAGATACACCACAAGGGCAACAGGAGTACGTCCCAGTGGGACCAGCATCGGGTTTGCTTTTCCGCTCACACACAACTCCGTGTATGGCCAGACAGAATCTCCTAATCTGTTTTGTGACAAGATACTTATGAAATCACTTGCTATTCCTTCCTAACTTCCAGCAGTTAATGGAAGAATTAGGCTGTGATGTACAAAGGTTTGTTAGTTTTCCCTCATGGCCTTAAATAGCTGTTGATAGTGTTTCTATCCACGCAGATGCTTAACCCTTTTCTAAATTATTTTAAACTCTAATTCCACATGAGCTCCCCTCAGCATCTTGCCTTATGTTTTCACTAATTAACCCTTCCTCGTATGTCACTGGGAGGTGAATACCAGGACTGGGTTACCTTTACCGACTGCCATTTTGCAGCCTTCCATCAAGGTTTCTGCTTTCTCATTAAATTAACACTCCTATTCTTTCAAACAATAAAACTCTCTAACTCTCTAACTCTCTAACTTTTCAAGGGGTGGTTTCTAAAAGGGCAAGCACCAGTGAGTGAAACAAGGGGATGGAGAAAACGGCAGTCTTTCCTACAGAAATGTGCCAAGAGAGAGCACGAAGGTGTGACTGTACGTAGAGAGAGTGACCTGAGCACAATGCAACTCGGCATCACACCCAGGTCACTGCTACATGAAAGGCTCCTACAGGGACTTCGGGTCCTGCTGCTGATCCCTATGGTGTGAATTGGTGTAGCTCCACTAGAAGCCAAAGGTGTTGTGCTGATTACTACCCCCAGCACAGCTACCTCAAACCTTGTCATTCATCTGTTCAGACTCTCAGAGCCATGAAGCCTGCACCTTCTATACTATTTATAGTCATACAACAGGGTTGGGTTTGTTATTTTTTTGCCTCCTAAGATGAAGGCACAGAGGGGATGCAGCATAAATCCATTAGTGGAGTAAACACCAAAGATGGATTTTATCAATTTACATTAAAGAAAAGCTTTGGCACAAAAATGAATGTACATGAAGTGGCCATAAATAAAATTACAGAAAATTTTCTAGTCACGAAATCATTGAGTTTCTGCAAAAGCCTCCCCTGGAAAAAAGAGAGAAAGCAGGGAGCAGTGGAGAGCATCAAAAATGTAAATAAAGCACTTATTTAATAGGATAATACATGGAGCAGAGCCAGTAAGAAATGGGATACAGTAGTCTGCGGAGTTTCTTCCAGTCCTGTGTGCCCACAAGAGAGAATACCTTAAAAAGTACCCAAAATATATTTTCCTCTGATTTCAGCCAGCAAGTAGAACTAGCTAAAGAGGAGTGGGGAATGGTTAGTTAGACAAGCAATCCTCTATATTTTTAATCTGTTGCTTCTATAGGTCGTAGAAAAGCTGCTGCAGCTGAATCTTTATACAGGTAGCACGTCCAAATGTTTGAGCCAATGCGTATGGGAGCGTGGAATGACAAATATCCAAAAGAGGAAGGATCCACTAAAGAGAAAAAATTCCACTACTTCAGATATTTAAAGTGGGGATTTACCTTTTCCTCACGACCTGTAGTTTGTGTGTCCTACATTTAAAAAATCACTGAAATTAATGTGTTCATTACTGTGTTCACATTTCTTCTTCTTGAGCTTCAATTCTGTAAGAGATAAATGCACTCCCATTCTTTCTAACCATCTGTACACCTGACAACTGTACTACCCATAGCAGCTTATTCTGGGGATTTTACATGGGATACAGAAACGCCGTGTTTTTGTTCATAGGTAGCCAGAATTACTCAAAAGATAGCAGTCACTGCTGAATGACTCAGGCTTGAAACCAGAGGAAAAAGGCATATGATTTCTCCTCATGACAACGCAAATTTAAAACTTTATTTTCCTACTGCCAAGAGAAAAAAAAATCTGTGTTTCAGGTATAAAAATGTTTAAGTTTATCAAGGTGTCTGGTGAATTTGATAAAGCAGATGTTGGTAAAAATACTGGGGAGAATGACGATCCTACCGGAACTCTAACCACATATTCCAGTTCAATGAGGGTTTAAACTACAATGGTTCGTGTAGCGCTAAATACGCCTTATCTCTTAAAGTCCAAACCTTAAATCTCAAATCTTAAAGTTCAAATTCAAACCAATGCCTCTTGGCATTTTTGAGCTCAGAACCTGTCAGATGCTAGTGATTTTCAGAGACCTTAAACACTCATTAGCTTACTGGGAGCAATTCTTATTAGACCACTGACCTGATTTCATCCCATCTTTAAGTATCTAACTAGAAAATTAAGTACTTACTCTTGTGTACTCAAATGTAGAAATCATGATCAGGCTTCTTGGATGAGTAAGGCTTCTTGCACAAGTAAGGAAAATAGGTCAGGTATACGTGCTCAGGTGGATGGACATACAAAAGTTAAACTAATATCCTGCTGGGTGTACACTGTTCAGCAAAGAACAGCGTAGGACCTTATTTCAGCTACGGCCCTTAAAAATAATTACTGTTAAACAGAGTTCATTGGACTTCATTGGGGTTTTATGCGGAGGAGAGATTATTAGTCATGTTAAGATCATGCGCTAAAAGCTGTGAAAACGTTTTTGGGTAACAGCTTATTTTAAGGATGGATTCAATTATCACTGAATTGTGATGGCAACCCCATGGGAGCAGATGTGACAACCACAGTTGGGCAAGTGACATTCTTGATGAGGCTGGCTAATGAAATCAAGTTATACCATACATCAATACATTTGTATTCTAAGGTTTTAATCATCTCACATTAAGTGCTAATGAAAACCATTGCTATAGCACTGCCGTTGCTAAAGAAAAGAGAATGTGAATGCTTAAGACCATGGGTACAAAGTATAACAGAAGGCAGAGCCATAACAAAGACAGATGAGAGAGATTTTGTCCCAAAGCTCTTGAGAGGATTTTCAACCTAAACCTGGTTTTATAGACATAAAAAAGGCCCAGCTCCTTTTCTCATCACTCATTTTCAACCTGTTGCTTAGAAAGGCTCAAAGATCTTGTGTGTGGGACTACTCCATGGAGGATATTATCTTCAGCTTTTCTGAGGACTGAGTGCAGGCCTGGGGACGAAACTGCGGATTGACAATGTGCAACTAGGAGGGAAGAGAGGCATTATACTGTCTCATCACGGGTTGGACAGAAACACACGTGTATCATTCAAAATGACCATAGTACTTGCAAAGAGCAAAAGATCTTACAAATATCTGAGGCTCGGAAGGTGTTGGAAGGCATCTTGATCAATATACACAAGGTTGTTGGCCTTCTCAATTCTTCTGCAAAGAGAAAATGAAACATCAGAGGAAATATATCGATATATTGATCTTAAAATATCTGTGGTTGCCCCAGGATGTAGTGGTACTATACACTGAGATTTGTTTTTTTGACAGCAGAAGATCTACACAATTTCAAAGGCAGCCTACCACAGACCGGCAGACCCCATCACCTTTTGGTATCGGCAGCAGTTTGGCAATAAGTTTCAGGCTGACCAGGGAAAGAAAGACACAGATAAGAAGATGGAAGAAACAAAGGGAGATTTCAAATGTTCCTGTATTGCTATGTATTCTTCTAAGCTTACTCGAACCAAACTGCAACACCTTTGATACTTGTCTATAAAGAATCTTTATAATTGTCTCCTTTGAATTTAGATTGCTCATTACTTACATTTCGTGTAGTTTAGGAAGGTTGGAAAACACATTTGCTTCTATGACCTCCAAGGCATCATTCTGTGAAATCTCTCTGAAAAAGAATTTAAAAGTCAAGATATTTCAAGCCACGCTATCAATGAAAAGGTGAAGCAGAGAATGAACAAGGGAAAAATTCACATGGAACTTCTTCCAAGACTACTGATCAGTTTTAAAAACAAGGTGGATATCAGGTAAGAAAATAGACCCCAGAAATAACGATGAGCTGCCACCAAAGCAAAGACCTTATTAACAGGAGCTGGAGACCACAGATGTGAAGAAGTCTTCCATACCTTGGAGAAAACCCTATTTGATCTCTCCTGTATAGGTTTAATGCCCACTTCGAGCCACAGAACTGCAGAATAAAAATGGCCAGTCCTCTGTTATCAACACACCAGAATGCATCTGCTGCTGGTCCAGAGTATGTATTTCTTTGCTCCCTTAATCTGTGGGATGGCAAAGAGATGGCTCAGGCTCTGGTGTAATTTAGAGCTCAGGAGTCCTCCTGATAAATCAAGGGGGAATTACTGCAGTGCAACCTGTCCTAATTACAACCCTCATGCTGCCAGTGACCAGGAAAGTTGAGGTGAAGACAACTGTGCCGAAAAATTCCCCACTGCCATTTTTGGAAAAGGTGCAAAAATGCTATTTCTCAGGCTGGGGTCAGCTGTAGGAAGTAAAATTTGTAATACAGGTATAACTCAGTGATAGCGTGATGGTCTATTGGATTTTAGTGGCAAGGTAACTGTTCACATCTTTAAGAGTGAAACCTTGAATAAATAGTCAGATTATAAACTGGCCGGCTGTTGTTCCTGGATACCTTGTTCTTTTGAAATTATGATGGTTGCAAATAGATTCGAGCAGGCCTGAGGTAAAACAAGAGATTGTAACAATAGGCGCAGAGTCAAAAAAAAAAAAAAAATCCACAAAAATTATTACAAATATAAATATAAATAAATACGATAATACAATATAAAACGTATTCCACTTCCTTCTGACTAACAACTGAACTGTACCTGACAAATTACTTGCCCATTTAAGACAAACAAAAACCTTGCAAAAGAAGATAAGTTGTTCATCTGACCTTTTCCACTTTAAAAACCGCCTCAGTGGTTTGATACTTTTTAGTTTAATAAGAAGCTCTCTTTCCTGTTTCCTCAAGTTTTTTTACAGAAGAAATCCAGCTTCCCTTTCCTCTGGGAGCTCTAAACTGACTGGAGAACAAGAAAATAAAAGCACCTGAGGACTGGCAATAGGTGCTCGGTAGGGTGCAAGGAGAACTGGGTTTGTTAAGGAGCGCTGAACCACCAGCTCACACGTGAACATGTTCCTCTTTATTATTTCGGTTTCAGCAGCAACAAAATGCTTTGACTGGGACTGGGATTCCTTTACACCATGCAAGGTACACAGCCATTGCAAGGGATGCTGTGCTGGAAAGCTGTGTTTCAGAGACTTTTCATTATCATCTTCCTGTTTTCATTAAAAATAATGCATTGTAAGATATACGGTAGAAGCAATCACTCCTATGCTGTATTTAAATGACAGTACAATGTACTTGCTTAACTACAGTCTGGAAGATTTAACAACACGGGAGGTGTCTCAGACTTTAAGATTTGTTTTGGTTTTGCTTGTGCTCTGTTTGGGCAGTCAACAGCCTATTTGCCATTCCCCACAATCTAAAAATCATTTGTCTAGAAAAAAATAAAAATCACAGAACATTTAATACCAACAACTCCATTTAACTAGAAGAGATTTCATGCCACTAAACAGCTCAGAGAAAAACGTTGCAGATTTGTTGGCCTTATACAGGCAAAAAAAGTTTATTGAGAAACCACAATACAGCAGCGATCTCACCCAACAGATAGGGCTGTCGAGGGTAATAATTTTTTTTGATCCAAACTGTTATCTATGGAACAACTTGGACGATACACCTCTTTTACTGGAATGCTTAAAACCAAACGTTTCTGTATCAGGAGAGTCTTTTGGCTTCCTGAGAGTGGGATGGGTTATGGGCTTTGTTTCGGTTCGAGAAATGGAAGATGCAGATCTGATTTCAGTAGGGCATGAGTGGGCCACAACACTTTGGGAGGCTTGGAGAATGCATGGCTAAGGAAGGCATGAGAGAGGGGTAGGAAGATAGGAATCGCTAAACTGTTTTTAAAACATTACGTTTTTAAAATAATTAAATAACATTTGCATGAAGGGTGTGTTTCAGATATTCGGGGAATGACTTGGCTTTCATTCTAATGTTCCCATTCATGCATACAAAGGTGACAGTCTTTTTTTTTTTAACAGGTAATGAAAATATGTCCATTTAAAATGATTTTTGCTGTCTTCCAGCTCAGGCAAACAACTGCTGCAGCCGCTATGGTTATGAGTCTCTCAAGACAAATAAAGGGAACAAAAGGGAAACTCATCTCATCAATAGCAGAAGGCAGTAACCCTTCTGGTGTTGGGCTTTGTCCTCTGTGTTCAGGGGATTGCGGGGGGTGAAGGAAAAGGACAAGACCCTCTGTGTGTGTTTGTCCCCCCCAATGAATTCTGCATCCTCTGCTACACTCTCTCCAGGAAATCCTGATGGTGATGACCCTACTCATCATCGTTCTTCGTAAATGAATCTCAGTTTACAGCACTGAAGTGCTGTTTTCTGACAGAAGGCCATTGCTATTCTTGGCCTTTGGGGTGTCTGTATACCTGTTACAGGCTGTCATTCAGGTAAGAAGGAGAAATTAAACAAAAAATTCATTTTAGGAGCTCAGTCACACACTGTGAACAATGAGCAGCACTAGTCTACGTTTTGGTTGCATAATTTGCACAAACAACTTATTTTTACCTGGCAAAAAATGCACACCCTCCTCATGGAAAACCCAAAGAAAACTGTCTGGGATACAGGTATCTGGCATTAAAAGTACAAACCACCGCTGCTCACATCAAACAACCAACTCAGCAGACTCAGATCCTCTGTAGAGGAGATCAAATAAGACCTGCAGCAGCAGCTACAAACAGAAAAAGGGGATTTCTGGCTAGTATTTGTGCAAGTGATTTGTCTTAGAATATAAATACACACAAACAGATGATTGCTCGTAATGCATATCTTATTATATGTCATCACAAGAGAAGATTGGGACTGTTATTACATTGTTTGTTTGTAATGAATGATACTATTAGCTCTACTGCTAGCTATCACAGCAAATCCAGACAGCAATTTAAGCATCATTTCTGATGCATGCAAGCCTTTGAAGAGATGGTATGCAAAACAATCAGGGGCAATTTCTTAAAAAAAAGCCAAAACTCCAAAACCCCAAACCACCCAGTGGTTGCAAAGCACTTAGGCATCTGCCTAAGCTTAGTTTCCACTGCATGCACAGCTCTACTGAAGTCGACAGTGATCCTCAAGAGCAGAAAGCGTTTACTCAAACACAGCTTAAAAGAGGAAAGAGAATTCAGTAAAAACCTTTCACAAAGGCAGAAGGGATGATGGGTTTTATCTTCCTTCAAAGAGAATGGAGACTTTAAGGTGTGACAACATCACACGACTAAGGAGTTTCCTCTAATTTGCCACTAACATAGCAAACTCTAATCGTTATTACCTATTCAAAAGCAGCTGACTGCCGTGTAGCATTTCAATGTGCAATAGCCAGAGCCAGTGACAGGAGGGAGAGAGCAGGAAAAGGAAGAAGAGGAGGAAGGTGCTGCCCAGCGGCAATACAGTCTTAGCTCAGCTTAACCTGCCTGCAAAGCTGCCCTTAGGCAGGGTTGGGGGTACATCTTCATGACATCTGTGACAGAGCCCAGCGTGAAGCGTAGGGAGTATACCTCTTCAAACCAGCTGCGCTCAAAGCATGACCCGTAATAATCAAGGTACATTGAAATGGCCTTTTAAACAATTCTATTAGCAAGGAATTTATAGTTCAAGGCAGTTTCTTTGTAGTCCTCTAAAGAAAAAGTCTCTTAGACTAATCAAAGTCTTACAGCAAAAGCAAGACTGTATTAAACTCACAAACTAACGGTCTGGCAGCCAAATGGTCTCACATTTCAAAATAATGAAAGAATAAAAGACCAGACATTTATATGTCTTTTATGATAAGAATTCCTTTCAGGATCAGAGTGGGGCACACAGGCAGGGATAGGGTCATTTTTCCCCTGCTAGGAAATGTGCCTATTTAAAACAAATGTGTGTGTATGTATGTGTGTATATATACAGATATAGAAGTTTAACATAGATGAGTAAGTGGAAACTTATGTCAAAAGAAGAGCAATGCATACACCTGGCAGAAGACCAGCTCAGAGGCAGATGACAGCATCAGTCCCTTACACGGTGCCGAGGGATGTACGCTCTTGCCCACGAAGACCTTGTAGCACCAGTAGCAGGAATGACAGAGTAACTGGTGCCCAACTGGTGAGCTTGGCTGTATGACGGCCACAGTAAATAGGGGATTTATGGATTTCTGCATTTCAGCTCCCTGTGGCAGTCTAGCAGAGGGGGCTGCCCGGTGTGTCGAGGTTTCTCAGGCGCTAGTTTGGTGAGTGCACCTTGCCCGCAGACATGGCATACGGTGTGAAGGGGGTTCCCCCCCGCCCCCCATACTGCCTTCCTCTGTAGGGCTGGGTGCGACCCACTCCCTGCAAACTCCCGCAGCTCTCCTTAAATTCCCTTCCAGAGAGGTATGTACATGGGCTATACACTCGATCTGTTAACCTTATATTTCCTGTGATACATCACAGTGGGCCTTTTGGCCTTTTATCCTCAGCCTTTGAGGTGTTTTTTTGTGGCATAAATATCCTGTGGATTCCTGTGAAGAATTTTTTTCACTCTGTAGGTACCTGCAGTTAGCGATACTGGAGGAATCAGGTACTGACTCCCAGAGCAGGTGGCCTCACTGGGCACTCTGCACTGCAATAAATCAATAGCTTTGCATTGATTTAAGGGAAAAGGGAAGGGAAAAAAAGGAAAAAACCTTTATCTTTTTCCCCTTTTCTCTAAACATACTCTTTAGAGCAACTTGCCAGGACAGATTTACTTGGTGGTTTGACTGATGCCACAATTTATGTCAAGAAGGAATTAGCAGTAGTGTGGTGCAACACAGGCAATGCTGCTCAGGAGTCACTGGGTGAGCACCCCTGGGAACAGCCTATGATGTGTCTGAACTGAAAAATTAAACACCTGGCTACCTCTGTCTCCATGTCGTAGATAGAGGAGCTCTCATTTCTTTCAGTCTGATCGGAAACAAGCCGGTCTGAAATCTCCTTTTGAAAACTTCCCTCTAAAGTGACAGCAAAATGCTACTACATTGATTTAAACAGGTTACAAAAGAAAAGCTATTTTTCTTAAAAGTATTAGAGACTTTTGACCTTTTAAAAATAGATAGTTGACACTTTCTCCTGCCACTTCCCTTGTGAACGTGAAAAACTTGTCTCCCTACCATGATTTATTGAACACCAGGGAGTTTCAGGCTAATATATCTTAGCAGTTATCGACATTTCAAAAACGAATTCAAGCACTGACTCTTCTCATCATCTCTTTACTTTGCTGAAGATATACACGCATGTTGTACTGACCTGACTAAATAAGCGGGATACCCATTTAACCAAATGAGTATTAATAGTGATTTCACACTTAGAGCAAGATTGTGTATACGTAAGTCTTTGAAGGAGATTATCAGGAGGCACCAATACTGCGTCTTCCTGCCTTCTCCAAAGGGCATGACACCATATTCTCAAATAAATCAATGCAGGGTTGGGAAAAATAAAATGCAAATTTCCCCACAGCAGACGGAAGCAAAGGGGATTTTATTTCTATCGGTGCTTTAGCACCATGCTAGCAATCCAGATGAAAGTCTGTTGAGAGTTTGGTTGCATGAAATTAATTGTCCATGTAACAGTTTTAAATTGGTCTCTCTAATCTGAAAAAGCGCGTGATTAGTCTGCAGAATTGGAACTGATAACGACCGGATCCAACAGCAGAAGCCACATCATTATAAGAATTGATTTTATAATCAGTACAGTTTGGGGGGATAGATATCTCCTCGTACTCTAACACTAAGGGGATGTATTATACTAGTTTTAGTTTACTGCCAACAAAACTGAAAACACGTGAAGCTTTGAGGAGTCAAACAAGCAAGGATTGGGACTGTGGAGGAATGGCAGCATTCCGCAGAAATGCTGTCTCCATGCAGGCAGCCCAGATAGATGGGGTTTACAGCTCGGTGCCCTCCAGCCTCTAGGGCAGAAGTAGCTGCTGCCCCGTGCATTCAGGCATCACTAAATTTTACCTTGGGCTATGAAAGCTTGTAGTGAAGCCAGAAAAATGTTTCTAAAATAAAAACACCCACCCTGGCAATGGCACTTTTTTCTCAGACACGGTGGGCTCCAGAGGATCTTGAGACCACACTGGCAGACAAAGGTGGTTGTTTGGCTGAGGAATCACGGAATCACCAAATCACTAAGGTTGGAAAAGACCTGTAAGATCATCAAGTCCAACCATCAACCCAACCCCCCCATGCCCATTAAACCATGTCCCACAATGCCTCGTCCACACGTTCCTTGAACACCTCCAGGGATGGTGACTCCACCACCTCCCTGGGCAGTCTGTTCCAATGTTTCAGTGCTCTCTCAGTAAAGAAATTGTTCCTAATATCCAGTTGAAACCTCCCCTGGTGCAACTTGAGGCCATTTCCTCTCGTTCTATTGCTAGATACATGGGAGAAGAGACCAGCACCTCTCTGCAACCCCCTTTCAGGTAATTGTAGAGAGCGATGAGGTCTCCCCTCAGCCTCCTCTTCTCCAGACTGAACAACCCCAGCTCCCTCAGCCGCTCCTCATCAGACTTGTGCTCCAGACCCCTCACCAGCTTTGTCGCCCTTCTCTGGACACACTCCAGCACCTCAACGTCCTTCTTGGAGTGAGGGGCCCAAAACTGAACACAGGATTCGAGGTGCGGCCTCACCAGCGCCAAGTACAGGGGCACAATCACCTCCCTACTGCTGCTGGCCACACTGTTTCTGACACAGGCCAGGATGCCGTTGGCCTTCTTGGCCACCTGGGCACACTGCTGGCTCATCTTCAGCCGGCTGTCGGCCAACACCCCCAGGTCCTTTTCTGCAGGGCAGCTTTCCAGCCACTCGTCCCCAAGCCTGTAGCTTTGCATGGGGTTGTTGTGCCCACAGTGCAGGACGTCCTCGATCAGAGATGCTGACACAAGCTTCATGCCCACATTGTAACTCCTTCTATGGAAATGGGCCAGCAGCATTTATTGCTGCCTATCTTTTTTTTACTTCTCTCCTGGCTTTGATAGCCACCTAATGATGAATAGGTTTATTAAGATAACCTGGGCAGATGGGGAGATTACATTTGAGGTAATCACTCAGGAGAGCAGCTGAACAAAGGAACGGGGAAAATAATTTCTGGGGAAAATCAATAGGCAGACTGTCTTGGGCTGGGAGAACATTTGGCTTCCAGGATCCAAAGTCTAGTGACAACTTTTCCAAACAGACCATCTTGAAGCAGATGTTCCCAGACACTTCAACAGACAGTTTTGAAATGCTTTAAGGAAGCACACACGCACAAGTGGCCTCTGGAGGACAGTTCATTACTAACTCCAATGCGTTACAGAAACGGGAAGATCCAGAATAGCAAGTGCCTCAGATATGCGCAATTAAACTTTTTAGTTAAGAGGGAAAACTGTAAAAAAACCCCTCTTACTCCTCAGCGCTGGCATTAAAAGTCTTCCCAGGGTTATGAGAGGACTCACCAGAGCAAATTGTGCAGTATGTTACACCCACTTCAGTGAAAATAAATCTCCATGACTTGACCCATCATGAGAAAAATATTAGCTTTGCCTAATGTTAAACACAATTACGAATACAGACATTCTCTTACAGCTGCTAACACCATCCACTACATCTTTCAAATGTCCTCCTGAAGGGATTTAGGTTTCTCTTATTCAATGTTAGTCTCCCTGTGAAATACGTTTTTCCAGAACAGAGATTTCCTTCTGTCTTCTTTCCTATTCGCATTCATTCTTCCCTTTCATAAAAACTACTTACTATTTTTGTGGTTTGTGTCTAACCGAGGCCTTGACCCTACAAACGCTTATCTCTGAGCTTTGGCTCCAGGCTCAGCCAAGACCCTACTGCATAAATATTTGCATGACTGGGGCCCTCAGATATAACCTGCCAGGGAAAAGGATATTCTTTTATGCTTCCAAAGTTAAATCCAAACATCTGCCTTGTAACAGACTGCCAGAGAAAACATACACCAGCAAGAAGCTACTAAGTCAAAAGCTTTACAAAACAAGTGTGCAACAAGGGTTATTTATTTGATTGAGATACGGTGCTATCACAAGCAGAAAAAATTACCATTAAGCCCAAATCTGCAGGTTCTATATTGGAGGATGCAGAAATGACATACTATACAAACATGGGAATTACATACAATCCCTAACCCTTTTGCCAAGTGGCTGATGGCAGCAAAAAGGAGCCTGATTCAATACATCTAGAGTCTTATTTGACAAAGAACTGAGCAGTTCTCCACTATGAAACCTTGGAAAAATCACATGCTTCCACCTGGGTTTCCCTGACACAAATAACCCTCTTCATCAGCAAATACTGCAAGACTGCACACGGATGAGAAAGTCTTAACAGGGGGAAGGGATTGGGTCATGAAACTTGGGCCAAAATTCAATGTATTAATAACTTTCTATGTTTGTGTGCGTATACACACACTATTCCAATAAAAGCAATAAAAATAATAGACCCGTGGCCACACGGTGGTGCTTACCCACTAAAATCAGCCAGCAGCAGCCTTTCTGCACATCTAACCCCGTTTAGAAGGAAGTTGCCCATGTACGCCACAAAGGGTCTCTGCCACAGCTATGCTGTGTAACTGAGGCCTCTAGAAACACCAGGCAAACAAAGGCTTTCTGCTGTCATCTGCTGTTCTAGTGCTTTAACAAGAAAGTCCTCAGACTGGACTCGTCCCTTTGATGGGGAGAGTCCTCAGTACCGCTTCCCTCAGAGGAGTCTCTGTAGGAATGAGGCAAAACCCTTGAGTACCCAAAGGCTGTTCCTAGCCACTTGGGAACGATGTGTTTCTCCTATGTAAGAGCTCATTGATCTCCCTGGGAGCCCTTCTCGTCCACGCTATCCTGGGTCATATCTAACTGGGGAGTAGAAAGTAGTCGGAGCTAGAGTTGATGCAAAAAACCTTATGTGAAGTAGTGCTTCCTTCTTCATCAAGGGAAAAGTTAAAGGGATCTTCCCCCCCAGCCACAGTGCTTAAAGAAGGAGGCTGAACAAGAAACGTGGTTTGAATAAAAAAATGATGTTTTCCTTAGAAGTTGCTGTGTCTATTCCTCTGCTGTACTGCCTTGCATATACTTACGATATTTTTCTGTCTGGCTTCCTGTATTGGTGAAAACAAACTGGAACTTACAGTGTTTTCACAGCACACAAGCCTAGCAAACCCTTTTTTTGTTTCCAGTGAAACACTTTGAAAAAATACTACAGATGAGGGGGAAAAAAAATCCTGGAGAGATCCCAAACCACAAAAATTATCATTTGGAAAAGTCATGTTGATGAAATACCTTTAAAAAATAAAAAAAAAGAAAATTAAATCCATCGTTTCTCATTATTAGCATTGTTTTAGTTGAGACTGAAGGAGATTTCAGACTCTGCAGCAGAAGGCATAGAAATCCATTGGTTTTAATATGTTGGATGTGTATTTACATTAATATTCTCCATTTTAGAGGAGCGCGCATTTTCCTGTAATTTTAAATAAGTATTGTCTCTAGAAAACACAGAGCTCAATACACAAAAGGACACAGAAGTACACACACTCAAAGGCAATCCTGTGAGAGCAATTTAGTTTTCAGATTTAAAGGAATGTTTTGTGTATGTTAAATACCGAATTAAAAACTAAAAGGCAACTGCTATATTGTTTCTTCCATCAGGCTGAAAACAAAACATGCATTTTTGGATTATTTTAACAGGAAAATGAAGAAACAAATTTAACATGTATTATGGACCATTATCAGAGCTCCCTCTGAATGACGTTTTATCCTGAGTTTACCCAAATCCCCAAGGATTTGGGCTGGGTCCCTGGACAGGAATACATTTTTCTCACATGCAGAAAGGCCCAGCAAATGGAAAGCAACCAGCAGTACCAGCACACACCTCATTTTTCTACACAAAGGTAATAGGGTTTCATTATATTCTTCCTATTAGCTAGAAGATGGCTTTGCAGGGTGGCTCTGGAGAGGAGACACGGAGGGGAAGAGATTCCCCAGGTGAACCCCTTCTGCCCCATGTCCAGCTGGGAGCCTTCGGTGAGGACAGATTAGTCAGCAGCTAAGTACAAGGACTTTAAATTTGTGTTTTCCCTGGGGGCTGAATTACTGGTAACATGAAGTGGGTACTTCAAAATGGTAGGCTCACGATTTGTCTCTACAGTGGCACCTGCTTAACTCGAGGACTACGCAAAGTCCCAAACCAGACGTATCTGTTTCATTGTTAGAGTAATTTTATTCTCATGTAGTTGATCCTAATAAATTTCAACACATATCTGTCTTTTTTTCTTTTTTTTTGCTTTTAAGTCGCACACAATTCTTAGTAATCCATTTTATATCTTATTTTCAATTAAACGAGTGCAATGCTGCAAGCATACAGGTCCCAAGAAAATGTAAAGAGAATACTCCATTTATTTATGAGACCCGTTAAAAGAGATTCATGCTACACAGTGGTTGCATTTCTGCTGACTTTTTTCTTTATGTGCTGCTAAAGTCAGTTTAAGGACATTCATCCAATGAAGACAGAAAGGGGCAGAGAAACTCATGTTCATTTGGATATGACCTGAACTCAGTACGCTCCTATCTCCCATCCAGTCCTGTGTCTCTCCATTTTGCCTCATCATTCAAACTGTCCAGAAGTGTAGCAACAGGATGCATGCTCTTATACCCTCCTCCTCCTTAAAGATGTGCAGATGGAGACTCGTTAGGAGAGCTAAGATTTGTGCGTGACATGACTAGTTAGTAAAGTGCCAAAGGAGGAGAAGGAAGACCCCTGTTGAAGAGGGAAGAATGCCCTTGATTTTCCTTTGGGTCACATTTAGTTAAAAATAAGGTGAAAAGACTCTATTAGATATGACTGGCAAAACTCTTCCATTTATCCACGGATGAGGCACAGCACAGCCAAAGCAATCCAACCTTCCCACAGTGTCCCGCAATGGAGCGTGGTCACCCACTGAGACAGCAGCTCTGTTGCAGAGCCATTTCAAAGTCTGGCCAAAAGAGGCTGCTGATGAAAGCCAGCTGCAGCAGCCCTAGCTTGCAATGAATCACCATCTCCTGGGGGCACAGGCTGAGCTCACGGTCTCATGGTATGCGAGCCATCAACCTACCCATGTGAAAATAAACCATTCATCACACGCATGCGGACTGGATATGAACAAGTGACCTAGAAATTTGGGGGCTTCCAAGTCCTATTACCCTCCGCCTCAGTCATTCTCCTGTCACATGAAGCTTGTGGTGACACATTCTGCGTGGGCTGCGGGGCGCGGGGGGTGGAGAACAACCCAAAGTCTACTTTGTCATTTAGTCCTAAAATTATGCATAACTCACTCAACAGACAAATAAAAGAACAAAATGACTACGAAAGAGGAAAATGTGGCAGCAAGGGAAAAAAATTCCTTGTTGCATATTGTATCTTCATTTGAATTCCAGAATAAATCTGAATGAATTATATTTTTTAATTTGTTTAACTATGCTAATAGTCACCATGCACTAGTGGTTTTAGCAGTATTTTCTCTTTATATGTATGACTCAAGAATTACCATAGCAACCTGCTTCCTAATTAGCCTTCAGTTACTAACAATCAGTACAATTAGACAAGGTCAGCACTGGAGTAAGCTCTATGGATTTTTTGAAAAGGCTACTGAGAGTCAATAACGGCAAGAAGAGGAGGAACAGGCTCCTGGACGATCTTCCCCAAAGGATGGTTGCTGTTCTGCTATTACTCACCCTCCTATGAACAAAAGGAGCCGTGGCAAATGAGAGCTTTGCCGTCCACCCGGATTGCAGAAAGCTTTCAACCTGCCAACAAATTCACAAAATATGGAGAACAGAAGCATCCTTAGATCTGCAGATAAAAAGACACCTTACTCACATTGCTGGGACTGATGTTGACTGCGCACCATCAAAATCAAGAATAAATATGTCATAGATTTTTATCAGTGTAGCTACATCTGAAATTTATCTCCCTGTGTGGGAAGGAAACCTGGAGTAAGGTGAGACTGGCCAGTTCAAAGGAAGGTGCTCCCTGGGATTTAAGCCTGTGCAGTGCTGAGACCCCATTAGGAAGTCCTCCCTCTAGTGACCTGAGCGATTGCCCACCCGTGACACAATTTCCCCCTCATTTTTACAGCCTGTTCCAGTCGTTAACGTGTTATCTCTTACCCTGAAAGCACAGTGCCTGGCAGCACAGTAGGATGAAAACATAATGTGCTATTCAGAGGTACTCTGGGTCCTGGGAATACAAAACAGGCTCCTCAGTACTGACAGATGAAGGCTCATGAAAAGCCACTTTACTTGTTAGCATGTTTAACTCTGCTACCAAGAAACACAGGCGAAACCAAGCTTATTTTTAAATAAACAGTGTGTGTTGTTAATTAAGCCTAGGCACACGGCTCTCGCAGATGAACTGGGATCTATTTACTTGCCTCTGTAAAAATGTGCTGCCGCTTGGCTCTCTCCTCTATTCCCCGCCGGAGGTTATCTTGCTGCTGCGGCTGAGCCTTCAGCCTCAGCTGATCCCAGCTCGCAGCGCCGGGTCCCCAAACGGAGGGTCGGGCTTCGGGAACGGAGGAGTCAAGACACGGCGCACAGTGAAAACGTAATGACAAGGCAACCTGGATAGTGCCGTACGACGGCACTTCAAACCGTAAGTTTTGAGGCAGTATGTCTTGACCTTCCTCTGTACAGAATGCCCCAAAGATGAACAGGATGATTTTAAGCTCAAAAAAGGCATTTTTTATTAGAATATAAACTAGGATAATTAACTTTAAAGCAGAAAAAAGTCAAAGGAAATTGGCTAGATGGAAGAGAACAGAGAAGAGTTTATAACCCCTCTCCCCTGACATCCAGTGCCTTTGGAGAAGGTTTGGAGTTCCTCAATGACTTATTCCAGGTGGTAGTAAGCTCTGCCCAGATCTCCTGCGAAACCCCACTCATCCCCTCTGGGGCTGCTCCCTGCTCCCCAACACAGTCTCTGAGTGGCACATATCCACGTCTGGTCTGTAAACCTTCTGCCACTTGTAGCACTTCAAAGCTGCTCTCCTCCGAACGCGCCCATTAGCCCGCAAAGGGAATATCCAATCCCCCTTCCTCCAGGGAGCTCTGCCACTGCCAGTTTTCCTAAAGAGCATTATCTAATTGGAAACGGAAGTAATAAATAAGCAAATCCTTTTCACCGTATCGTGAGCTCCCCTTCTCACAGCACAGATGGAAAAAGCCAAAATCTTGAAAATCCGGCACAAGAAGTCTTAAAAATATGGAAAATAAAGCTGAGAAACATATCATCATAAAATCTCATTCAAAATAAAAGATAAGATTGACAAAAAGATTAGGCATGTCTAATGAGCACCATAATTACACTAGAAAGGATAAACATTTCCACATAAAGGTGTAAATCTTTGTGCTCCTGAGAAGACAAGCATGCTTCCGAATAACAAAGACTAGTTTAATTCAGTCCACAAGTGAAATTCTGCATTATTCTTTGTTTTAGCGGAGAAACTTCACAGCACAAAGGCAACACGGAGAAAATCACAGAATCATTAAGGTTGGAAAAGACCTGTAAGATCATCAAGTCCAACCATCAACCGTTCCAAGAGTTTGTGTTGATCAGCTCATTATTTATTAGGTGCATTTCTCCTCCTCAGAGGAGAGCACCCTATGAGATGGACAAAATAAATTCTCCATATGGATGAGCTATTCTGTAATTGTTCCAGAAACATTCTCCTGAACGTCCTCCTTCAGCAATAGGCATCGGCAGCTCTCAGGGACAAGGTTCTGAACTGGGAAAGCCACCAGCCTGCCCCTGTTCCCAGCTCCTAATCCTCTGCTGACTGCATCGGAAAATACACAGACACCAACAGTTTTTCAGCAGTCTGCATTTCTCTCACAATCATTTGCAATTTCCATCTGTGGCGTTGGCTCCCCAAGCATTCAAAATATTTTATGGCTTAGTATCTGTCTTCCGGATTGTAGCAATTTCAATCTTTTCCAGACTACTCTATGTGTGTATATACACACATGCATGTATGCAAGTATATACATACATAGCTATTCTACCATGCAGTAAGCAGTTTACTCACAAGAGGCACGCCACTTTTACTTATTTTTAAAGAATCAAGCACACATCTGGAACTCTTCATCAAAAACATGTTCCTGCTTGAGAAATCAAAACAAATATTCACAGTATTTTGTGAGGAAATTGTTCTTGGCTTGGTCACAAAACAAACAATGGGCGCAATGAATCTCTGTTTTTACACCTGGGATGGATTGGGGCCAGCAGTGTCTTTGATAGAAAAATCAAAATGCAGCTCACTAATAATGACAAAATGCTCAGCTGCCTCTCCACTGAGCAAAGCAGCCATCAAACTAATGATTAAATCCACATCAATCATTTGGCATAATAGAAATAAAGGCCATGCAGTATAATGTTGTCAGAGAATCAACATCTCCTGCTTAGAAAATAAATGTCTTGACTTCATCTCAACATTTGTTTTCCATAAACGCTGAGGTTTGTATCAGCATTTGTATAGCAACAGGAAACAATCCTTCATTGCAACAAGCCAATTCCACTAACATTATTTCTAAAATAAACAGAAAAGCTAGACAAAATTAATACGGCAAGGTATTTCTGAAATGCTCCTGAAATTGAATTACCATTTCCGATCTGGTGCCAGCCTTCCTCCTTCTAACAAACAATATTTAGCAGTGGCAACAATAAATATTGAAGAAAATCCCATTTAGAGCAAATCGGGCACAATTTCAAGTAGGTCACACCTTTTGCACTCACTCACCGGTACAGTTAGATACACACACAAGATTGATAGAAAAAAAACCTATAAACCCTGTTTTCTCATGAAAAAAGAGCTTTCCTTTCTAATTCATCCTTTTTTTTTTCTTTTTTTTTTAACAGCAGCACTTTTTAAAGCAAACCCAGAAGCTGGATATATCTGGATGGCACCACAATGCCCCTCGGGATATGCCGTCACCCAAGTTCCCACAGACTCATGCCAGCCCGGCACCATGGGGCATCAGGAGGAGCAGACCCTCACCAGCCTCTCTCTCAGACAGAAGAGATGGAGGTGCTACACGTTTGTTTCCTCTCAGAATTGTTTTGTTACTTGATTTCATACAAGAATGTAGATTTTTCTTCTTTTTTTTTTTTTTTGGTAGAAAGGAACCCTTTCATAAGAATCCTCTTACAACTCTATAAGAAAAATTTGTTGACTTAAATGCTGCTTACTTGTATTAATTTTGTTTTAATCTTGTTTTTACAATTCCGTTTGTTTTCAAATCAATACATTTTTATGCTGAGTTCTTTCCAGAAATTTCAGAGTTAATATGTAATTAATATACAACATACAATTATTATTTTTTACACATTATATAGGGATATTAGAACTGAATATACTTATCTTAATAAGAAATAGGTAATTATTTGAATCAGAGCAATATCCTGAAACGTCATATGAGAAGAACCACCTTTTGCTGTGCATGAGCTATGAATAACATTTGAAAATGTAAAATGTAATTAGAACCAGCAATTCTGAGTTCTCATTTAATTTTCTGATATACATATGTAAGTTTAATAAATGTATTGCTCAGCCAGCATAAAAATTATTTTATGTTTCTTAGAAAATACGTATTTTTATATTTACAAAGTCACTTAGAAGGCCACTGATTCTGCTCTGAAAGTACAAGAATTTCATAATAAACCACAACTTGAAACTTCCTTTACTTCAAATTAGAATGAAGCTCTTGGAAGGAAGAGATGGAACCTGAAGAAGTGACACGTTTTCGGCAAAAAATGTTGACTGTGCTGGCAGCCATCTTACATTTTACAATACCGGATCTGGCCCCTCTTGAAACAAAAAAGCCACCCAAAAGCCCCTGAGATGAATCTTAGGAAGTTGGCCAGTAAGTGAACAAATCAGCCTCTTCGGTATGCGTAAAGCATATCCCACAGGAGAAAAGACGAAAGATTACAGTACTCTGCACCACAGAGTGACTGTCAATTCTGAGGCTCCTTGCTATGATTATCAGTTGCAAGAATCAGCTTCATGCCTCTGATGCAAGGACCTAAAGTGAAACTGCCTCCCAAAACTGAATGATTTGGAGAAAGCAAGTATCTCTGCATGAACAACCACAACGTGCCAAACCTGAAGTCTGTCCAGCCCAGTATCTTGCTCTAGCAGTGGTAGAGGAGGTCCAGAAAACAGTGCAGGAAATCACAGAATCACAGAATCACTAAGGTTGGAAAAGACCTGTAAGATCATCAAGTCCAACCATCAACCCAACCCCACCATGCCCACTAAACCATGTCCCGCAGTGCCATGTCCCCATGTTCCTTGAACACCTCCAGGGATGGTGACTCCACCACTTCCCTGGGCAGCCTGTTCCAATGCTTCACCACTCCCTCAGTAAAGAAATTTTTCCTAATATCCAGCCTGAATATTAGGAAAGTCCCTCTGAATACTCAATCAACTTTGTTTGCTGATTTGTAGTTCAAGTCTGTGTTTGGTATGTAAGTAGGTGAGACACATTTTCTTCCCCAAATTTTACCAGGGAGACTCTGTATCAGCAAAGTCTCAAAGCAGAGTTCCCCAGCTGAACCATGTGTTGCGTGAAGAAGTATTGCATTCAGTTTTTCTGATTTGTCACTTAACTAGTTTTATATAAAATCCTGTCCTCCAGTTACAGTATTAGAAAGGGCAGGAATAATCATTCCTGTCCACCTTCTCTGTATTAAACCTGCCTGTACGACTCCAATATCCCCCATCAGAAGTCTTCCTTCCAGATGGAGGAGTCTTGTCCTGCTCCATTATTCCGCAGGTGTAAAGCACCCATGAATGTGTTCATCTTGGTGAGTATTTCCTGGTTTGTTTCCTATTCTTTTCTCCATAATTCCTAACATTTTGATTTGGAGACTTTTTTTGACACGGGGCTGAGACCATTTTTTTAGAAATGTTTATTTGACCCTCAAATCTCATTTTGAATGGATGAGGCTAATTCAGAGCCCACATTTAGATAAGCAAAAGAGCTATCTTCATTTAGCCTGCACTTAATTTTATCTGATTTGTTTGTGTAGAGGAAGACAGAAGAACCTTGGATCAAAGTTTCCTCCTAAAGAAGAGTGGGAACTCACACAAGCATTTGCCCACATTTCATCTTTTACGAATTCGGGTAATCTGAACAGTATGTCACTGGGAAGAGGCATTAAAGCATTTATCACATATTCAGGCAAGTGGATTTCCCTTTTTTGCTTTACCTGTTTCTGTGTCTAGACAGCTGTAAAGCAGGGACCAGAAATGATGTCCAAGATGATTCTTCCATTAAATACTTCAGTCTCTTATGCTGGCTTCGTGCCAATGCAGTTAACAAATAAAGATTCTGCTAACAGTTCATTACCACAAAACTCATTCTTGCTCAACAAAAGGAAGTAATGACAAAATGTATTTTCTTTTTTCCCCTCTCTAAATCTATTTTATCAAAGAAAGCAAGCATCAAGATACCAAACCACACAGAAAGAATTATGGAAAACTTCCTTTCTTGTACTCTAACAAGTTTCAATTAAAATATGCAAATATTAGCATGATTTTCTGGGACTTCTTAAATAGAAAAATTAGCAAATGTTGATAGGGACTCTATGAACTGCTTTTACATTTCCTAGCTTCTTCTTTTAAGGGTTTTTACTTTATTTGTGATTTCGTTCTGCCCAAGCATTAGCAAAAGATTGAGATCAGGTTATGCATTTACTGAAATATCACAAAGCTGTAATTAAAATCTCTGCTCTTTGAGATCAGCAGTGAGTTGCTGACATGGATAATAAATGTCTGCTTCACGTTTTTGTACTTGTGCAAGGGATGACAACAGTAACTGCCAGTGTAAGATCTCTTCCACAGATAAGCTTTGTCAGGGAAAAGCAGAATACCAGGTGATGATGCAGCAAAACGTAAAATAAAACCACCTAGTCTTTGTTCATTACTTATTATGTTTAGAACACAAGGCATAGCTTCTACTTTCAGGAAATAAATTGAATTAAGAACACACCGGGTTTCCTATGTATTCATACCAAACACTTAAGTTTGCTATCCAAGGGATGATATTTGCAAAGGCTGCAGAAGGGTGATCTGAAGTAATGGCACTCCTTTGAGAAGAAAATGTACCCAGGCCGCTCATGGCCATACTGAGAGACAGCGGCACAAGGCACTGCTATGCCCAGCTCCTCCACCGACGATGTGTTACGGGACCCCTGGGAGAAGCTCGCGTAGCGGTTCGCCTTTCAAATCCCATTTGCGGGAACCCGTTTCAAAGGGCAGAGTGTAGCGATGGGCAAATGAAGACTGACACCCTGGATGCTGCTGGGCTAAGGAACGCGTACGGTGCGTGTAGCAGAGGATAAGCTTTCTTACATGATTTTGCTGCTGAACCAGAGGCCTGAAGTGCAAGCAACCCCTCCGGTGTGGAAAAGAGCCGGTTCAAAACCACTGATCACCATCAAATGTGGACAGTCAGCTGGGACGGGGGCATCTGGGACCCAACCACCAGCCTGCGGTGGCTGGGCAGCCTTTAGTGCCCGCTGACTTGCTCAGGATTAGACCAGGCAGACCGAACGGAAAGCCCCGTATCGTAACAGCAGCCCCATTAAGACTTTTATTCTTTGGGATGTCAGCCTGAACTTTGAATTTCTTTGCTTATGCTGGTTACTCGCCTTAGTGTTTTTGAACTGGAGTCCTCTGTTCCCGGAGAGAAAATGCATATTTAGACTAATTTAAATGCATTAAGTAGCATACTTATTTTTATGCCCTGCCCTTAAGATGCAGAATGTTACACATAACTTCCTATAATGTAAATTAGAATTTAATATCCGTGGAGTTGCATCTTGAGAGTATACCCTGGAGTATTTATTACCAAAGTATGATTGTTACCTGATTCAGTACATCTCTTGGTACACAGAACGCACCGTGTCCCCCTTTCACCTTAGGGATGTAAATAAATATTTTTTGTAAACATGCACTATTTAACTTATATATCACAGCAGATCCTGAAAATCCATATTTTGCTTCTTGCAAAAAAATAAATAGCAGATTTATCCAAATGATGCAACAAAGTATAGAAAGGTACTCCTGCCTAGAACCAATTTCCAAATGTTTTGGTTACACTGAATCCTAGCTATTTTTTCCAAATAGCTTTAATGATCTTATTTAATCACAGCCTTTTGCATACCAAATGAGTCAGCACACAATACACTGTGCAAGAAAAATCGGAGAAGCTGCAAAATACTGACCAGCTTTCTTGGTAGCAGAAGACACAGACTGCTCATCCTTAGGTGATCATGCGATTTCTGCCTCCCCCGCTTCCTTCCCATCTCTTTGGGCTGTACGCTGCCAAGTGTTACAGAACCACATGCTGGGGCTGAATGAAACTGATTTCAGGAGCACATGGGATGATGGACATCCCTTAGCCATTTGCTAGCCCAGGCAGCTTTGATGGCTACTGCTGAAGAAGGTCTGGATGGTGAACTCGCCAATTTGCCAGGTTGTTAAAATTTCGTAAATAAAGTGAAGACTTCCCACTATGCCAAATTGTCCTCATAAGACTTTTACAATCAAGCCAAGAACTTTGCTCCTTCCCCACTCACAGGAAGAGATACACGCCTTGATTCAGCAACGTACTTTAGTACGTGCCTCAAAATACCCTATTGAGTGGTCTCCACAGTCCTCAACTGCCTCCCCTCGGTTTAGATAAAACATAAAAGGTAACTCAGTCTGATCTAGTTAAGTCAAAGGAAAGTGTGACCTGCCTTTTAGCTTACAGGGGCAAACAGGAGAGATTTTAGCATCGTACATCAGGTTGGTTGTTGTATATGAAATAAGCTGGTGCTCATGTATCTAGGTCACAGACCAGCAGCATTTGTTGATATGAACCATCACTAGATCAACAGTCTCAGTAATAAAAAAAGTAAAAGCTTGAATGCACTGAGTGATTAAGTAAATACATGATTCACAGCTATTTTCTCCAGAAATTCACGAGGAAGATGTAGACAGCTGGTGCATATATTCCTGCTGTCTTCCATAGGTAGAAGACTTCAGTTTCCAGGACTGTCAACTCTGGCAGATTCCCTCGATCCTAAAAGTTTTAGCTTTCCAGGATTTTCAGAGCTCATCAAGGATTTAGCTCATTAAGCTCTGTTAACCATAGCATGGTTCATGTTCTTAAAATGTGTCTTTGCCAAAATCTGCTAAAGAAATGGCCTTCTCCTATTACCCCAAAATACAAAACAGGGCCAATAATGGTGTTTTTTTGCCTGTGACATCTTCTAGTTCAAGAAGTACTTCATCTGCATGGCAGAATTTCCTTGGGCCACACACGGGTTGGATCTGAGAGTGAATGATGAAACAAAGCATTATGTGTTAGCTGAAACCCGTCAAAAGAATAAATAACTGAGGATGAATTTTCAAGGGGATTGCGCCTCAGGATACAAATGTGAAGCCTCTTTGGCTTGCATAGGGTAAGGCAATCAGACCAAACTTCCTATAGATACGATGCCTGAATCAGGCCTTGTTAGACCAACATTCACAAATCTACTTTGCTACCTTGTAGTAACAGGAGGAAACTTAGCAAGAGAAAAAGGGAGATTTAATATCGCTTCAGACTGTCTCTCCTCCAAATTAAACACTTTCAGTGCAGGTTGAAGATGACATAGGAGCTGCAGAGCATGCTGAATTGATTTTGCCAGGTATGTGCCTGCATGGGGCTGCTTTTTACTTTAGTAACTGAAGGATTAATTAGTTCTGGGAGCGTAAACAGGTTGGTTAAGCAGGAGTCCAGACAAGCTGCCATGTTCCAGTTGGCTAAGACTTAGAAGCAGACTAAACATGTTTTCAGAATAACTAATCGGCTTCCCTGAACATCTATTTACTAAATTAACATGAAGCCAGAGCTGTGCAGAAGTTGGAGAGCTGCTAGCAATAAGCTGGTTAGGCTGTTCCTCAGATCTGTGGGTTTCTGAAGCAGTTTTCTATAAGAAAATTCAAGTTGCACCTTTAGTAAGAGAAATCTCAGATAATTACAGCCTGTCAGTTTATTTCATAACTTTAAACATTTTATCTAAGAAGAAAAGATCATCTTTCTCTTAGAACATACTTGGGGAAAGTTGTTTCTCTATATGACAGTCTGCAGAATGGACATTTCATGGTTTTTCAGAAATTGAAGGGATTTAGATGGGTGAGAAGAAAATGACAAGCTAGAGATGCTTCAAATGGCTCACATTCTTTCAAAGAACTTCAAAACGGCTAAAGCATTCCAGTGACAATTTTATTCTTCTTCCAATGTCTGTATTTTTCCCAAAATCGATGACAACCGGAAGACTTTGACTTGCTAACTAAAACTGGAGCTTCACAAGGAAGGGCAGATCAGGTGCTCCATGCCGACATTTCCATGTCGCACTAATTTTTCCATTATGAGTCACGGTCACTAGTGTCCATTCTGGAAAGTCCTTGGACAGTGCAAATGGAAAACAAACAAGAACTTTCCTGGGTACCATGACTGGAATCTGACTGGAAATATCAGACTGGAAGTACTTGACATTTTGTGGCAAAGCACTGTTGTTCAAAGCTCTTAGCTGTTCGGGCGTTTAGGACGAAACTAAAATGCACATAGAAAGCAAGAACACCGAAAAACGTTATTGAATGATTTTTCTTTGAAAACCAGAAATTTTTGGTCACTGTATTCAAAAGCCTTCATTCACTTTGAACGTAAATACAACAGAGTTAAGATTCTCATGGAGGACTCATCTCTGATTTAACTTGTATTCAACCAGCTCATCCCTAATGAATGATGCCAAAGGCCACCATTCCCTGCAACTTTTGGGATTTAAAACCTACCCCATTCTCAGAAACACAGTTAGAAATGATCTAGTAATGATAAAAATCATGTGTACAGATATGGACATGGTTTAGTGGTGGACTTGGCAGTGTTAGGTTAATGGTTGGACTTCATGATCTTAAAGGTCTTTTCCAACCTAAATGATTCTGTGATTCTATGATTCTATGTTGGACTGTATAAGATACTGGTTTTCTTCAGTAATACACTCAGGAAATATTGCCACTCTCTTAATTTTCCGTCTACTTAGTTCTAGGTGAGCACATAAGTATAGTACATTGAAGTATCTCATTTGTATACATCAGGCTATCCACATTTTACCATATGGAGGTATCACATTATTAATAGCTGTTTTCCTTAAATAGACTACAGTTTGCTTTAATCTTCCTTTCTATGCATGATCTTGCAAGAGTAAAAAGGCTTTCATACAATGGATGTGTTTTTATATGCAAATCTATCATTTGATTACACGCTTTTTTGTCCCTACATTATCAAGAATATTTCTGATGAATGTTTTATGGGTTAGGTTTAGGATTTGTGAGCTATTTCAAATTTTATCTGTTTGCCATATCATCTGCAAATACCGCATCTTTGTTGATGTTGATTGGTCTCATTTACATATTTATCACACTTTTATTTTCAAGGATGTTTTGCTATAAACTGTCTGTCCCCATTTCTCCTCCATGTACTAATAGTACATAGATATATTTTCAATCCGAGCTCATTTCCATATATAATTTTTCTGGTTAACAATAAATCACCACTTAGAGACATCCTATTCAATGCGATCGCTACCTTCATACATATCTGACATATGGTTTCTGAGTAATTAAAGATAACGGGAGCAGTTTACAGTGCACTTGGCAACCCACTGCATGGTCCAGAGAGCTCAATGATTTTCCCGCAAGGACTAGGCTAAAAGGAACTCTGCAGGACTGGGGAGAAACAAGTGCCAACAGAACTGGCGACGCAGAGCTGGTCTTATTCCTAACTGGTAACTCTTGGCCAAAAAGAAAAGACCTTCTTTTTGTTTTCTCAAGAAAAGCAACTGTTTACAGTGGTGTTTGATGAGGTTATGAGGGTCCGGATCCACAAGTGGGATGCAGCAACTGGAGGCTTTTTGGTGTGTACCACGTGCCAATAGAAGACTCCTGAACCTATGGTGATGCCCTGAAATGGATGTCATCTTTCAGAAAAGGCCAGGTGCCACGTGAGCTTTACCACTTGCTGCTGACCAGCAGCTCTTCAATCCTTCTTGCACGTTCATTGCTTGCTCTTCATCCATCCACGCTTCTCTAGGTTCAAAATCCTTTCCCCTTCCTCACCATACCTTCTGGTGTGTTTACCTTCTTGCTAAATCCCTTACTTACGCAACAGTATGAGGGAAAAGGGTAGAAATGATGCAGAGAAATGTCAGCAGTCGATTCCTTTTTAGTTTTGCCGCTACAGCACTGAAAAAGGCACTGATGTTCAAGTGCATTTCCCCATTCCCGCTCAGAATCCTCTTTGGTTTGTGACCCTCTCCTGACAGGGTGCAAGCACTGGGTAGGCTTCTAAACAAAATGTTGTGATTTGCTCATGTGTGAAATAATTCTGAAAAACTGTACATGCCCCTGAATAGTTCAGGTTGGAGAGTGACAGTTATAATTTCTATTGTTATCACCAGTTAACCCATAGATTTTCTGTTGCTAAATAATAGTAGGAAACGCTTTACCAAGTTTTTTTCCTTCTAGTGGTGGAGGACTGCAATACATCCACAACAATATACTAATGAATGTATGATACATCCGTTCATCAAAAGTGCTCATAACTATATCTCCAGGCTAATCACTAAAATTCACAGATATTGGATGCTTACACCCTTTATGTGCTATGATTTTCAGATCTGTCGCCTGTAAGAAACTTCTCTCATGCATCCTGCTAGATGACTCTGAACATCCACAAAACAATCCTATTTATTCATCCGTGAAAAGAGAATCAGCTGCCCTGTTATGAACAGGAGTGCTTTCCTCCCCAGTCTTCCACTACTTTATTACAATCTATTACAAAGTTCTCAAAATAATCAGTTTCCCATGATGTTCTGCTATGGCACTTTATTACTTGCAGCGACACTCCATGCTGAACCGATCCTTTGATGGAGGACTGCCCACTTGCTGATATAAAAGCGTATTTATGACAACAAAGTTTTGGAACATCGTCTTAAAAAAAAAGTTTCTAATTTTTTTAAACAGAAGGATGAAACAAGATGAAGCTCGGAGATAGGGGCTTGCTCACAGGCAGTAAAAGGGGCTGTAACCAGAAACTGCTGTTTTGAGTAAAATAGTCGTTTCCTAGTAAATATGGACACAATACGTACATTTTCTCTAGGTCACCAAGTCCTGCGAAAGCTCCTTTTGGAATGACTCTCATCTTGGTGAGGACAAATCTCCTGAAAATAGAGAAAATGGGGAGATTATTCACTTTTCACAACACGGGACCATGTGGCTGCCTTGTCAGCACAGGAGAGGCCTTTATCACTGGTACAAGGGCAGTCTCCAGCCCGAAGGCTTCGGCATCTAAATACAGCTGTGATATTCAAAGGCTTCGTGGGACTCCAACTGCCTGCCCAGACCAAAATTATGGCACAGCGTTGGGCTGCTCAGCATCGGGAGCTGCTCAGGGGAAATAGCATCCGTTGGTAGTTGCAATTTCCCTGTTTGCTTCAGTAAGAAATCCAGACCCGGACGCTGCAGCTTTGCTGTGTGCTGGGAGGAGAGAGCATCTTTCTCATCTCGACCTCTCTTTTGAGAGATGCTCAAGCACAGGATGAAGCAGCCCTGTGGAGCCAGACTTGGGGGGGAGCTGCTTACACAAGGTTGTAAGGTGGTACATGCATGCTCATGCAAGATAAGCCTTAACCTGCTGCACAGATAATTTAAGGAGTCAGCTACTATCTCCCGTCAGTGCAACTTTAATACCCTTTATTGCTTCTCAGTCTCTCTTCAAATTCGTTCGTAATGTGACACAAAATTAGGACTTTGGAATACACAACTCGATCACACATGCACCAAGACAACATTTTAATCATTTTTTAAAGGTCACAGAATACGCTTTATGAAGAAAAAAACATTTAAAATATCATATAAACCTCTCCGTTAACCGGGACTCATTTCCTTTTATCACAATGAACAAAGAGGACGACAGAACTTCTGAGTGCACTCAGCAAATGAAAGGCAGGGTATCTACTAGTCCTTGGAGAAATAAGGTGTTATCTGGGTAATTGTTTTCTTTCACGCATTTAATCATTCATAGGCAGTGAGCACAAACAATTGCATATATTAACACGACCTGCTCATCAAGATACATGCTTCACATGATACGCTTATGACCAGATGCCAGGTCAAGAAAGCATAGCTGAGACATGAGAAAGCCCACAGAGATTTTGTAGGGAGAAATACTGCATTTTTGTATTTGCTGCTGAGAATAAGAGTCGTATTCAAACTCCCAGGTATTAAACATGAAGCAGATAAAATAAGCAAGATATCAGATAACACTGGTTGTACCAAACGACAGCTGTTAAAAAAAATGGTATTTTCTTTTTTAAAAACCCATCACCTGTGTTACATACATGAATATCACCCTGTGATTCAGTTTCTCAGTCTGTTTTCCCATGGAAATAGAAATGAATTGTTTTCTGAATTGCTATGGAAGTCTTTTTTTCAGTGGGTACGCCTGCTAGAGCATCCCTCATCTTTATCATCTCAGAGCTGGTGTTGCATGGCTGCTTGGGACTGCCTTTCAGCTCGCGTCTGTGCTGCCTTACTGTAAGGTCTGCAGGAGGACAGAAATGGGAATTCATCTTGGTATTACCTGCTATGTAGTCCTGCAAATTTTAACACAATACCTCAAAATTAGAGACTTACTTTCTTACCGTTCACATAAAGTATTCATGCAATCCTCATCTATTTTTTATTACAGTTGATTAGAATTTTCATGGGAGATTATCATGTTTTAATCAAAGTCATAGGGAAAAAAGTATTATTCTGATAGAATACCATTGTGAAAGGTTCCTATTTTTTAATCGTAGGTCTTTAGTGGAAACTACTCCCTCATTTAGATTCCCAAATAGGAGTTAATATTTACTTAAGCGGGACAAAGTCAATGCACGCCTCACTTAGCTCTAGAGATACCACTGTGATTACACCAGGAGTGAACTTGGCTCCACACTTTTTCAAACATTGAAAATTATGGTATTCTCAGTCCTGAAAGATGATAAAGTCAATTTGGTATTCCATTATTCTTGTACTATCATTAATGTAAGTCAGAAAGAGCTTCAACACACTGTCACACAAGAATTACAGTATTGAGATCATTATGCAAATGTTTGAAGGATTAAAGAACTTCCAGAAAAGGCCTAACCAGGATTAGACAATTTGTAAAGCCCTGCCGAAGACAGGGCCGGTGTAATGCATGCAAAACTACGGCCGTGCTTTCAGAGTGCAGCTGGGCACAATGGATCCTTGCAGAACACCCAGCAGGCTTAGTGCTACAAAGCTGAACCGTCAGGAAACTCTTTAACTTTGATCTGCTTTGAAACCTTTCCTAAACTCTCCTTTGTAGAAACGCACACCTAATTTTGGAGCCCTAGAAAGCAGGCTCTGGCTGAAAAGCCACCTATAATTTTTTTACGGCAATGTTCTAAAATGAATCCTCTCTCTGCAGGCGCAGGTCATCAGGAGGTTTGCAATTTTTTAATTAAATACTGGCCTACGCCATGCTTCACCACAACAAGAATTTACAGCCTGATCCCGAAATTAATTAAAAGAAGGGAACCTCATTCATAGATGAGGTTACCTATACGAGGAAAGCCACAAGTCCCTAGAAGTAAAAATCAAACCTTAACTTTCTTTGCTGAATACCCTGCTATCCTGAGTTAATAAGGTGCCAGAATTCAGGAGCCACGTGTCTAATGTCCTGGAGCAGTTAAAGTAGAACTGAAGTTTAATAGCTGAAGTCTCATAGTCCATTTTAAAAAATTAAGGTTAATTGTTTTTAAACATCCCTGAGTAGGCTAATAAAGACAGGCTTAATGGTATAAACAACACTAAAAACTAGAATCAGTTACTCGTTGAATTATCAGCTGTATAATGAATAGGAGTCTACTATAACTAGCCAAATGCTGTATTGTAAATAAATCTCACCAATTAGGCTCCAAGAATCAATCTGTACTCAACTTGCGATACTGGCTGTTCAGTACCAATTCTTTCTGAGGTAGATGGTGAAAACAATTGATAAGCCTTTCCTTCCTTTTGTAGCTGCCGTTATGTTAGGGTCGAAGAAATGAATACAGCCCTCCTTCGGTCAAGCATGTTTCATGTCAAGACAAACAAGCAGAGGAAAGGAAACAAGTCCCAAATGGTGACATGGTTATTCTGCATCATGAGAAGGCAATACACATGGCTGGAAATAGAAGAATGGCAATATTAACTATTGTTATTCCCTACGTAGAGAAGTATAAGCTAGATTTAAGTCTGGCCCATTGCTCCTATACAGGCCGTGATATCCAGGAGAGGTTTCTAAATCCTGATTTAAATACATCTGTTGAAAGCAATTCTTGGGGAGTTTATTGATAGGAACTGAAGCTGTCTGTTGCAGTTGTACAATCACACTTATACTTTATGTATTTATACATATGTGTTACGAATTATAAGTATTAAATAATAATAATAATAACAACAACAACAACAACTACTATTTACTGAAAGATATAATATTGCTTAATATTTAACTGATTTTTACCTACTTCTGTTTTTCTGACCAGTGAGAGTAATTGTCTTCTGTTGTACAGTAATATCCTTTTACATTTGGAAGGACAGGTAAGCTTAAAATCAGACTATATTTCTCTGGACTGAACATGCACAGTTCCCACAGGTTTTTCCATTTTTCAATTTTAAGTGGTTTGTTTTATATGCCTCTTTGTTCTATCATTTTAGTTTGTCTCATGAATGGGCGTGAGTAAATTCTGCTATTACGGAACTGCTGAAAAACTGTTGCTAATTGAGGCTAGACCTGTCAGGACTAGGGCAGAACTATCTCCTACTGATTTGCTTATTTATAAAGAGACAACTAAACCTGGTTGTTGAAAACAGTGGGGTCTCAGTCAACATGAAGCCACGACACAGGTAACTTACACCACTTTATATCACCATGAAGAGCAAACAACCTAAATACGTCTTGTTTCTGTATGGCTGTGTCTAGTATAAGAGAAATATCATAGTGCCAACTTAATCTCAAAGCCTATAGAGGACACGATACAAACAACAGAAATTAGCAGGTACTGGTAAAATGTTCCTGAATAACCCTCTAACATCTCCAGTTATGAAGAGATTTCTTGAGCTTTTCCTAAAATAGAGTCTTCTGCAGCTGAAGTAGTTCAGACAGACAGAACGTAAGACATGATGGGAAAAAAACCTCAAGAAAAATTAATATTCTTCCATCCAGCCCCACATGAAGCCAGTGACAGAAATCAGACCAACCTCATCACGAAGGGATGGAGGACTGGGTGTCATTATTCAAATATCTGGTGCCTAAGGTATGGGTGATTAAAAAGACTTAGCAAATTACAAGATAAAAAAAGCGGACCAATACGGGTCATTTCTGCTAAACGTCTCTTAAAAAAAAGTGCATAGGAAACATGTGAAGGGTGCCCATTAAGCAAATGGATGTAAATACACCGTGTTTGTGAGGTTAGCCATTTATGTGCAAAATGATGTATTTTGCATATTCATCAAACGAGTTCTCAGACCCTGGTCCCACAGGCTTTTTCTTGGACAATTATGCAGATGCTCTTTGGCGTAAATTCTCCACCAGAACTTACACCCGCACTGCGCTGGTGCCCCCTCCTCCCAGCCCCCTTCCTTGGCAAACACCCCCCACCACCTGCAATAACCTTGCACCACAAAGGACTGCACTGATTACCAGAAATTAGACTAGTTAAGAAAAAAACTAATTTCTGCTTCATAAAACGAGGCTGAATTTAGATCTTTCAAAACACTTTTTAAAACTCATTTCTCAGATCTACTTAAGTCACACACAGTTAATCAGAAAGTGTGTGCATTGTAGAATTATCTTCCCTGGCTCATGTAAATTGCAAATTCATGATGTTAAAATGAACTATATCAAGCTGATACTATAAACTTTATAACTTAAGGACAAAAGGAAAATAAAATAAAAAGCCAAAAAGATTCAGTGACCATAATGCTAAATCACCAAATTCGATCCCAAAGAAATAAATGTGATAGGATTTTGAAGAACATTTTACTTTAATCTCTGAGCTAATAGACTGATGTTATCAGCTTCCAGTCCTCCGCAGCAATGTGTATTTTGTCAAACAAAGATTTACAGTGAAATTTAATTTACCCTTTGTAATTTTTTTTGGTTGTTTCTCTGGTTTTGCTTCTTGCTTTGGAGACGTGCTGGAGGTTCCAGCAGAAGTGGCAGATGAGCCTTTGCTTTACGTCAGGAGACGACAAAATGATGCCATGACCTATTTAGTGTGCTCTTGATTAAACGCAAAAATCAACAAAATCCTGCCCCCTGTTTTTTTCTGTTTTCTCTTGATTAGTCAATGCAACTGAAGGACTATTTTGCTTCTCATGCTGTAATACGAGTCAAACAGATACTGCAGACTGTCCCCCAGATGCTGTAAATCAATCTGGCTGTGTCAATTTGGCCCTAAACTTTTGCCTAATTCTCACTGGAATGAATCATGAGATTCCTTTGAGTTAAATGTGATTTAATTTAAATTTATGATGAACGTTTGTAAGCCCCCAGCACATTGAAATGAGTTCACATTGCCATAGGACTTCACTATGACTAGGGTCTGCTTCTAGTACATGCCTCACTAGGAAGGGGCATATGCAGATATACATGAACATGAAAGTATTTTTCCTGATCAGCTGCCTAGGTGGAAGATCTCTGTAATCTATTAAGTAGTTTGTAGCTGCTTTCAGACATAGCTATGGTTTCCCCTTCCTGACAGCAGACGGAGAGGAGCACAAAACTCATAGATCGGATGCTAAAACATCAGCCTTCGAAAACCATCAAGCTAAACGCAAAAAGATTGGTTTTATTTGCTTTCTGGTTTTAAGGTCTTTAGAGTGCGTTCATATCATGCTGCAAAGCTATTTTCAACACTCGCGAGGCTTTAATTTAAAAACAGAGAAAGATTTATATTAGCTGCCTCAGTTCCAGGCGGTGCTGAGGTTGGGACTTTGTAAGGCTGACAGGACCACGAGGAATGGCACCGGTAGCAACAAAACACTGCTCCCACCATCCTACTGGCTCGTCTTTTCAGAGAGCTACGCCATCGTCTTAAAGGAAAACCAAAGCCAAGCAGAATATTTTTCCAACAATGACTATTCATGTAACTACAGATTCATTTCAAAAAGGGGAGCCTGATGGCACAGGCACACTTGAACAATGGAGGAAGAGCTTTGCGATTAATTTTTTCAACCGAGACATGATCCATGCATTTGAGAGTCTGAGAGCCCCTACTTTGCGCACGTGTAAATCGACTTAAGAGAGAGAGACCGTAATCGCTTGTTAATATGCACAATCTGGTTTGAAGCATCTAAACACAGCATTCACCTAATGTGCTTAAATCAGCTGCTCATCCCCTTCAAATGCTTGTGAAAGGACAAGTTATCTAGGCTGTGCAGCTGGTTTATTCCTTTTGTGGGATAATAAAAGCAGGTAAAGGTGAGTATTCCAAGGAAAAATTAGGCAACATACATTTTAAGGAGAAGACAGAAAACAAAGATCCCCTCCTGAGTTTCAGGCTGTACTGGGCCTGGTCAGGAGAAAGTTAATTTTCTTTGTGGCAGCTCATACGGTGCTGTGGTTTAGATTTTTGACCCAAACCGTACTGATAACACACTAATCTTCTAGCTTTCGCTGAACAGTGTTTGCACAGCATCACGGCCGCCCCTGTTTCTCGCTTTGCCCCCTGCAGTGAATAGCCTGGGGGCTGGGGGGACACAACCGGGCGGGTGACCTGAACTAACCAGGGAGCTATTCCATACCGTACAACGTCATGCTCAGCCATACAAGGGAAAGCCATTCTTCTCTCTGACTGAAAAACGCGGGATAACTCTGGGAGGGCGCACGTCCTCCTTTCAGGTGTGCTACTCGGGAATCTCTTCAGGTCTGGGAGTGAGGTAAGGGACATCTCTGAGAAAGAAAGTACTTCGGTTTGTGCACCATTAAAGCAACGTGCAGACAAAGTAAATACAATTAGAACTGCGGTGATATATTTATCAGTGATGCCCATCTTCTTTGCAGGTCTGAATCTAAAAGGCAGTATGTGCAGTAGCTGATGAAAAATCACTCCTTAATCTTTACCAGCAGCCTCCCTTAAAAATCAATTTCCTTTTCTTTTTTGAATTAGATTAAAGGATAATGAATGGTACTGATGGCATTCCTATTCTAAATTTAGTGAATACTTGCTGGGCGTAATAATGCCATCCAGCCACAAAAACCTGAAGGGAAGCATTTTAAGATCACACAGCTGATGTCCTGTTGGCATTTCACTCGTAGAGTGCCCACAATACCATAACACGGATAACAAAACGCCCGTTTCCCCAGCAGAGCTGTGATGCTGCTCACACAGGCACACAGCAAAGTTGCTGTGCGATTTGTTTTTCCCTCTGGACCTTGCTTAGGTCAGCTAATAAGTTGCACACAGTGCCCCTCAGCAGCTAACAGCTGATAAGGAGAGATAAGGAAGAACAGAAAATTGTGAGGGGAAAAAAAAAAGCATGTAGAAGACTGCAAAAGTAGCCAAGCAACACTCTTGTAAAGCTTGCTCTCCCTCCCCCCTGCCTTAGTTTTCCAAAGCCATGGTATGTTTAGTCTCAGCGCTGATACCCTTTTCATTTCTGGACAAAGCATACACTGTCCTCAGTAACGCTATACATCCCCCCACGGCGCTGCAGATAGCTTCTTTCCGAGGTCACACGTGCAGGCAGTTAAAAATAAAGCTCCAAGATGCTTTTAAATACCTCTGCTTGAATAGGGTGGGATGAATTTGGAGATGGGGAATTAAAAAAACAAAACAAAACAAAACAAGATGGAGGGAAAAACGAAAAAGAGAAGATCGCAAAATTCCCAATCAGAAAAAGAGATGCAACACCAGGACTTTTACTCGATCTGAGATGTTTAATGGTCTACGCTCAGGGCAATTATTTCACTGTACTTAGGCTGGGTTGCTTCACGCTGAGATAAAGCTGGAGAGGAACAGAGTTGTGACTATTCAGACCAGTTGCCTGCATGTGTTAACTCATTTTGCAAAGTGTCTGACAAACAATTTTGTAGGAAGATTTAGGTGCGAGTGGCAGTAACGCACAAGGTATGTATCAAACAAATGACATCTGCTCTGAGCAGACTTACTGCAGAGCACCCTTTGGCACGAGGACGTTGGTCCCTTCAGTGGATCACAGAATCACAGAATCACTAAGGTTGGAAAAGACCTGTAAGATCATCAAGTCCAACCATCAACCCAACCCCACCATGACCACTAAACCATGTCCTGCAGTGCCTCGTCCACATGTTCCTTGAACACCTCCAGGGATGGTGACTCCACCACTTCCCTGGGCAGCTCATTCCAGTGTCTCACCGCTCTCTCAGGAAAGACATTTTTCCTAATATCCAGCCTGAACCTCCCCTGGTGCAACTTGAGGCCGTTTCCTCTTGTCCTGTCACTCGTCACTTGGGAGAAGAGACCAACACCCACCTCCCCACAACCCCCTTTCAGGCAGTTGTAGAGAGCGATGAGGTCTCCCCTCAGCCTCCTCTTCTCCAGACTGAACAACCCCAGTTCCCTCAGCCGCTCCTCATCAGACTTGTGCTCCAGACCCCTCACCAGCTCCGTCGCCCTTCTCTGGACACGCTCCAGCACCTCAATGTCCTTCTTGTGGTGAGGGGCCCAAAACTGAACACAGCATTCGAGGTGCGGCCTCACCAGCGCCGAGTACAGGGGCACGATCACCTCCCTACTCCTGCTGGCCACACTGTTTCTGATACAGGCCAGGATGCCGTTGGCCTTCTTGGCCACCTGGGCACACTGCTGGCTCATATCCGGGTGGCTGCAAGGCAAAGGGCAAAATTTGCATCCTGCGCCCTTGCAGCAGATAAAGCAGACAGCAAAGCAATGCCGTCTTGGCAGGAAGGGTCTCCTCTCTTCTTCAAGCTTGCGCAGAGCGCGAGCAAAGCAAAGCAAAGCTGGAGCTCTGGATTCCTCTACAGTACGTACACACAGAGAAAAAAAGGTTTGCCACCGAGCACAAATTGCAGCCACAAACAAGTCCTCTTTAGGCCTATGAGCAGAATCACAGTTATCACGTTCATGTCTGGGAAGAGTTTAACTGCTAGGAGTGAGTTACGCACAAAAAAGGCCAGCAGTAAGCTTGAAAGCGCAGTTAAAATTGCTTCTATTAATGTCAAAGGCATGCTGTGAAAAGTGTTTTGTGTAAGATAAATAACAGAAGTGAATGAAGTTATCCCGTCTTGGTTACAGAGAGCCAGAAAATAGTGATTGCTTTATTTTTACAAATAGCTATACTTTATTAGTATTGATTGTCCTGTAAGACACTACACTACTTTTAGAAGAGCACATCCTCGTTCCTCACAGCCTGCTCACATGGGCCTTTGAGAAATGTACAGCATGTGATAAATGTGCAACTTCCTTAAAATCTGACCTTGAAATCTGCAACCATCTTCACGGTCAGGAGCCATTAAAAATACATTCATTCTGAGCATACTCTCGGCATTGCATCTATTTATATTAATATCTCTGCATACTTTCCTAACAAAAGGAGCATTGTACAAGTACTGGGTATTTTGTTCTTGTGTGAAAAACGTTTTACTTCGTGTTCTTTCCTGTGGGCGACATGTCAAGGCAAACAGGGTTATGAAAAATGTCCACAGTCCAACCAGATGGGGGGCTTTTTAGGTATTGTCTTCAAAACTTTCTTTCCCTCTTTTGATTCAGAGCAAGAATAGCCATCCTGCTCAGACACAGCTGGTCGCTTCAACTCCTTTCCCATCCCAAGAATGTGTCAAAAAAGATCTTATTCCGCAGCAGGGCGAGAACAGCGGTTTGTTCATCGGCTGAGGTCGTAGCAGAAAGGTGACAAGTGTTCTTTGTGTGTGGTGTTTCTACCTCTAAGACCTCAGGACTTTCTATGTTGGCAGGCCCTCCATACATGATGCTATTTTTATTGACTGAGACAAATTGTCCAGGGACAAAAATCCTTAAGTTCTATGTTGTATGCCTTAGTGAAGGTAAAAGAGAAAGGGAAAGCTTTTCTGCAAAATGTCTTGCTGAACCATCGCTGTTTAGCAAAATGGCAAATAACTTACCTCTGTCACTTAATCTTGCTTGACAAATTCATTAAAAAGAGCTAGCGTGCTCTTTACCTCCTTTCTCATCCATATCCTCATAAACCCTATACCTACGTTGCTTAATGGGACACAGCTGAAATATCACAGAACATTAATAAAATAAAAAGAAAGAAACTCACTGTTACATTCCCTAATTAGCACACCCAGCCTAATAAGTAACAGAGTCCCCACCAAATGTTTGGATTAATTTAGATACATCCAAAGGCTTGTTTGAAGTTGTAATAAGATACCTGACACTCCTCAATGCCAGAGCAGTCAGAAACCGTTTAAGGAATAGCACTCGGAGACTTGATCGGACTCTTTTTTCCTCTGGATCTGAGCATGAGCTTTGTTAAACTAAATATTCTCTCTGCTATCTAATATTTTCCAAAGAGTGGCGTGAGTGCCAAACACAGTTAACTCAAGTGGCAGTCTTGGGAATACAGCATCTCCCAGAGGAGGGGTCCTGGGTGCAAATGGCATGTACTCCGCTGTTCTCAGGGCACCAGCTAGACTTGTGCTGACATAACTATACTGAAATACAGAAATATGCTGGGCCTGTGCCATATGCTCCCACTTCTCTCCCACTGTGACGAGTGGAGCATTTCCTTCTTTTTACATACTGAAGTAGGCGTTTAAATTTTAAATACTGCTGTTTCAAAATAACACTAAAAGCGACAAAGATGAAAAATCCCCACCTTTTGTTACTCTAGCACCATGCAAAGAAGCAAAACCTCCTGTTCATCCCCTCTGGACATGCCCTCCTCTAACCCGAATGTCTCTGCTGACTATTTCCAGGGGGACAGAAGCTGGCTCCTGGAATTGCTGCTGCCTCTGCAAGAGGATAAACCACACAGCACATTGAGAATGGGAGCACCCATGAGATTAACGCGAGCAACGCGCTCCTGCGTGCATAAGAAAGCTCGTAGTCCTCGCACAGTAGTGCATTTTGCACGTTTTATTCAAGCCCTGTAAACATTCCTGTTTACTGCCATTGCTCACCACGCATTCCAGCGTCGCTGGTGCTCTTCCTAGCCACACAGTTTCCATGTCAAGAGCTTTTCTTAGCTCATCTGTTCGTGATTGCTAAGGGAAACATTCACAGAGATATGAATTGCAGGTGGATGGACTCCTTCAATTTCATCCTGCACTCTCCTGAGAGCATCTCTTCTCCCTCACAGTCTTTCTCTGTTATTGAGATCTCTTCCCCACAGACACCTCCAATTTGATAGAAAGGGAACAACAAAGCAAGGAATCCTTATTACTTCTCCTTGAACTAAAAAAGCCCAAATAATTATGTTTTCCTATAACTGTAGCAAGAATTAGCTTGCCACTGCAAATGCTGAGTTTTTCTATCTACTTTCACATGTTAAAATGATGTTCCTGAATAAATATAGCACGGCAGCTAGGGTACCAGTATCCTTAAAAATACTAACCGAACCATTTCCTTAAGATTGGCAGGTCTCTTCCCAGTAACACACAGGGCAAAGCTTACACTGATGTCAAGCATAGATCTTTAATGCATTTGAAAGTGAGTATTACTGTTTCAGAAAGATGCCAGCTTGACCACACTGGCAGCTGAAACACTAGCTTACGTTCAGAATAAAGATGTGCTTAGTGCTTTCACCTTCAGAGTGCTTCTTGAGGGTGAAACCCTCTATGGACCACTTAAAAATAATAAACACACATGGTCCTCTTAAAACGGGTGACAAAACAGTGAAACAGAGATGGGATAAACTTGACCTGCTCATGGGACAGGTGCAGGTTGTGAAAGACCTCTGAGGAAGAGCTTATCAGTTATGCCTGGGAAAATATATCCTTTGCAACATCTAACCTCAGTGGATGAAACCTAGACTTCTGCCCTATTCCCACGCACCCTTCCATCAGCTCCCTTGAGTTGACTGGGTCATCAGTTCTCTAAATGACTGTGATAGGCATCTTCTTGTGTAAAATTGGATAAAACCCAAGTGGAAGAAACAAGGATAGATGTAACAGTCATCTGAGTGAAGGAAGGTCATGAATGGCATCCCATGGAGACCTGCACCGCGCCTGCATACCATAGTCATAAGTGATCTGGAAGGGGAGTGAGGAGCAAGGTGACAAGTATGTATGATGACCAGGGTAGTAGGACAAGAGCTGAGTGAGAAGATTTGCAAAGCAGAAGGAGTTCAGTCTTCACACAGCATGTAGTTCAATGATGAAACTCCTCCCTACAGGACACTGTGGATGGTAGACGTTCAAGGAAAAATAAATACGCGGAAGCAAAATATGTGAAGAGGATTGACTACCAAGACATGACTCTACTCAAGATGCCCCCATGCCAGGCAGAGCTGGAGAGGTACACATCTCTCTGCCAAGATACACATCAGAGCAGCAAAGAACCTGCACTGCAGCCAGCCTGGGACAGCTCTCCCAAAATGGGGAGAGATACCCAGATCAGCACAAACAAACACCACCTATTCTGGCACTCTTTGAAACGGGCAATCTCTGTCTAGATTGAAGCGTTGAAGTATTCTTCAATATTTACAGCCAATGCAAGTTTTTGTACATTGCAGAAGAAGGGGTTGCTCCTTAGGTTAAAGCAATTCAAGGATTAGTCCCCTCCCTTTGCCAGATCAAAGGGTAAAACTGAATCAGAGGTAATGTTTTCAGAGCCGCATTCAGACTCCTATTTCATTGCACAGGATTAGCTCCACAAGACATTTCCAAAAACAAATGCGATAAGAACGCTTCAGCATTCTTTAATAATAAAAATATTGAAAGAATGTTTCAGCTCTCCACAAATTCTTTTACTAGGTCATTTTGATAATCTTTGTAAAATCACGGGAAATGCACTGCCACTGCAAAATGTCAAATTGCCCCTTATTGTCCTACCCACCCCCACTTTGCGAGGTGGACTATAAAGCAGACTCAGGCTCATAATACTCTAAATGCTAAGGGTTTTGTGTCACTTGTTTGCTGTGCTTTTTTTCTAAAACAGTCCTCCCCCTTCTCGATGGTAAAGAAACACTGGTTCACATAACCTTTGACTAGAGGGTGCAATCCTGATCGCTTTCATCTCAAAAAGGGTATATGAGTATTGGGAAAGGTAAAGAGGAGGGCAATAAGGCTGATCAAAGACATGATACAGCTTCCATAAGGGGAATAACCAATTTGGCTGGGACTTTTCAGTGTGGAAAGCTTAAAAGGATGCTAGAAGTCTACAGAATGTCTCAGAGAGGGTGGGCAAGGACTGATGCTGTTCAGCTCTTCCATTACAAAAACTTAGAGGCGAGGCCAGAGGCAGCTAGATTCAAAGCAAACAAGAGGACCTGGCTCTTCATGCAGTGCATGTGGACTACCAGAACTCCTTCATGCAGCTTGCCTGGGTGTAAGAAGCTGATGTGGGCTCACGGGTAGAATGTACAAGTAATTTGAGGAGAGATACGTTAGGGTTACTAAACAAACAACAAGAATTTCAGGCGATCCCCTGGGCGGGAATTAGTTGGAGGTTGAAGGAGTATTGTGGTAATACATCTTAAACGCTTGCCTAATTCTTACTCTGCCCTTCGCAGCTCTTAAAAATCCCTGTTGTACGCAGGATACTTGATCCGCCTTACCATAGCCATGTCTTATATTGCAGGGAGAGAGCAGGCAAAGGAGGGGCTCCCTTCCTACAGAGGAAAAACTGATGGTCATCTGCCGCTGCTGGGCTATACTCCTTCGGGGCAAGGCAGGGGATTGTGGAAAGAGGATCTAGCATGCCCTTGGTTGGTCTTGGTGGGCCAAATTTGAGCTGCTGACCACTCAAAGAGCCTTGCTGGGCTATACAACATCTCTGTGAAGCTTTGGGGCAAGATCGCGTAGTAAACAAGCTGAGGGGCTTCGCTTTCTTACCGTTATCTGAACAGCTGTGGTGTTGCTTAAATGTTGGTTGTTGCAAGTATCCAATCAATACTCTACCTGTGGCTCTCAAGTCAAAACAAAGATATCTATCTACTGCACTACATAAGGCACTTCTAACCTACAAAGAAATTTTCAGTAATATTGACTCCGTCTTTATGTGTCCGTATTGATCCTGAAGTAAAGAATCACGTTTTTAAAAGCAGACCAAGGCTTTGGAGGCGATTACCCTATGCCTATTTTCTTTATGACCATATCTAGGCTTGTGTTTTGTCTGATTGATTCCAGCTGATAGTTATGACATATTGCAGAAGAAATCTCAGGCTTTAGACTGTGAGGATGACCAAGCAGACCTCAGGATAAATTAGGAACAGACTATGAGGTTTTTTTACTGTGGAAAGAATATGTTACAGCAGCAAACACGGAGAGATGCAGTAGACATGATATGCAGTCCCTGCGCAAGCAGGACACCCAGTGAGCTTTTAACCAGCTGGAGAATTTCAAGGTTGAAGATTTAAACACTTGCATTAAACTGAGGGAAAGAAGGATACAATAGCATCGCCAGCAAAATGCACCCACAGTAAATAAATACCATTAAGTCACTAAATGCTGATCCTTGGCCACAGACTCAAATCCATCTTGGTGCTAAAAGGCACCTAGCTCCTTAAGGCTTTATTTTTAAGATGTTTTTAATAGTAAGGGTTTTATTTGAGTTCTCTAAGTCTGAATAGAGGTATTTATCTTTGGAGAACTGTCCCCCAGCCCTTAGACAAACCTGTGCTTCCCAGGAAGAAGTAGGGAAAGGATTTCCTCTGCTGGCCCTTAATTCAGGAACACGGTAAGTCCCGTTAACTCCAGTATGGCAGGATGAGGGCATTTAAGCAAATACTCAGATTTCTTTTCTAGCAAAAAGGTAGTGCTTTGATTCAAGACAATAGCGAACAATACACAGTGGGCCACCATCTGAGCAAAACCTGCATGAATATGAGCCAGGTAAACTTTCCTGAGCTTACTTCATATAACAGAAAAAGGAATCTAGACCCCCCTGCTCTCACTGGAGGTGTGAAATTAAATGTCTTTTTTCTCAGAGTGCAACAGAGGACAAAAAAAAATGAAACACAGAACAGAACTCTGCTTGAAAACAGAGTGAAAATAAATCAGCAGTGAATGGATTAGCTTCAGATCAGACTGCCCAGAGCAGCCTGATCTGGAACAGCAGAGCACTCAGGGCTTGTGTTTTTTAAATTAGTTTTAATAAATAGAATCAATAGCTCAAATTATGAAGAAGGACAAAAGCACAGATCAAATCGATCAAGGCTGTAGCTTATCGTTATAAGCCAAGGGGTGTCTTCTCTTGTCTGAATGAGATAAGGTGGCACAAGAATCCACTTGCAGCTTTTCAGTATCTCTCCCAGAACAGCTGTACGTGGAGTTGGATACAGAGCCTGAAAATGCTCCTGGTTATCCAAACACAAACACAGCCTCCCCTTCTTTTTCCTTTCCCCAACAGGAAAAAAAAAAAAATTAAAAAAAAAATAAAAATCAGGAAATGAATCCTTTGTCCTGAAGATAAATGGAGGAATTTACAGGGAGGACGGAACTAAATAGAAAAACAAGCACCAAGTTTCCTTCTTTATATATGGGATTTAAATGTTCAGGTGAAGAGATTCTTGTCCACATCACCGGAAAAGTGTCTTTCCACATATGAGGTTAGGAAGGGGTGTTGGAGAGCATTGAGGAGTTCTCTGTATCCAAAATAGTCAACCAAGGATTATCCACTGCAGGAGGGCGAGGGGGACGTCATTAACTGCAATCAGGTTTTTGGCTACAGGAGGGGGCATTTCCACACAGGCACCTTGTTTTCCTCTTTGTGGTTTTTTTTTTTCCTTTGTTTATTTGTTTTGTTTTGTTTTTCCCAGAGGGACTTTGCTCCGGGGAAGCTGCAGGGCCAGCTGCTCTACCATGGGGCTGGGTCACTGAGGAGCAGAGCAGGAGCGTGCCAGCAGCGGGATACCTGCTCTGCACGGGGTGCCTTCGCCTGGGCACACAGCTGCACGGGTGCTCACAGGAAGAGGTGGTCTCCAGATCTGCCGTGGCAACGTGAGGGTACAGCACACAGACACCCTTGCTATGCGACGCACCACCTAGAAGGGTAGGAGAAAATGGAGAATCCCAGCTGCCTCCTTACTCAGGGTAGTAGGGGGATGACCCTACTTCAGATAAGCTTGTTTTGATTAATAGTGGCCTCCTCCACCAATAACAAAACCCAGGAAAAGCATATTGCAGCTCCAAACATCTTTTCAAGTCTCGGGTTGGACTCCAGGTCACCAGCCCTGGGTCTGCACGTGGAGTGCTTCTACACTTCGTCACCGGGACATCACCATGAGCTCCTCTTTCCTCTCAGGGGAAACACCCCGAGCACCAGCTCTGGAACACAAGTGCTGCATAGGAAACTAAATCACTTAAAAAACCCTTCTCCCCTCCCAACATAACTTTCTTATTAAAATTAAGCCAAGTACAAACTACCAGCCCTGAATGTATTTCATTAAATACAGTATAACTGAAGAGGGTTTTGGCACACCACGTGACACCCTAGAGGTGTGAGAACAACGCACGCTGCTGATAACCTCCGCTAACTCCCATTCATCCTCAGGTGGAAAAGCTGGCATCAGTTACGTGGGCTTTGTGCCCACGTATAACACATAAGAGTCTTTTTCATTGCTGTGGTTGCATTATAGATAAACAACAAAAGGGGAATAATAGTCTTACACTAATAGAATATATGACAGATGTACTACTGAAAGTCATTCACATGGCTCCAGTGATGAGCGTGGTTCAAAACCTATCTGGACTAGGCTTCCCATCTTGCTAATAAATATTCAGAGACTTTTTAATCTCCAAGGACATAATATCGAACATCTGACAAAAAATTCAGTGTAGGTCCATAAGCGGTTTTTATTACATTTCAGTCGGAGGTAGATTTCACAATGTTTTATAGCAAGCAGTGCCTTTGCCAGAAGACATAGAACTTTCTGGTCAAAGCAGTCACCAGTTAACTGCAAGTCCGACAAAATAAACAAAACACCAATTATGATTCAAGTGTAGTGTAAGTTATTTTCTATTCAGTGAGGAAGAATTGATTTTCCCAGCAGGGTCACTTACACTGTAATGATTATTGCACGTAAGACAACTTAAGAAAATGATGGAAAAACAAATTAGATGGGCTGCAGATCTTTGGCTTATCTTGACTGCTCACCTTGAGGACCAAGTTAGGGAAACATAGTGTACAGTAGCGGATGTCAGGGTGCTTGAAACCTCTGCTCCCCTTCCACCTCCCTGATATTTCATATTAAAATTTCAAACCAGGAATAAACATTTCCAGCAGGGATAAATCATGAAGCAGCACATCTTGCCAGTCTGAGGACGTTTGCTTAATTAAAAACAGTGATAACTTGCTGTGACAGAAGATAATTAAAGGGGTATGACTTGTATAAGAACTTGGCTTTGTCAAATGCTCTCATTTTATACACACATCCAGTCATGACTCATAGGAGAAAAATGTTGCCACAGCTCCGTGGCTTTTGTTAGCTGACACTTCCGTACTGATGACCAAGTGCTAAAGCAATGCAGTGAAAGACTGGGCCCAGTATTACGACACAATCTAATGGAAATCAATAGGAACTCTTCCACTGATTTTTCAGCGTGTATTGGATGGACTTTTTATCGCATGCATAAGCCTGAATAATAGGAACAGAGGTTAACCAATCAGCGACGTAACGGTAATCTCTATGCGGAGATGGAATCGTCCCGATCAGAGTTTATAACAAAAAAATGAGTTGGCCTCACATTCTTCTCCGGCGACATCCACAATCAGCCAATGTACTGTACATTAAGTGCTGCACGTCTTATCTAGCTGATAGAATTCGCTGCAAGAGGCTTGGTTAACCACGTTTGGTTTTGCTTTAAGGCCAGTAAAAATGACAGTCAATGTCACCACCAAAACTGAAATGTCATTGTGAAGTTTCACACGTACCCATTAAGTTTTTCTTCAGATTTATTTCAAAGGTCTGCGTCATTACCTTCAGATCTCCTCTAATTGCAGCTTCCTTGCAGGATCTCCTATACTTTGCTCTGTTTTACGTGGTAAAAAGTCTCTTAAGTTTTAAAGATGAGTTGGCCTTGCAAAAAATAAGAGAATGCATGAATTTTGTAGTTGATTACTTTGTTGAGAAAATGTACCACTACTTTATACCCCTTGAGCTGTTGGGGTAGATGTAGTGCTTGGTATTTCAGTGCTTTTGATTATTTCATCTCACTACCCAAGCACTTTTTTTCCATTCTTTTTTTTAAATGTAACATCTATATCTATTCTTGCAAATGGATTGTTCAAACAGTAGGCATGATACTGGTCATTCTCTCTCTCTTTCTCAGATTAAGGCACACTTTTGGCAATGAGAAAATGAACGCTTACTCTGAGTTTGACAGTTGTAAAGGATGTTTATTTCCTAGGGCTTTGTTTGTAAGACTGCAGTGTTTAAAAGATTATTTTATGCTGCTTTTGGCAAAAGTCGCAGTTTGTATAAGTGCTACTGTTATGAGTGTTCACCAGAACAATATTTAGGGCCAATGTATTGGGTTACGGAAGAACAAATAACATGCAATGAAAGTATAGAAAGACACAACCAACTTACTGTCTGCCTTTGTGTATGCTTTATGATATTCCTACCTCCTTCACTCAAGGATAATCCTCAGAAACACACAGATGTTTCAGCTGATTATCCCTTTATCTGGCAGAAGTAGCCTCTGACATAGTGAGTTTCAGCACTGAGATAGCAGAGAATGGTTAGTGATCAGCTTGACGCCTTTTTTTTCCAGAAAGTATTTTCAATCATCACCTCTTCAATAAGATCAACAAGAGGGTTCTGTTACAGCAGCTACTGAAATACAGATACTAATGCTGGAAAAGGACTTTCCAACTGCTGGAACTCAACATCATGGAAACTCCTACAATGATGCTATACTTGATGGTGAAGGTGAAATTTAGACTTCCATATAGTCTAGGTGTACCTTCTTCCTTCTTTGGAATGTTTTAAGTTGACATCATATTGAAGATTAAGGCTTCTGGGACTCGTGGGCTTCTAGGATCGAGAGCCAACCTGAATCAGTTGAGTTCAGACTAAAAACTCTGACTATTTCTATGCAGCATAGGCTGAAGCCCAAAGCTGTGGTTCATAAAAGTAGGATACTAGCATAAGGTGCTTTACAGAAATGTATAAAGTCCTTTATACAACAAACATTGTAAAGATGTACTCTAGCTGGCAAGTCCGGCACCGCTAATAAAAATAGCAGCCTACCATCCCTCCAAAGCAGAGGTTAACAAGCTTTCTGTGGAATGCAGAAAATCTTCAAGGAGACGCAAGCAGGAACTTTTGAAACACCCCCTGCCTCATTCCCTATTTTCGCTGATAACCACCACTATGTGCGCTCAGCCTGGAGGACACTAAACAGATGAATCTACACCTAGAACCAAGGCCACCTCTTGGCAGCCTGGCGCTGAGGGGAAAAAAACATAAAGCCTTTCAAAGCCTTGAACAAAAGAGCCAGTCTCCCTGTTTTCTAGCACTGCTGGAGCGTTTCTTCCAGACAGTGTTCGCGCCTCTGACGGACAAACAAAATGGCAAGCCCTAGCTGCTGCTGGTCCGCAGCCCTGAAGCTACAAGGCTGTCCTCGCCAGACCAGGGCATCAGTAGGTCCAAGGGCAAACACTCCTCGATGGGCGCCTCGTGGAGACTCACGTTTCCGTGTTCAGCCCGTGCAGTGCTCCTGTAAAGCCCTGGATGGACGTGCTCCAACTTTTAGGGTGAAGTGCTCAAAAAACAACCCCGTTTCTGGGGTGTGGGCCCACGCTGAGCTGCACCGATAGAACACAGCAATAACATGTACGGAAATGAAGGAAGCCAAAGTAATATTCTTTGCTACAAGAATACTGTATATAAAAAAAGAATCTTGTAGATGCATCATTCTTATATTTATGAAGAGCTCTAACTAAGGAGACATATACAGATAGTAGCTAAACTCATAAAAGGGTGAAAACCTTCCAATTAGTGCTCCAGCTCCATAGCCAGCCCTACTGACCATTACAGAGCCAACAGTTATCCGTAATTGAAATGCCCAGGAAAATCTCCACCTCAGCTGTCTTTAAATTACTGACCGTAACACTACTGTGAAATGCTGTTTTTCTAATACAGTGCCAGAAACTGATACAAAAGAAGTAGAGGAATGAAGAGAGTGGAAAAGGTGATGATGCAGACATACCATGTCAGTAAAATTGCATTTGAGGGAACAAACCCTGAAACTGTATACGTATCACTTGAACATTCAAAAATAGTAGAGCTATGACTTTGTACTGCCTTATTTAGGAGATTCAAAGCAGCAGGCATGCGTTTCATGCCACTGAGCATAAAGCCTTCCTGTGATGAGAAATAGTTATTAGAAAGGAATATAAATGTGCAAGAGGTAATTTTTTTTCTTCTTTTTTTTTTTTTCTTTTGAACAAGGAAATATATTGCCACAGGACTATGGTCTGCTGAATAAGGTCCTGAAGGGGCTATAGTCCCAGCTAAGCCGCTGATTTGTTACCCTGTACTCTTGGGAAATTGCTTGTCCTTTACATCCTATAGCTTTGCTGTTTCTGTAATGGTTAAAATTATGTTTACATACTTACCAGGAATGTTGTGAAATCTGTTAATATTTATAGAAAACTTTGTGAGCCCTAAGAAAATCTTATCATTTCCATATGGCCCATTAAAACAATTAAAATCTCCCCTAATAATTTAAAATAAATTTCAGCAGTTGGCTACCTAGTTTATTTGTGCTTTCAACACACATTTTGTTTTTCCCTAGAGTGGTTTCCTGTCTACCACAAGAGCGCAAAGTCCTGAATCTGCAAATACGTACAGATGGGTAGTTCCACACCTGCGATTTGTCCCACTGGAAGGCAGCGGAGCTGCTTGGGCAAGCAATTAGGATGTGTACGAACACCGGTGGAATCAAACCCTGGATTTTCTTGGAGGGTATTACCTCACAGGGGCCACTAACGCCAATTTCAAAGGACTGAGGAATGAGGTCTGGGCTTCATCTGCCATGGCAACAACATACGGCAGATAGGAAATTACAGCTCCTGGGATTTGGATACAGTGAGTATTTCCCCAAACCAGTAATTCCACCTAGAGAGAGCTGTTGTTCTGCTGGAGCATTTCTTGTTTTGCTGACATTTTCTGACACAGTCTGTACTTCTTTTATGACTCTCCACTTGCCAAAAAAAGAAAAGCAAAAATTTCCAGAGCAGCTCTGTTGGCCAAAGAAAACTTCGGGGTTACAGCAGGTTTTTTAGTATCAACCCACCGCCTTCCCAAAGCAGGGGGGTTTATAGCCCCTCTTCTTATACCTTGCTTGTTCAGAAATTCCTGTATGTCTATAAATAATCCTTCTAGGAAACTGGACTCTGAGGAAAGACTCTTCAGAATTGATCGCTTCACAGTAGTTAACAATAAGGAAAAAAAGGATTTGGCTGATCTGTGCTCCTTTTTTGCAGCAGTGAAGAGACTGGAGATGCCAGAGAAAGCAGCATGGGCCATGCTCCTACTGCGGGAGCCAGACGTGCTTTCTTACCTCGGTGAGAGTCCGTGGCTGTCACAGACACGGGTGCCTCCCATTGAGTAGGGTGCCTTTTGACAAAGACTCTGTCCTCAAACATGCTTACTGGGCTACTAAAGGCGATAGGCTAATATATTTACATCATGTGATGGTACAAGTGAAAAAAGAAATCAAGGCTTACCCTGAAGATAGCACTGAAATCCAAACCTCTCAAAGCCAAGGGCAGGCAAGAGTGTTACACTAGGGATCATTTCTAAGCACAAGGCATAGCACAGAATATGAAACCATTAAAAGGCTTTCAGAAGGTGTGTAAAGAAAACCATTATAATCCTCAGCCTGCCCTTGTGACAATCCTTTTCAGTGAAGAATCATAGAATCAATGGGTTGGGTTGGAAGGGACCTTAAAGATCGTCTTGTTCCAAGCCCCCTGCCATGGGTAGGGACACAGAATCACAGAATCACTACAGTTGGAAAAGACCTGTAAGATCATCAAGTCCAACCATCAACCCAACCCCACCATGCCCACTAAACCATGTCCCACAATGCCTCGTCCACATGTTCCTTGAACACCTCCAGGGATGGTGACTCCACCACTTCCCTGGGCAGTTTATTCCAGTGTTTCACCACTCTCTCAGGAAAGAAATTTTTCCTAATATCCAGCCTGAACCTCCCCTGGCGCAACTTGAGGCCATTTCCTCTTGTCCTGTCGCTTGTCACTTGGGAGAAGAGACCAACACCCACCTCTCTGCAACCCCCTTTCAGGCAGTTGTAGAGAGCGATGAGGTCTCCCCTCAGCCTCCTCTTCTCCAGACTGAACAACCCCAGCTCCCTCAGCCGCTCCTCATCAGACTTGTGCTCCAGAGCTCTCAGCAGCTTCATTGCCCTTCTCTGGACACGCTCCAGCACCTCAATGTCCTTCTTGTAGTGAGGGGCCCAAAACTGAACACCTTCCACTAGACCAGGTTGCTGAAAAGAAGAAAACCAAACCCAAATAATTACTTATTGCTTCTTCCCATCCCATGCTCCTGGTTTCGGAAAAAGGGACCGGCAGGCAGTCCCTCCTTCCATTGCTACTCTCTCTAGGCTGAGCCTTTGGCCAGTTTATCAGTTACAGCTACGTATACATGCTTCTGCATTTCATTCTCATCTTCTTTGCCCGAAGTCAAACTGGTGGAGGAAGAGGTTAAACACACAGACACTCCGAGCACATGTGCAGGTGCGTGCATGCACGCTATTCTCTTCACTTCTTTGGAGTAAGGGTGAGGGGAGGTTGCTTGATGGGTATCCCAATGCATCCCACTGTTTTATGTTCAGAACATAAATACAGGACACCAGAAACTCTCCTGAGAAAACAAGCACCAGTTTCTCTTCCAGTCTCCACACAGCCTTCATTGCAGTTCTTCATTGCACACTACTATTTCAAATAAAAAAATATCTGCTGCCCATCATTTGAAAGTATATTTCCTCCTCGCCCCACTCTCAAACAAAAGAAGAATCAAACATTGAAAACTTGGAATTTTTCCCCATTGAATGTTTATGCACGTAGTGTTTCTTGAAAACCACTGAAGGTTCATATATTTCTTACAAATAAATATTTACAAATTAATTCCAATTAACTGACTGTATTTGGACAAGGATTCGTATCAGAAAGTACATCCTCCTGTGTGCCATGTGGAAACTTTATGTCAGTAGGACCATTACAAGAGCAATGCTCCATAAGTGTTCACAAAACAGGATTTCCAGGCAAATATGTTAAAATGCTGACTAGTAACCGCATTCTTGCATAGATAAGGGAGTGGAATGAGGTGAAAGTTTCAGCCCACGGCTCACCCAGGGGGTACATGTTTAAAGTCAAAGCTGCCCTGCCTATAGCAAGTTTTGAATATGTTACGTTCAAGGATATAGCATTATTTAGCTAATCCAGGCAAAGCCAGAGGCTCAGAAAGCTCAATATGCTTACGAAAAACAAAGACTGTTTCATACTGAGTTGGGCTGAAGACTTTTTTCATTTCACTTAGAAACACATCTCCCTCTGCATATAATAACAGTCTGTAAATTCTCCTCTGGCTAACGAGGAGCAAATACATCTGAGTGGCTTGATAAGGTAATGGGAGATAAGCACCCATACCTTCCAGGCTGAGCTCTTGCAACACCTAAGGATGTTTGGAGGAAAACATTAAGCAAAAGCAAACAAATCGTAAGCTTTCCTGACCCTAGACCTGCAAAATCAAGGAAGCTCTACCTGAGTAAAGCCAGAAATTGGGCTCCTTATTACAGTGTATGCAAGACAATTAGAAGAAATAATTTTCTATACTCTTATATGAAATCCAGGCTTCAGTCTGACCTATAATTTGAAATAAGCTTCATTTTAATGACTTACATTTCACTGCTAATAAGAGCAGTCTAATCAAACTACAGGCAAAGAGTGTGAAATAATTTACAGGTTTTGTTTGAAAAGGTCAAGGTCTTAAACAAAGAAAAGTGACTTTTCCTACCAAAATGCTTGCCCCTCGCTGGGTAAAACTAATAGACTGCTATGAAAAATAATACCTGTCTTTTGTGCCCAAAGTATCTTGTTTACCAAACACACGCACATATTAATTACTAATCAGCTGCTGCCAAAATGAACAACACGGGGCTGACAGAGGTCCCCGTCGCCAGACAGTGGAAATGAACTTAGTTCTTTCCACTGAAGTTAATGAAGCTATGACAATTGAAATTAGCTGTGAACCTACCCCAATTATCTTTTAGCTTGCCCGCACAAGGACACTCAGGAAAGTTAAGCAGAACTAACTACAAAGCCATCGCATTAGAGGAGAGTGAAGCACTGTTGAACTTTGCGTGGATTTCTTTTGCTCCTGAGTTGGGTGTCTAGCAGGTTTGTTTATTTTTCTTTGCTATGCTAGATAATCCGGTTTGGCTTTGCAGGACCCCCCCCTGCATACAGACTGCTGGCGCTATCAGATAGAGCAGCTACCCTCTTTGGGGTGTATATTCACTTGGCATCTCTCTTCCGTGCAACTGTTCTCTCTGTTCTTGGTGCGTTCCTCACCCACCCTCTTTTTTCACAAGCTCTCCTTATACCCCATATTTTCAGCGACACACCAGCCCGGTGCGACCCCCCGGCACCTGTGAAGGAAACCCTTGAGCTGCACAGCAGACTTTCCCCTGCTAGCTTATCAGGCGACACGTTTCGTGCGTGATACTCTTCTAGAAGAATTCAATTTGGAGCTTTTAAAGACATCTCGCGCTGCAGATCTCTTCTCCGTTACATCTCAGAAGTGCTGCTGGGAAGAGCAAGTATTTGAGAAGCTTTTTTTTTTTTTTTTTTATTTATTAGGCACGGCCTGGGTTTTGAGGGAGATAATAAGCTTTATTCTTCAGGACTGCAGTGCTGATATGACTTTGCTAAGGGCCAGATCCAGAAAAGGATTAACTCAAATTCCCAAGCTGTCATTTATAAATCTGAGTGAGGAGCTGAAAGAATACTGCATGGACAAATGCAGATACAAGGATAACAGATGAGTTGTCCCAGCTTCGTGGCTCTTACAGCATAGCAGTCTGTGCCCTGCTGGGTCAGAGCAGAAGGGGCACACACACACACACCCCCCCCTTTCTGCATCCCCCTCCTGTATAAATACCCTGAGCTCCCTGTGTGAGGGATGGGAGGGCAACTCAGTGAAGCTGAACAACTGCAACAGAAACACATAAGCACTTTAATGGCTTCCAGACTCATAAAAGCACTCTTCAAAACTTTCTCCTAGAGCTCTGACTATGCTCTGCTCGTGCTCTGCTTTCCCAGTTAGCGATGGTCACAGCTGAGTATCAATAGGATTCCCTGGGCCAAAGTGTCTTGGCCTCCCTGGGTGGGATGAGGGATGAAGTTAATTTATTTTAATACTAGAAAAGAGAAGGCATCAAATTCTAAAATACAGCGTTTGAATTCTATGCAACTGGTGAGTTGTGAGAAGCTGGAGTAAGGGGAGTAAATGAAGCTAGGAAATCACCCATAGTGTTGAAGAGTTTAGCGTGGCATGCCATTCAGAACAAAGGACATGAACTGCTGCATGACGCCGGTGAATTCGCGATTCCTCAAACCTTTTTTGTGTTTCATGTTCTTGTTGGAGGAGTAAAAGATAGACCTCCATCATACTTTGTAATGTCCCCTAGGCTTACCAGCTTCTCCATTTTAACCACACTTTAGTTTAAAACTACTTATTTCTGATCTTACCAGGGCTTTTTTCTCTCTTGCCGTGCCTTTACGCTAAACCTTGGTATTTACCAGCTCACACCTCATGAATAACATTACTGTCAAATTCTCCTAGGTTATAATTGTATGAAACAAGATTTGAAATGGGGAGGCACCCAAGATGAAGACACCATATTTGAGACAAGAAAGTGTGACACCTACAAATGACTAGTTTAAACTTCCAAACACTTTAGAAAAACATTGATGATAATCTCATTCAATAGGCAAATTTTGATTCTTTGTAGGAAGCGAAGCAGAATATACCTCAAATGTCAGCGGTTTTGTTTCGGGACATGGAGCTGACCAGCCCTAGGAACCCATTTTGCCTGGTATCAGATGCACGGGGATGTGACATGGGGTCTCTGTTTATTCTGTGTGTGTGCTAGACAGAGGCTGCCGGAAAAGCCAGAACTTGTACATGGGGAGAATCTCTCTGTAGCTGACCCTGGTGAAAGGCATCAGCCAGCATAGACCTTGGTACCCTCTCAATGCCACAGGCAAACAAAATCAAGTCTTGCCTTTCACTGTGTTTCCCTGGGGAAAGCTTAGTGATTTAACAAGTCGTATACTTGCCATTAAATTTTAAGTGAATGCGCTTTCATTTCAAAGATATATTAGATACATATGCACACATCTATATGTCTTCAGACTCAACCATACATCTCTCATAGATGCATCGAGCTGCGGTCCTTGTAAGTTGGGTGAAAGTCACACATATGTACTTATCGCCATACATCACGACTAAGCCAGCAGAGAGTTCTGCGCTGCAAAGCAACTCCTATTGCGTGCAGCATACCTCCTCGTGTTGAAAAGTTCCTGAAGCTTTGGAAACTGCATGTTTCTATAGAGATATGTACTTGGTAATTTATAGTAGCTGAGGATCTGCCCTGCAGAGTTTATTATCTTTCTTTAGTGTCACTTTCTTCCTTTTCTTTTTTCTCTCTTATGCTCTGCCTATTTCTTTTTATCCTCCCAATGAAAATGTCAAATATAGAATCCAACATAAGCATTGGACCACTCCACCGACACACAGCCAGTGATCGTACAGCAACCTCTGAGGTGCTTTCTGCTTCAAGGTATGAACTGATCATAAATTCGGGAAGAGAAGAATGTAGCACTAACTGTAGACTTTTTTCTACTCTAATGGAAGCGAAGCCGGTTTAAATAAAAAAGAAAAGAAGAAGGAAAAGCTTCAGGTAGCATGCAATATGCTCTCAATATGCTCTGCGGTGCCAATATTCTCATCCCCTTCTGATAATATGTGGGTTTATTGATTAACCACCATAACACAGGGACCTGAAAGCTTCATGGGTCTTCATTTTGTTAGCTTACTTGATCCTCTCCACACCCTGCCTTTCTTAGATTAAGGTCAGTCCCCCAGTATAAACACCTGAGCAAGAACTGTAATTGTTTGCAGGTTTCAATGTAGTTTAAGTGTGAAAGCATAAAAAAATCCTAATTGCAGCTGTCAATAACACTGTGGCAGCTACTCTTCACATCATTTGCAGTTTCTGTCGCAGAGAAGCACATCTGACTCACCCAGTACATTACACAGAACTTGCTATTTCAAGGCAGCCACCGTTTTAGTGGTCAGACATCTACTCAGCCTTGACTTGATAGCCTAAAATAAATATCCTTGAGCAACTGTACAAAAACACCTATGCAGAGAGCAAGTAAAAAAACCCACTGTTTATAGTTTGCAGATGCTTGGGAGAAAACGCTCTGCATAACATACCTTTAAACCCCTCTGACAATGGCTAAACCGGTCAGTGAAGCCAGAGAACAGATTTTAAAATACAAAACACCATATGATTAAGTCTAGGCCTTATTTATTTTACCTGCAGTTTCCCTCTCTCTTAGATAGTGCTTCGACAGATGGGTGCCAAATGATGAACCATCTCTGTTGCCAATTACTTCAGTCGTCTCAGTTGCTCCTTTCTAAAACTGGCACCAATCTCCCGCTGAAGCCTCTGGCACGCTAACAAGTTAAACAAGTCCTTTTAATTAGCTGAGTCACACATCTAAGTTTGCAAGCTTTCTTTGAGGAGCCTCCATTCTCAAGAAATGTTTTTCATATCGTCTCCACAGTGTAGAAACAGTCAGGCAGAAGGTACCAACTGGTCAAAATCTACGTGCTGCTGTGGGCTGCTTCCCTTGTATGCCAGCTAAGGATGGCTAATCATCAGGGCAGTAAAGTTTAGGAGTAGGAGAAAATTAGGAAAGTAACAAAGTTGGAGGCAGTTTCTCTTTCTAACAAATACAACATGACCCAATTTTATTTCCTGATACCTTTTTATCACAGCATTAGTTACAGGATGCAGGTAAAATGCTGATATCAATATTTCTTTCACATAACTCTGCAGGATTGCACGCAGAATTGGACCAAGCAGCCTTTTTCACCTCCCTTCTTAAGGTGCCTGGTACCGTTGCTTTATTTTGTCAAATCAGAGGTACAGTCTGCTGCCCAAATGGTTGCACCTCACTGCTGGGGTAGAGCTCTCTATCTCCCTGGGATACTGTAAGAGTGATTTCAAGCACTGCTGAGATGAGAAACCCCAAATCAAGGAAGGGTGCTGTAAGAGAATGAGTAAGCTTTTCACGGCATTTCTAGCTGTATTCCCCAGTTGTTATTCATATGTTTCTGCTTAAAGAAGTTTGCTAAATCTTAAGATGGAACCCTTCTATTCCGAGAACAAGTTATTTTTGTTTGCATTACTTTCTCAAAGCAAGATCTCTAATGACTAAACGAAATCTTAGTGAATACTAAGGATGGATTACAAAGCTTGACACTGGATTTTAAAACTGTTTTAGATCTGCAAGGTGTAAACTGCCTTAGGAGGCTACAGAGTTGCTCCCCCTCTCTCACTCTGCGGGGCAATTAATAGTTAATACTTTGACACAAAGGAACCTCAGTTTCCCGTCTGGACTTTCGGCCTCTGATTCCTCATGCATTACCTCCAGAGTTGTAAGGCACAGCCATCTACATTTCTCACCGGCATTTCGGTATCTATAAAAAATTGCCAAGAATACATCTATCCAACTCCTCTTCCAGGCAAAGATTATAAAGCAAAACAGCCAATAACCACAGCCTCTCTTGCAACCACTCGTAGCACGCCAACTGCAGAGCGCTTGCAAATCTGCAAGGAGCAATGTACAAACCAAGCTGTAACTATTCTCTCATGAGATCTTGGCCTGTAAGTGAAAAAGTAGACGTGGCAGCAAGAACAGTAATGAAAACCCGTGATTTCTGATCCCTGCTCTGTTTCTACATGGTAAGTACAAACCAAAATCCCTCACCGTAAGAGGTTGCCAGCCCTGTCTTCTGCAACACCCTTGCTAAAGCAGATGCTAATCCAACCAGGAGCAAATCCCCGTCTCTTGTACCATGCCGCAGAGCTCACGTTTGCTGTGGAGCATAAGCTCTCACTGCTGGGAAACCAGCCACAAAGAAACCCATCACGGCAGCCAACCCTCAACAAATAAAAAAAAAATAATAATAATAATTAAAAAAATCAGCCATGGCAAAGAGCTAATGGCTGTTGAGGGCAATATTTTTGCCATTATCCTGAGTTTTCTTACCAAGTAACAGAGCTGGCTGCCACATGCCAGTGTCCCAACTTAAGAAACAGCTGTACTGGACAGAAACACACAGCAACAGGAGAAGTGCTTGAGGCTTATCAGGCTCCTGTTCTCCCTCCAAAGCTTTCACCGGCACGTTCTTCGACATCTAAAAGGCACTAGGAAAGGACACAAGGATAGCTTAGGAAAGCTATCAAGACCACATAAGAGAAGGTGAAGAGCTCTAAGTGTAGTGAAGAAAACCCCCTCTTTTATGTCAAACAAAAATAGACCACATCCAGCACTCCCAGAATGAGCTCTTAGGTGAAAAAAGTACCTTGTAGGTGCTGTGCTTAGCAAGAAGTCTGTGCTTGTGTCCTATACAGGGTCCTTAGACACCGTGGCTGTCTACGCTCAAGTTGCTACACTGATTTTAAAACCCTTTTGACTCATTGAGGCTTTTTGAAGAGACATAAAGCAAGCTTTTTCTGTTACCAACAGTGCATTTGCAACAACACCTGGAGCAGGACAGTCTATTTTAGTCACCTGAATCACCCCACTGGGCACTCGGCAAAGAGAAGTGTAGGAAGGCACCTTTCTAGAGTCTCCTTTGACCTTGAAGGAAAATCTAAGGTTTATGTGCCACTTAATAGCTCTTCAGCTAATGCATCTGGCTTTAGTAACATTAACTTTTGGTATATTCAAAGCAACTCTACAGAGTTTCCTTGGATAAATCCTCAAGCCATGCTGAAATCAATCCTGGGTCTATACTGATTTAATGGGACCAGAATTCCCCCCCAAGGAACCGAAAGTTGATGTAAGTGAGAAGAGAGTCAAGCCGAGAGATTCTAACTCCAATATTTTACGGCACTGACAGAAGAAAGGATTCACTTGCTGTTTTTGGTCGCACTAACGTTGTAGTCAGCTTGTTTCAGAGAATACACACTCACGCTGAGGAACCCACGAATTAGCATCCTCAACAAACCCTCGAGAAGTTAACAAGGATCTGCTGCAAACAAATCCCATTTTACTAACAGGTGCTTTTTGGTGATATAAAACTCTACTTCTTTGCAGAAATAATTATAAACTGCTTTTGCTTAATCCCTAGAAGGTAGACCTTAACTGTGTAATCTAAAGAAACAATCAAAGCGAAATTAAACGAAATTACCAGTGTATGCCTGGAGCACAGTTCACTCAGGCTTTAGATGACCTAAATCACAGATGGATTATTTTTCTCTCTAGTTGCAAGAATGATTTAAACTTTTACTGACCTTCTGTGGTTAATTCAGAGATTTTTCCCCAGTTTTCACCACAGTCTACTTATTCAGTGAGCGTAGCAACTCCTTCTGAACAAAACATAACTTCTGCCCTAGGAAAACTGTGGGCTATGTTGTTAAAATTGGGATAGGGGTATATTTTTCCAGCTAATGACATATCATTCTTCCTTGTATCCTCCCTCCAAACTTGCCACTCCGCTTATTAATCAAAGGGGTTATCCAGCACCACTCCTTTCATTTTTGGTTTAGGTCCTAATAATGTCAGACGGCTGTAGGTGTAGGCAAGGCGTGACAGAACTTGCTTTAAAAAAAAAATTAAAACGAAAGAAATCGTTTGCACTGTTACATACTCGCCATTGCGTAAGCTCTTTCGCTTGCCTGTGCTACTGACACCGAAAACAGCTGTCGTACATTATTGCTCATGTTACTTTGTGGAAAACAAAGAGAAGATTTAAGGTAGATAAAACTCTTCCTTGAGTAACACGGTACGGTATCTTTACGTGGTTCACTCTCTCCAACTGCACTCGTGCGGCTCCTCTGATAGAGGAGGATCGCGCTCTGAATGTTTATCAGAGTCCTTTCTGTAATGCCTCTGTGATTTCAGAAAGAAAACATTAAGTTGCTTCTTGGCAAGCAAGCACAAACCTTTGGAAAGCTCCCGCAGCACAAACAAACGCTCATCATCAAGTTGTTTGGGGCAGACAAGTTGCACTACACGTTTCGACAATGCTAAAGCAAGCTGTAAAGAAAGCTTAGGCTTTATGCTTCAAATTACTGTCACAGCACCAAGGAAGCTTGTTTAAAATTTAGTATGCGCTTTGCATTATAACGTACCCTATCGTTTCTTAACAGAGATCTTAAAATGAGCACTATCAGAGTAACGGAGAGGAGCTTCAAGATGTAACTAAGCGAGTGTCGGAGGAAGGGCTGTGCTTTCCAAACAGCTGGTGTAAGTCTCCCGAGCGACTCCCTACAAACCCGACCCTCGGCTTGCCAAGCAGCAGTTTGTTTTGAGAGCCAGCAGCAAGGCTGCTGCTCGCAACCATTCCCTCTCCCTACTTACAGTTCGGTGGTGTTGGCGGGGATGTCCCGGGGAACCTGGACCACCTTGCTCTCCTGACAAATGAAGACCCTGCCTGCGCAGCGGCAGGTGTGGTGCTGGCATCCCGAGCAGCCCACCAGGAAAACCAGCAAACAGGCGAGGACTGGAGACATCTCTGCCTTCAGGTCTGTGACCGTCTCCTTCATCTCAAAGGGAGGAATGCAGAGACCTCCCAGCCCAATCCCCGAATGGAAGATCCGCCCTAAAAGCTGGGATGGACCACGTGGCTCTTCGGGGATGACTTCTCAGCAACTTTCGGTTCATGGCCCCAGATCCTTTATGACCTTAGAGTAGGGATGGAAAGAAGCAACAATGACTTTACATAACAAAAGCGTTTTATATTTTAAGTGGTCTTGAAATCACGGGCCCCAGCTGAACTAAGCAGGGTACTTTTGACACACTGGGTATCTGCACTGGGAAAAGGTCTTTGCTTCTCAGCTACTCTATTTTGCATATCTTGTTTGGTAGGACCAAGGGACAACAAAGCATTTGGACTTTCTACAGTGCAGGCACTTTTGTCCCTGAAAGGAGAGGCACTACTTATGCTCCCCTTCGTGGATCCAAAAGCGCCTGCTTTTGTGTTGCTCCTAGGCAAAAGAAATGTGTTATTTTTGTATTTTATAGGGTATATAATCTATTGGATAGGTTAAAAGCTATTCAGTCCTAAAGCCAGAGCTAAATAACACACCTTTATTTTCAACTGTGATTATTCTTCATGTACTTGCTGATTCATCTCCTCTTTTCCTTGAAACCTTTATAGGAACTCAAACAGGAAAAAATGCCACAATCCCAATGGTGCCAGGGGACTGGCAAGCTAGTTTCATCATCTGAAAAAAACCCCAGAAATATACAGAACGGCTGTTTGTGACACGACAGGAGGAAAATAGCTTCAAGAATACCATCATAAGGCCTGGATGTTGAATCCTGTCTTTGAGTCCTTATTTATTTGGTTTACTTTTTCACTGAGCTAAAATACCTTTCTTGTTACAAATATTAATCCTTGGGGAAAGGACCTTGCTAACTCTTTCCTGGCACTCAGTCATGCTGTACCAGGCTGTCATCTGTCTACAAGACACCCAAAATGAGAATTTTCTGATACAAAGGTGGGGGTTTTTGTTGGTTTTTGGTTTTGTTTGGGTTTTTTTGTTTGTTTATTTCTTTGCCTTTTATTTTATTTACTTTTAAACTGTAAATAACTGTTTCAGACACACAGAGCTTTTAAGTCATGTGCATTTTAAGTGGCTGTTGGAGCTGGATTGCCATGGGTAATTCTGCTGAACTTGACTCACGTTCAATCCTTCACATTGCTCAGAAGGATTTTAATCTTGTTAAAAGCAGCTTTTAGGTTGTTTTTTCTTGGGGGGGTGGGGGGGGTTAATTGTTTTTTTTTAATTTCTTCCATAATCAAAAAGCATAAGGAAACGTAATGAGACACAAGACAGCATCTTTTCTCTGACGTGTGCTGGCCGAAAGATTCTACCATTCTCAACCTTTAAAATAAGCATCAAAATGTAGCTGTTTCTGAAAGGAGCTAATTATGAATTTACAAAACTATTTCAACTGATTCTTTAAGTTACCCTAAGAGTTATCTTAACTTCACCAAATCTCACTAAATATTTGTTATTTTTTCCCCACTCACTTAAGCATAACTCAAGATGAGAACAGTGATATTTACATAAAAAAGGTTAAAAAAACCCCCACGACAATCTCTTTCTAACATGGTAGGGTTGTAATGAATTGTAAGAGAATTCATTTAGCTGTCTGTGTAAAACAGAGCCCATTTTGCTAAGGTGTTGAACAAGTTTCGTGAGAATGACAGCGACTGCCAGAAAAAAGGTTTTCTAAAATATTAGTGACTTTTTCCTCCTCTCTCTCTCTCTATATATATTCTTTCCTCTGAAAGATCGTAGACCTACAAGATCTTCTGAAATGAGTACCGCCTTTACTTTCCTTCATACTCAATGGGATGAAAACTGCAGAAGTCCTATGGTCAAAGAAATTCCCATATAGGGCACAAGAACATTTGGTTACAAACGAATGTAAGTCATATCTCATCATCCCGAAATACATCAATATAAATGGTCATGTTATACTGTTGAAATGGATAGTAATATTTATGACATAGTTTAAAAAGTGGTAACATTCTCTGAACGTCAAAATAATTTGCACCAATATGAAGACATTGCAATTTGATTAACTTTGGGTTTCCTATATCAAACTATAAAATTGGTTTCAGATGATAGTAACAATTCTTCTATATGCCAAAGTCAGGAGATTAAAAAATATCACTAGGGCTACAAGAGATCTTTCCAATTATTAGTGACTTTCAAAACTATACTAAGTATGATTTATTTTAACACAACTAGTAAAACATAGATGTTTTAAAACCTCAGGCCAGACCCAGCAGCAAATCATGAGCAAAATGAAGAAAAATCGGAGGTAGGCTGGCTCCTTCCTGTTTTTGTTTGGTGACACCATTTTATCAGTACAATACACATTGCTCTGCTTTCATTTACAACAGTTAAGAGTGAGATGCCGATTATTAAATAATACAAAAACCCCAACCCCCAAGATTCCCTTGAAATACTATGGAGATAAGACTTTTAGGGAAACACCCAGTTATCATTAAATTCAATAAAATCAGATGAGCATATAAAACGGAACTGGCATTTCATTCATATTAGAGCAAACACTAATTCAGGACCACACTAAAACTAGCTGAGGATAAATGGAGATTCAAAAGGATTTCCAAGTTGTTTTATATATATGATCTAAGGTCTTGAAGAATAGACTCTGGTGCATATTAATTTTGTGAACTGGGAATCTCTCTCCCGATTTCTGTTCATGACTGCCAAATGACAGACAACCACATCACTGCAGTCCCCTAGATGGATTAATCAGCTGATGATCCTCTCAACAGCTGTGTTATCAGTTCACGAACACAACTGCCTCCTCTCAGGAAGAAAATCTGTGTAAAGGAGGGGAAAAAAAAGTCAAGATATCTCCTGGTCTCTTTCTGGGAGGTTGCACTGCCAAGCCCTTCTTGAGCATCAGGTTGGAGCTACTACCATAGCTGAAAACCCAAAGGACCTGTTGCAGGGGATCCGTGAGAGCTACTTAAAGCTAGTCATGAACATGCCTCACAGCTTTGCGCTATCACAGGGTTTCATATTTTTTCCTCAGTAGCTTGTTCAAAGCAACGCAGGGGGCAAACTCATGCCTCCACAGACCTGCCCCAGCTACGCACTCCTCCCCCTTCAGAGCATCACGTGCTAGGAGAAAGGAGACGTCTCATGGAGATGGCTGACTGTGATGCACTGTCATTGAGATACATACTGTTGAAAATATAAATGCAGAGATGATGGCGCTTTCAGATATTTGTAAGAGCCTTATCTTTGCATCCCTTTGCAGAAGAACTATGCTCCAGCTGGCAAATTGGTCTAGAGAGAGTAAACTGTTTTCCTTAGTAAGGAAAGCAAAATTTCCCCAAATTGAAGCCCTGTAGCAACAGACATGCAATTAAATAAATTATGACAGAAACTCAATGATGAAATTATAGATTATGTAATTAGATGGCTTCTGGGACAGACAGTTAATTTAAGGTTGTATGATCACCAAGGGATCTTTTTTAAGACAGTAGTAAAGGAGTCTGGTTGATAGGACTGGCCTCTAAAGTCACCATTGGCCTCCAAAATTAACACTGGTCTAATTCTGCAAGCACTGAGCCGGAGGAACTGAGGGGTTTTGCAGATCCCATCCTCTGACCAAGCAGAGGTGGATGTCCCGGGCCACGCTGTCGCCTGGATTGGCGGGGATACAGAGGGAAGTAAAATGAATCACCCCAGCTTTCTCCCTCTCGTCCTCACTAAACTTCCTCCAAATATAGTGAAATGACTCTAAGTCCTTCCAGCGCAGTGCAGATGTGGTCAGCTCAGCATCTAAATCCAGCTGTCGGAGGTGTGGGAACAGCTCTTTTTCGTAAGGCAGGAAGCTTACCGGGTGTTGGAGCGCATCAACCTACAGGCAAGCAAGTTCACAGCAGTTTCTGCCTGTGTTTCTCTCTTTTGAATCACAACACGTCAGCTCTTTAAGTAAACTCTCTTTCTGCTGACATTTCCCTCCTCAGAAGAGCGTTTAATTACTGAACACCACTGTAACACTGGCTTTGCTTAACCATAAGTGTTCTATAAAAATGTGTAGGCAAATAAATCACCTGTATGAACAGATGACATTACAAACCACATCCAAAAGAAGTTTATCCTTCAGTGAGTGGAGATTTCTTGCTCTTTTGATGATTTCCAGCACATAGGTTCTCCCTATGGGTTTACAGGCAGCAATAGCATCTATTGTCCTGACTATCATGCTATGATCAGGAAAAGGCGTCTTCTATCCAGAAAAGCTTGCAATATGAGATGTAACAGACAGACTCTTAAAAGGAAATTAATACTGAGTTTGACACAGTATTGATTTCCCTTTTGTGAAGGACCAGCTTGGGTTTTAAAACAGCGGATCACTGAGGCCAACAGCCCATTTACCTGATAAAAATATAATGGTTTAGGCTTCTTTCCAGAAATAGCCTTTCTGAACAGATGTTTTTTAGCATCATCTTTTTCCATGAGTGGGGATTATTTTAAAATACATTTGAATGGCCAGAATCTATCTGTGCCCTCAGTGTTGAGAACATAAAACATTAAACCAGCCTAATAAAAGCAGCAGCTTATTGCTCTCTCAGTTCTTTTAGCCAGCTGCTCTCCTGCAACCTTAACTCTAAAAAAAGAGTGAAATGGAGATGGTAAATTAGCCACCAGAGGGAGTGCATTCACTCGAGAAGAGAAAACACGCTGGTATAAGGAAAGGATTAGAAAATGTATGGAATTATGCTCACGCAGATTTCCTATGACTGCCCAGCTTTTGAGTTCAAAACTTGGCCGTGATTAGTCCGCTTATTAAATAGCACCTCTGCAGACGGCAGAGCCGCACGCTGCATGGTGTTGTGTTTAATGCAGCAATAACCGACCGCACTGTGTCTCTTGCTTCCCTCCCTCCATGCCCCCCACCTCCTTAAAACCTAATTAGCATCTGATGTAAATGGCCCTGCCTGTTTAACTAGGGAAGGTCACTGCTCGGTGCAGAAGGGCCTCGGACACTTCTAACATTTTTGCTGACACTTCTCAGCAGTGAGCATGTGCTTGTGTTACAACATGGGGGAGCAGGGGAATTATGACCTATTTTATTTTACTCTGCCCCAATACTTTAACGGCTTTGATGGCTGACAAGCTCCCACCCAGCCCTTTATCTATGCAATTTTTCAGAGGCAATCTGAGGATATAAGCGCCTCACGTATTTTCGGACCATGGGAGACACATGCAAGAGATAACAGTGAAGTCAGAGAATAGTCTTTGCCACCCCATCTAGTACTGCTCCCAGGTTCAGGTCTGCTCATCCCCAGTCGATAATAAAAGACGTAGCCCATCTGCTAGGTTTCTATCACGTGTCTGTAGAAGCACAGTTATAGAAGTACTTTTTCTTTGCACCATCCGCAAGTGGGTTTGACTAGACCAAAATAATGCACAAGAGACACCGAAGCCTGCCTGGAATCACCGTTTGCATCATATATTCTTCCCCGACACCTTTCCCAGCCAGCAAAGCGTATCTGAAGGCCAGAGATATGAGGCAAGAGAAAACTTGCCTAACTGTAGTGTCAAGTAGACCTGCCTACAGACAACAGTAACCATACATTGTTCACGTTAGCACCAGTAGAACCTCATGAAATCCAACAGGGACAAATGCAAAGCCCCAAACCTGGGGAGGACGAACCCCCTGCAGCGATACAGGCTGGGCATTGCCTGGGCGGTGAGTAGCTCTGCCAGTAGGTTGAGAGAAGTGATCATTCCCCTTTACTCAGCACTTGTTAGACCACATCAACAATAGTGCATCCAGTCTAGGACCCCCAGTAGAGGAAAGACGTCATTTGACTGGGGGGAGTTCAAGGAAGGCCACCGAGATGGTCAGGGCAGGAGCTGGATATATTAGGAAAAATTTCTTTACTGAGAGAGTGGTGAAATACTGGAATAAGCTGCCCAGGGAAGTGGTGGAGTCACCATCACTGGAGGTGTTCAAGGAACGTGTGGACGAGGCATTGGGGGACATGGTTTAGTGGGCATGGGGGGGTTGGGTTGATGGTTGGACTTGATGATCTTACAGGTCTTTTCCAACCTTAGTGATTCTGTGATTCTTGTCCCACAAGCTGAAGCTGTGAGAGCAGGGCTTGTTCAGCCTGGGGAAGAGATGGCCTGTGGGGACCTAACAGCAGTCCCCAGCACTTATGAGGAGGTGATGAAGAGGTGGTCCCAGGCTCATTGCAGAGGTGCAGGGTGGGAGAACAAGAGCCAACAGGCATGAGTTGAAACAAGAGACATTCAGACTGGCTACAAGGAGATAATTTTCCACCTTGAGGACAGTCAAGCGGTAGCACAGGTTGCTAGAGAGGTTGTGCTGTCTCCTTCCATGGAGGTTTAAAAGCCCAGACTGAATAAGCCCCTAAGCAACCCAGTCTGACTTCACAGCTGACCTCACTTTGAGCAGGAGGTGCGACCAGAGACCTCCTGAGGTCCCTCTTCCACCCGAATTCTTTTGTGATTCTACTTATGGCTCAGAAAAAAAATCTCTCTAGGATGTTTAAAATAGAGGCTGACTATTCATGCTTTTCCTCAAACCTACACTGTCAGTTGCTTTTGAGCATGGTTACAATATACTACTCAGCTATTAGTCTTTAATCCATAAATAAAGTAGAAATGTTCGTCAGCATGAAAAAATAGGCTGGCAATGCTTCCTGTCCACCACTTCCAAGTTCATGAGCCTGCCATCCAGGAAGCTATGCAGTTTAGCAGCAAACCTAAACTTCTTACTCACTGAAATTCAAGAGACCATTAATATTTTCAAGTACAATTTATTATGAAATAGAACAAATTAAAGAAACTTTACCCTAATGATGCCTCCACAACATGTCATGTACTTAGCATCTCCTGTTAAAGAGAGCAGCCTGGCAGAGCATACCTGAGGAATTTCAAGGATTGAAGTACAGAGATATCTATAAAGAGAAAACTTGCTTAACTCCTCTAGTACTTACAATCTGCCCATATACAGTGCTAACAACCTCTTGTTTGGCCAGAGCGACTAAGTTTGCCGAACTTCATTCAGACTGGATGAACATTTCAGGCATTGAAATACATTAAAGAGGTCTGAAATAGAAATATCTTTACAGCATACCATAGGTCACTTAACTTTCTACTTCTTACGTCTTTATTTTCAAGGTACTCTGCAATGCAGAAAACTGTATCTTATCTTTTCTTGACCTCATACAGCTTTGGAGAAACCATCTCCACATGAGAAAAGGAAGAGCTCAGCCCTGATTGATACATGAAAGACATTAAATATCCTTCCGGGAAATTCTGACACTTCATAAAAAAACCCCCAAAAAACAGGAGAGGTAAAAATGACAAATTAACATTTGTTAAGGCCTCTAAAGAAGATGCAAATGACTAACTAATCCCTGTAGCAGATTGAAGAAAAAGGAGAAAAAAAAAAAATGAAAGCATTGTGCAATTAGTGCAGGTTATTAATATTGATAGAAGGAGGCTAAAAAAGTGGCCCAATTACTTCGCAAGAGTTACAGTGTGTTGTATACTTCTTACCTTCATGACAAGTAGGCTAAATAAGCTGCTTGAGGTGATAATTAGGACCCAAAGAGTCACCGAGTCCTTTTTTAACACTATACGTTAGGAATAAATATTGCACATTTGGTTTTGGGCATCCAAGGTTTTTTCCTACTCTTGCTGAAGCTTTTACCCCAAATTAAAAAGATTATTTTACTGCATTCAGTGGCTGATGTGGAGCTACATTAAAACCTAGATATTGATCTGATCTCTGGCAGCCTTTTTCCTCTTTCACTCTCCCCTGCTTTTCCCACTGGGACTCCTCAGCTGCTGCTCAACGGTACTATTTTCCACAGACAGATCCACTGAAGTTAATAAGATTATTTGTGGAAGAAGGTTCTGCCAAACATGACTAAAAAATTCAAAATCTGCCTCTCAGCGCATAAAATAATGAAAAATGACACATGCGCTTAAATGCAAGCAAATGAGCGTTGAAAGGAAAGCCGGGCATGTCTAAGTCTTTATGCAACTGGAGCCCTGGCAAAATAAAAAAGGAGCAGCTTCCAGTTGCTTCAGCAAGCTTGAATTGGTGCTATAGGACTGCCCAGTGATATGTTCCTCCTTGGAATAGTTTCCCTTTGACGCTTTTTCTGTTAGGTTATTGCGTGGAAGGTGACAGAGAGGAGCCTGCGATTCTTGATCTGCCTGCAAGGGCTCTCGGCGCACAGGGAGCAGGTCAGTCGCAGCTCTCTGCGAAAGGAAGAGAAGAGTGAGGTCCTGCCATCGCTCTCAAGGCAAAGAAAGAAATAGCAGGTAGACTAATGAGATTCTGCAGATGATGAAAAGGAAGCTTCTCCATCTCGCTCAGGTACTTCACGGTCCTCATTACCACGTTACCAAAGCGCCTCGCGATTCTAATACCCGTATTTGTCCCCACTTCTATCACACAGAAAGACCTCCGACGTCATTGTACCGACGCAGCTGGATAAGCGTCAGGGAAACTGTTGGCACGCCCGGAGCCTGCTGGTGGGTGGATCCGCCGTGGCGCAGAGCAGAGATCCCCGGAGGCAGATCCCAGGTCTGCGCAATAGAAGCCTGTCCCCACAGCGACGTGCCCAAGCCGGGAAGCTGTGCTTCGGGGCTCCATGCTGCAAAGCCAGATGCAGGACTCCTGACATCCCCCTGGCCCCCCCACTTTTGGCGTCTGCACTGTGCTTCTCCGCGCATCCAGCCACGTCCCGGCAGCGGAAAAGCAACGCTGCTGCCTGCGCCCTGGGGCACTCGCTGGCACCCATCGGGGGAAGCCTGGGGAAGGACAGAGATGCACTGAGGTTCCTCCTCACGCTCCAGTCAACACCTCAACTTCCCCTTGTCTCTAAGACTCCACCAAACCGGACATTTACATAGCACTCACTTGCTATTCAAAGGATTCAAACAAACTTTACAAGCCACAGTTAAAGTCCCAACAGATGTATAGCTACCCAAATTCAAACCTGTCCCGCGTACCAGAAAATCCTGACCTGTGGAGTCAAAAAAAACGCTAACAGATTTCTGTTAGCCTGCCCACCCTGACAGATTACACGTCTTCCACACAGAAAGGCTCTTCTGGCTGCTGCCACCCTTGTGACAATGTTGGAGTATGGTTCGCTGATGGGTTAGAGGAGAAAAGTGTTAGATAGCCAAAAAAGGTTTAAATCTATTGAACACCGTGAACCCAAAGCAGAAAGAAAAGCCATACTCCACCAACATATTTCATTTTTCTTACCGCTGCTACAATTTTCCGTATCCTTTTGACTCATATGACGTGGTTTAGCATGATATAATTTATCAACAAATGACACATCCTATTACGTTACATCTGACATAAAAAAAAAGCAGGTACTGTTTAGACTAAGCTGACAACGATTTAGGCACAACAACCCCAACTGCCTGGGGAAGGCTGCAAGATGATTTTACCTTTCACGATGGCCTCTCTGCTGTTTTTAAGACAGACAGCAAAGGCCAAGCACAAACTGTTAAACCCTGCCAAACCAGGTGATGAAGACCACACCTTGGCTAATCATTGCTAGCCCAGGAGAAGTTTAAAGTGCCTGAAGACCAAAGTGCTCACAGGTGAGGTTTTGTACCGTGTCTCTTAAAAAGTACCTACATGGTATTTTACCAGCCTGTTCTGCATGTGCTCCAAGCCGAGCAGAAATCTCATTAGGACTCATTAGTTCACACTCAGTGCTAACTGGTCGTGCTGATATAACTCCTGATTGGCCTGGCATGTGGGTAAAGTGACCTTGCCTCTGCTTGCAAAATAACGCCTGGTGTGCCCTTGGAGAGAGAGCGCGCCGCCTTCCCGGCCTCAGGGAGATTACTGTTGCTTGTTTGAAAGCAAAGCAAAAGAAAATTGCTTTGCACCCTCCAAAACCACATCAGCTTCAGGAAGTGGCAAGAAGGCTCCTGGCCACATAGGGATGCCCTCTTACAGAATGCAGGAAGGCTGAAAACCTCATTTCTGCCCTAATTGTTAAAGATTCCCCACCCCAGCATAATCTGTTAAACCTGGGCTTGCAGTGCTGTCCTTAGGAATTATTATTGTTATTCTTGTTATTGTTATTATTGTTATTCTTGTTTGCTGCTCTGCATGAGCAAAGCGGTTTCCATCTGCTCAGGATGTGGGGCTGCTGTTGGGACCAGTTTGAGCTGTCCATTCCTTCCATGCATGGCAGTGAAATTACAAGGGTTGGTGAAGATTTATTCCCAAACCGTATTGACATTCACCAAACTCTCAAGGTTTTCTATTTTTGTGCTATCTCCCACAGCCCCTACAACTTTTCATCATCTATGCAAAAGCCATGAAGTAGACCCAATTCCAACAACGGATCCATTGAGTTAATGTTGACACGCTGTTTATACCACTTGAAGATGAAAGCAACAATGAAAGAAATGGAAAAGTACCAATAGGCTACAACTAACATTATGGAATATGAAGGGATGAATATAAGTGAGAAGGAGCCAGGACCTATTTCCCTTGACTTCAGTACAGCTATGTCAGAGCATCGCTGCTGAAGATTTGGCCTGCAGCAGTCTGGATATGCAGCTTGCCTCTGGATCAGAGCAGCAACAGAGAGACATCAAAAAGGCAACAAATCTTAGAGTATGGTGGTACGGTTGTGCCACTGGGCTCTAATACAATCAGTTTTTATGAAGAGCTTTCCATCGCTTAGTCTTAAGGCCTAATTACAAGGCATTATCTGGCCAAAGAGTATATGGAAGTAGCACGTAATAATGGTTGCCCGCAGGAACCTCAGGTAGTGGAGCACACAAGATGAGGAGCTATTCTTATGTCGCTTATTACCCAGGAGCTGATTCAAGGAGTAGTTGCAGTTAAGCCATTAAGCCACTGGTCACCCTAATATATCTCAATTCAAATTCATTATAGGAGTGATTTTACCAAATGCTATCAGTGACACTGAACTGTGGGAAGAGGGTTGAATTTTGAATGAGGAAGAAAATGACTAAAAAAAAAAGACTCTCTGGGAAAAAAAAAAAACACTTTAAGAAAGAAGGTGAATAACAATGAAGACACGTGAGGCACTATAAAGGTCTATAAAGTCACAGTTTTGGGGGAAACAGAAACCCAGCCCAAATGTAGCCTTCAGATAGGATACTCGGCCAAATCTAAAGCTAGCATCAGCTGACAGAGCACCAGAAAGTCATCCAGCTTCTGGGCAGAAGGCATGCCAGCTTCAGCAGGAAAAAGTTCCTAAGCCTGATCATGGCCAATATTGACACTTTCACATCCTACTACAAACTCTGGCTTTCGTCACTGACAGACCACAGCTGTTGTAGGGAGCACTCTCCAACGCGTGTAGGAGAAGGTGACATTTCTGCCATGTATGAAGGTGACAGCACCAAAGTTAAGCCTTGCATCTGTAAAGAGCTTCTGTTTTATCCCTTTTCTTCTTCTTTGTCTCCAACTGATCTGTCAGAGGGCAATGTGGCACATTTCTGGCAGCAGGACAAGGCGGAAGAGTAAACGCTCTTTGCTCCTGCTTCGTCTTCAGATCCCACGATGAGATTAGAGTGGCAGATTCATTAAAAAAAAAATCAAACATTTCTCAGATACAAAACGCTGAATCCACCCCATTCTGCAAAAAGCTTGAAACAATAGATCCTGCAGTCCCAACTGGACTTGGCTTCTCAGCTCAACCTAATTCTGAAGCCAGATGCCACCTTCAAAGGGAACCAACTATGGCATAGCACGGGGCAGGGGCAGGGGCAGGCCTGACGCAGAGAAAGGTCCAGCATTCAGTTTTTCTTCCATTTATTTTTACATGCTTCTTCCCAGGAAGAGGATGGAGAGAGGCTTGTAGAGGACGATTAGCTCCAAAAACACCATTAGAGTAGGCAGTGGGGGAAATGATAACACTGGCCCACACCCATGGACCCTCTAGCTGTAAGGATATCCCTTAAGAAGCATCTCTATTACCGACTGCCCTATGAGGCCGGTGACGGTGACTGCTCTGTGCTGAGAGGAATCAGAGAGGCAGTGAGGGCTGATAATACAATTACACCGGTTAACCTCAGCTCCAGATGAGTGGTAACCTATTGCAAAAACCAAATGGCGGTCACCCTGGAGGTCTAAGAGAACTCAAGAGTCAAGTAGTTGAGTTACTAATGGCAATATATAAGCATATTAACCAGTAAAAACATCCTACAAGCTAAAGAATGGGTGTAATGTCAATCCTTAAGAAAAGGTCCCAGGGAGACCTGGGGAATTGCAAGCCTGTAATCATGGTAGCAACACTGGGCATATTAGCAGAAACTGTAATAAAGGATGCAGCTACAGAACATGGAAAAATGCCAGAGTTGTGAGGAACTGCAAAGGGAAATCTTGCCTTACAGATCCTTGCAGAAAAGGGGGATCTAGTTGATGCTGTCTATTTGTATTTCCAAAAGGCTTTTGACAAAGTCCTTCACCAAAGGCTTTTAAGGAAGCCAAATAGCTGTGGGAGAAATGGGACAATTCTGACGTGGACAAAAAACTAGCTAGGACACAGGGGTCAAAGCGAAGAGGCTGGAAAAAAAGAGCTGATTTCGAAGAATTTGGTACAAGTCTACAAAATAAGGAGCGGCATGGAAGGGGCGGATGGGAATCAACTTTTTTACTATCTCTTTCATTCCAAGGTGCATCAAATGAAGCCATTTCGTTCCGTTCATGCCAAGGGGCATCAAATGAAGCCAGGAGAGCTGTTTTTTAACACACCAGGTAGCAGAACCACATAATTCCTTTTTAAAGTTTATTGTCGGTGCAAGAGTGGACACTGACTCAGGGAAAGATTGGATGAATACCTGGAAGAGAGATGATTTAGGCTTGCAAAATGGACAAGCAACAAGAGACTTTGAAAATTCCCAGAGCTATATGAAGTTGGAGGCTGAGAGTATGTTAGGGGAAGGTACCACTAAGTTTGCCTGCTCTTCCTCTTCTTTAGATGTCCATTTATGACCACTCCTGGAGACAGAATAGCTGGTCTTTGGTGTGAACATTGTCACCAGTTTTAGGCATATGAGACCCTACAATGGCCAATCCTGACTTAAAGAGAATTAGCTTTCTACAACAGCTGAGGACCTTCTACTATGTTAATTGGAATACTTTATTTATGTTAATCTCCTAAGTTTTCTCTCTGATATACTCACTGTCTTGTACAGAAGTTACAGCCCTGAAATATGCTGGTAGCGATAATTCTAGAAATGGGAGAAACTTTCTAGTAGTTAGCTCTTGAGTCATCTATCCCTACTGCCTCCAGATTCATGTAAGGACAGTGGTTCATTACTAAGAGTTGAAGTCATTGCTTGCCAAATACACGTCTAATTTTATGCATTTGAATTGTTTCATGCATATCAAAATGACAACTCATGCTTAAACTTGGATAGTTGCTTGAGAATATTCCTCGGTTAAGGGCTTCCACTGGCAAGGGACGGCTTCCCCTGTTTTGAAGAAATGCATCAAAGTATCTTCTTTTTCCTTCTCCTTCGTTAATCTAACCTACTTCTGAGCACCTATAACTGAAAGACCACCTCTGGTCTCTTGGTGCATGGAGTAAACAAGGGAAGAGAGGTGTTTCCCTGATCATTCACTTCAAGTTTTCTTGCAGGAGAAGGAAGCCAGACCACCTGAACTAAGATGCGGAACAACCACAGCCCTGCCTTAAGCAATATCATTAGCAAATTATCACAAGCATAGAAATTGTCAGAGCAGACTTTAGCGATGAAACACATCATTATATGTGTCCCCTGCCCTAGGCTGTCTTACAGAAACACAGCGCCACAGGACGTGGCATGCTCTTTTCATGGATTCTTTTTTCAGACTGGTAAAGAAATTAATTTGCAAATTGTCTTTGCTTGGGAGGCTTTAACAAAGTTTCTCTGTTCAGGGAAATATTGAGATAAAATGCAAAAAAGATGCTTTTTTTTAGCAGAACTAGTTTGTCCTAAAAGCTATATGTGGTCATGAAAAGGAGAGAGATGTTTTTAGGAACTGCAGAGTTCCCTGAAAGAAAAAGGCTTAGCAAGTAAAAAGTTCAGAGGCAAATACCTCAATTTGGTACTTCTGATGTATCTAACTTTATGCTTTTTATCCTTTGATAATGATTCACTGAAGTTTAGTGGTTCTGCAAAATAAGATACTGGTAGCAGTCTCTATAGAAAAAGGATGTGAACTACTACACCTCCCCATAGAGCTCTGCAATTGTCTGAGTCCTGCTATGTACCTAATACGTTCATGCCATTTGCCAAGCCTAAACAGGGACCAACTGCTGTGCTAGACTACGGATTTTTGTTCATCAATATTTACTCTGGTTTTTTTGGGTTTGTTTTAGCCTAATTGATACTTAGTCCATTGAGCCTATGAGGCATTTTGTCAATAAATGATGATGCTATTTTGCATATGTGGCACTTCTTACCATTGTGAGTCTAACAACTGTATTAGCAGAACACTTTCTGGACACAGTCTCTGGGAAACTGTAAAAAACAAGTTTGCATACAAAAGCCTCCCCTTTCTAAGGGTGCTTCAGCTTCTAGAAGACTCTCTTGACTTGGATACATCAAGGTCTTCCTAACGAGGTGGTTTTGCTCCCTAAAACCGAGATGCTCAAAACTTGCTATTGGGAATAAGAAGTTCCAGTTCAGTGTAGCCGTACATCCTCCTAAGGGTACTGCATTAAATTATTTTGCATAGGATTACACTTATTTTTCCTAGGACTATAATGCCCACTGCCACAAGCTGGCTCACTTACATTAAAGCATGCCAGATACCCCAAGCAACATCACTGCTGGTGGGAGATACCAGCAAAAAGCTGGTGCAGGCCACACAGCACATTGGTTGGTGAGCATCTGTCTTGTTGTTTTCAATTATGTTTTATGAGAAGGGACTTGAAGAGACCTCTGAAGGGAGGAGAGATAATGTCTTCCCTGGGGAGGATCTGGGTATGCTCCAGGAGAGAAGGTTGCGACCACGCAGGGTATGGCAGCAGCAAGAGAGAAGCAGCACAGCCCAGGGCTAGAGGCCTGCAGAACATGCAGGGGCTGCAGCAGGAGATGGGAAGCAACCAGTCCAGCTCCAGAGGGGACAGAAAGACCCCCAGGAAACAGAAGAGGCTGGGCAGACTTTGCTGCCATTTATAAAGCAACAGAAACCAAGCCTAGAAATGCAGATCAATTTGTAAGGGCACAGGGTGTGGAAAGCTGTGTATAAATATTTTGAAATGTCCTTCTGTCTATCCTATTTATTTGATGTTTCTCTATTAAAAAAAAATCGTAGTTAAAATTCTAATAAAATCTGCCTTTTATATCTTTTTGTTTGTTTGTTTGCTTCCATCTTCTTTGAGACCTTCTCACTACCACAGATGCTCAAAAGCCCTGGCCAGCTGAGGTTCCCATCACCCAGAGGCTGCAGGATCTCTGTGTCAGGAGGTAATACACTGATGCGTGCGCAGCCTCTGGCTTTGTCACCTCTCCATCATCTGCTTATGGGAAGTCCTGAGCTAAGCAGCACAAAAAGGATCAAAGCTCCATGTTGCCAGCTCCATTTTGGGGCATTTTACTCCTGAGCTTTGCATGCCTAACATTTTTGCTCCTATGTGGTGTCCCTCCAGAGCGGCCTTAGACGTCTGTCCGCTTATGGAGTTGGTGTGAACATGAATCGAAACACCGTTCCTGCGTGCCAGAGGCAGAGCATGATGGACAATCACATAATGAGGGAACGTGATCAAAAAATGAACACATTTGATAGGCAGAAAAGGAAGGATGGTGGCAAAGAGTTAATGTTCAGACTCCTCAAAATAAATACATCATTGGGGTTAGCAGTTTCTAATGAATTCGGTGATTCTATTTAGCAGTGGAAATGCTGTTTGCTGCTTGGCATTTCAGTGCTTACATAATTTATAGTCTATTATTTGATAATGTATTGAAGCAGGTTGTTGTCTTTGGCACCATCAAAGCTGTCTGCTAATTCACTGCTTGACCTTCTCTGCATGCATGTAGAATGGAGAAGCAGCAGTGCAGGGCACGCTGTGGCAGTTCCAAAACCGGCTTAGTGTTCAGACAGTTCGATTTGTGCGAACCTCACCACCAAACAGTAGTTTTATTTATATAACATTTGGAAAAAAGTAACAAACAGGTGGTAAGGCAATGTTTTAAAAGGCTGACACATTTCTGTTCATTTTGGCTTCTCAGCCAAGTGGCATTTCATAACCGAGGCAGTGAAAACGGCACGGCATTAGGGTGTAACCGGACACATCATGCTTCTACCCTGTGTCTATGAGTCACCTACGCAGTCAAAGGTGTCCAGTCCTGTTCATCCGTGGGAACGAGAGGCGATACGCTAATATCCAGCGCACATACGGGAAGAAGGACTCTGCTTGTATATAGGAACATTTATGAAAGTATTTCACTTTCTGGATACTGAACATAAACAGTTTGCATCCAATTTTCTGAGAAGTTAAAAATGTTAGATGAAAGGGAGCCGCAGATGATCCAGAAGTCACCAAAGCCCCATGAAAACCAGCCAGAAATATAAATTCTGGAGAACGCTTTGCTTCACGCATTCCCTGTAATGGTGAGAACAGAAAGTATTGCTAGAACGTGACAAATGGAAGAAATCTGTAAGGCTGTCCATTGACGGGGGCCCCCAGTAGTGGCAAGCTGCTCAGCACACCTTGCAGTAAGTAGCCGGGGCACAATTTGCGTGTGCCACAAAGTCGCAGTTCTTCAAACAAGAAGAATCAATTTTTAAGCACCAGCAGATTCCCATTGACTTCAGTTTGGACTGCAAGACTAGGGACCATATCTGCAGATATAGCAAAAACCATTAATAGCTACATTACTCTGCTGCTGCAGACTTCCAGAAGGGAGAACACGAGAGTTTGCATGAGGTGACAGAGCTGTCACCCGTCCCCTCCCAGGCTTCACTGGACAGTCCACGCTACACCTGCTGCTGTTCAACTGCCCCAAATCGAAAGCACATTCCAATATTTCTTTTCCTTTCTCACTTCAATTTTGTGTCTAATCTGGTGGAAAAATAAGTAGAGCAATGTACTGAGAGAGGCAAGGAAAATTTAAATAACTTGTTAGTGCCAAAGTCGTTGAAAGGGTTATTTAATCAGACATGCCTGGTGGGGGCATGAGATGGAGAAGGCTATGCTGTGGCAGGGTTTTCTTCATGCTCTTTTCCCCAAGCGTGACTTTTCTTTTCCCCCGTGAGTCACTTTTATGTTTTAGAGAAACAGTTGTGAGCCACAAATACATGTTAACTGGAATTGATCAAGGACAAAATGAATAATTTACTTTCTGAAGAAGAGATCGTCTATATCGCCACAGACTTTTTAGCAAAGATTTTTTTCCCTCATGCTACAGCCATCCTGTTTCAGCTGCATTTACATGTAGCAAGAGTGCTGCTTTGTTTCTAAACCGTAGCGTCCCAGCAGAATTCCCCACCTTTTTTTTGTTTCAACGCTTCTGATCTTAAAGAGCATGAATTATTCACAAAGAATTCCATACGTCTTCAAAACATCTCTGTTCAATAAAACCGCATATTTAATTTTTCCCCCCGTTGATTACCCGCAATGAGGAATAATGATTTGAATTGTTGAAGATGATGAATCCCAAGCAGCTCTCTACATATGGCTACACCCAACCGCCGGTTTTTTGGTCAGACCTGTTCCCAGATCTGACAGTTTGCACTACTTTGGCACAACAACTTATATTTTTATAGTTTGCTATACTACATCTATCTCTGTGATAGCAGTATCAAAAGTTTTTTAATAGCCAAAACCAAAACACAGAGTAAAAGGTTGAATAAGACATAAGAATTCTCCAGGTAATCAAAGAAAAGTTGCAAATAACTAAACACAGGCAACTTAACTGAACACAAAATGTATATAAGTATAGTCAAAAAGTCAGCATGAACTCTGTCATTTTTGTTGACTCTCTTTTAAAGTTCTTATTTTAAGATACACATAAACCCTACAACTGCAATAAAAAAAATGCACATGCAGTATAACCAAATTCCGCATTTAGTTAAAATAAAAAAGTTGGAAAATCTTAAATATTTGGTTTCTATTAACAGTGCTCAAGCCATCATACCGTGTTTTTGTTTCTCCCTTTCCCTCCTGTTTGGCTTATGTTTCCGAGTAAGACGCACAATAATAAATCTATCACAGACCTTCTGCAAAACCTCCATAGCCACGTGCATCTTTTCGCCCTGTTTTATAGCATGGAAGTTAAGTACTTCTCATTTACAAGATTAGTGTAAAAAGCTATTTTTATTTGTGTGGCACTCATTTATGGAGGCCCTGAGGTCAGAGAATATTGCATTGCATACATAACATAAATATCACAGTCGGGTATTAACTGCTTCCTTGAAGCTCGGGGCTTAAAAGTTCAATACGTCAAAGTTCGTCAGACATTTTTGGACTTGTGCATCTCACAAGCTTTGTTACATTCTTTGGTATATCAAAAGTGAATTTTAAAAATCCTGTTTTAGACTTTCAGCATTCCCCTTTGAAGCCGAGGAGAGCAGTACTGACAGGCACCAAAAGAAAAAAAGGTCAAACAAGCAGTCATCATTTTTTGCACAACCTGTGCCTACAGCAAAATTTCTCCGTGGGGCAAGCTCAGTCCCCTGAACTCTATCAAGCTCCAACCCCATCTGAAAAAAACACGTTGCCTCCTCAGTCTGGGCAGTCTTTTTTCAGTCTGGGCACTTTTTATACAAAGCTGGAGGGGCTAGTATTGAAACTTCGCTGCTCTAGTAGCTAAAGAGTAACACCACCTAATCCAAACCACTTACAACAGGTAAGGCAGACAATGATGTCTAGGAATCACCTTACAGAGGAGATCTAGTAAGTGGTGGGTAGACACAACTTGGACTAGGTCACTGAAGGTCTGCAGCAGCTCTGGCAACAGAACACAGGCTTTCTACATCTCAGTCCAACACCCAGGCTCCCTCTCACCAAACAGATTTAAAAACCCTATTCCTATTAAAAAGGTGTTGGTTTTTTTTAAAGCTGGTGGGAAAAGAGAGGGAAAATTTGCCCGGAACAGAAAAATGATACACGGCATTTATACAACTCGAAGAGCACGCTTGTACTGACATGAGGTTCATCGGGATGACTGCCTGTCTGGCAGAGACTAGACTGTTGTCCGGGTGCACGGTGGACAGCCTTTCTTAGAAAGAGTAAACATGCTGTTCGCAAAAGTACTAAATACTCACCAAAAATAGAGCTTAAACTACCATCTCTGCCCTAGAGATATTCTCCATGTTAAGACCCGAAGTGTATAAAATGCAGAAGAAGGAAGAATTTGAGGAAAGAACCATGACATCAACCTATATATATCGTAGGCAGAGTCTATGCTGCATTTACAGCACCTCTGAAGTAATTCGCTAAATAAAGATCAACTTAGATTTACCAGCATGAAACCCTCTTGTTTTATGAGCCAACGTGTGGTATGTGAAATGTGGTGGAGGCAGTCTAGTGAGATACACAGCAAAGAAGAGAAGATGATTAGCACAGAGTGACTCAGACCATTGGCCATGCTGGATTTCTAACAAAGAATCTGGCACAAACATAAATTCAGGGAAAACAAAGTCTGTATACAGAACTAGTGATGGCTGCTAAAAGATAAAGAACTGAAAGAAGGGGTTTAGCCATCTCACTGGGAAGGAAAAAACAAAAAGTAAGATAAACACCATTGTCAAAACCAATAACTCAAACACCAGACGTCCGATAGAAGCATTGAAGAAGCGAGTGATCCCAAACAAACTAAGCCAGAAGAGACCTACTGTACTTGCACAAAAATAAATAGCAGGAATTTTATACTTCAGAAGTGAAAACTTTCCCATCTACCTGTAGTTTTGGAGATGACTCCTTACCAACCTAGGATCCCATCTACAGGAGAGTTTGCTGAGACAGCAATGCTTTCCCTCCAGAGAGGCACCCCCAAATACTGCCAACCACACTTGGGCCATCCAAGTGATTAGAGAAAACAGCAAAGCCAGTTTGGGGAAAAAAAAAACCCAAACACCTCAAAAACCAACTTCCCCACAAAGAAATAGATTTTAGCTAAAGACAACCATGAAGAATGAGAAAGAGAGAGGAGGATGTGAAGTAGAGCCGTCTGTAATGCCCAGTGCTGCAGCTATTTCGGGAAGAAAGGAGTGAGCAGTGCATACACAGACCAAGGATGCTCTAGTTCAGAGGACGATGTCCGCAGTGCAATTTCAGTAAAAGCAAGGACTCTCAAAGCATATGCACAGCTGAAGTCAGTCACCTATCATTCAGCTGCCATATTTGCAGTTATGCTATTAAATGAATGACTGTTTTGATTCCAGCTGGATTGTGGTGCCAGATGCAATATCATTAAAACAACAATGATAAGCAGCAATCTTAGACTGGGCAAGTGTGACCAACTGCATGTGATGGAAAATAAGTCTTCCGGGGCCAGCTGGCTGTGGCTAAAAGCTGCGCAAAATAAAGTATGATCTTGTTTAGAGTTTACATCAGCTTACAGAAGTATTGTATCAAGCAAGCAGCTTGCTACAGAGGAGTCAATGACTGGGAAATGCTGCGAGCAGAGGTCAGGTCTGGTCCAAATAGCTGCTTGAAACAACGGCAAAAGGTAAACTGCAATGGGGCTGGTCTATATGAGGCAGCTATGGAGTCTGGGCAGCAGTGGAGGCTTTAGGACTCTAGTCTCCCTTAGCTGAATATTTAAGTGAATGTCACCAATGGCAAGAAAACAGGGAAGAACTTTAGCTTGGATATAGGAATTACTACAAAAGGATGTGAACAATCCAGAGGACCAACAAGACACTGCCAAAGGACTAGGCAGTGTCCCTACCCGCTTTACTGTATGGAAGCACCTACCACCATCACAGGCTTAAGAGATACTGGGATGCGGTGGTGTACCAAAAAAAGCTGTGTCCATAGTGCAGCCTAGGAACTAGTAATCTTCATGTCAGCAATTAGGAAAAGGCAGGGAACTCCCCCCAAATTTACAAAGATTTCTATGGGGGAAAAAAGACGAAGCACAGTAAGGAGAGAGTTACAACGGTTTCCTGCAGAAGAGTTTCCTGGAGGCACCAGGAAAGGCATCAGAGCCATCCCCAGGCTGACTTACTACAGTTGTGGCACCTTTACAAACAGATTTCTTCACAAACAACCCGTTTAGTTTTACAAGGCTGCAGACCATTTGACACCTAAATAGTGTGGGAGTGCTCACTGCTGATACTGCACATCCATCTTGCGTGAAGGTGGCATCATTTTGCAGTGTCTCTCTCACTGGTACTAAATCTCTTTTATAATGGAAGAGGATGTAATCTTAGTAGGATTCCAGAGATTTTAAAGTTCTATTGTTATATTTATTGACAATTCATAATAAAGCATCTTCTGGCATTCATTGGCTTTTTGACTGCCTCACTGGCACATTATAATTGCAGAAATTCTTGCTCTTTTTCATTTTATTTATTTATGTTCAGAATTATTTCTTAGCCGATTAACAACCACAGGGACTGCCTACGTTAGAAACAAATAAACTTCAGGCCTTTCACAGAATGGTTAATTAAGGGAATAATTAACTAAATCACAAATGCATGTGGGATCTAGTATGGAGTCATAGAAGGAGGATGGTGAAAGTACTTCACTGATTTACTTAGGTTAAAGAGGTTGCAAAACTTAAAAATAATGATATAGACAGTATATATAACCATAATCTAGTACGTACAAGCACAAGTGATGATACCAGTTTGCTGTAGCACCTTTGCAACTTCTGAAGCAGGATTCAGCCCATTCTGGTGTCACTATGTGCATAGTTCCTAGACTTGGAGGTATCTTTCAAGATAGCCAGATAAGCACCTTCAATAAGAATACTCAGGAGTTTTCTTTGTGAATATCTATTTGAATTAAAATCCTTTTTACTTTGGCCTTACATCACATTTTACGTTTGCACACTAGAGATTTGTTTTAACAAGTTTACCAAATCACAGATTCCTGTACTTAATCATTACATCACCCCAATGAAGCAATGCTGGATGAGTGTCATGCCATCTTTTTCGCTTGACAGGAGAGATTTCAGAGAACACATGAAGCTGAGAGTCTCACAGAAATCTGATTCACTCTGCACTGACTTTGAACTCTTCCTCATGGTGTAACATGTCATTCTCATTACCATGCAGTAACTTGGTTTTAGTAGTTATAACAGAAACATCTTTAAAATTCAATTCCCAAGAGCTATCCTTCCGAGCCGAACACAGTAACCCCCAATAACCAAGCATTAGCACAATGCAGAATTAACATACCTATGAAACAACGTTATGAAACAAACATATGAAAAAAAATGATATTCCATTACCCATGGAGGTGTTCTGCATGGACACCTGTGGACTCCTCCTGGGTCATGAGTACTAAGGATGTCATTGACAAACCCATTCACTCTCACACTCTTCCTTGGAGCTCAATACGTCTCGTTCACCATCAGAGCAAAACAGGTGAAGAATAATCCATGTTATCCATTTGGAAAAAAAAAAGAAAAAATCAAGCTCTTTGACTTTCCTCAACTGTTAATGTTTCTTTTCTGCCATGAATGCATTTAACCAGTTATCTGAAAATGTCTTTTATTACAGAAATATGACCAGGGTCAAACGGAGTGAAAGGGGCTACAATCAGCTTTCCTTTGTGCTAATGCAATTCATGATCATTTAAAAGAAAGTGCTAAACTTTGGGTCAAACAAACCTGCTGAATATCTGGGCCACACCTGTATTGCATTTCCCAACCCCCAACCATTGCATGTCATAGTCTGGACACGACCAGTTTTCCCAATAAAACCTGATTGTCCATGAGTGTGTTTGCAAATATTTGCCCGATACCTTGGAAAAAAATATATTGTAAGAGGACTCGTGCTTGATCTGTGAAGCCTTTTGCTTTGACTGTTTGCTGCTCCCCGCTGCTGGTGTGGTACGACAGAATGGCCACCAGGAAAAAGAAAACATGACCTGTGTGAATCGAGACAGGTAATGGGGCTCCCTGCATAAACAAACATTTGGCATGAGATCTCCTGGGTTTTATAAGATTTGTAAATGTTTCGACTGGCTGAGGCTACGCAAGGAACAGTATAACACCACAAATACTCTAATTCATGCCGATTGTTTAGGAAAAAAAACACTGAAAAATTAAATGTCAGAAAAAAGAAAACTTAAATAATTTTGTTTTCTGGTTAATGCAAAGATAGAGAATATACTGATGCATTTCTTTATATTGACAGAACCTTCTACTGATCACAACCTTTTTCAGACAAATCGGATCTCTTTCTGGGGACAACAAAACAGGAGATAAAAAAATTAAAGTCTTATATCTCAAGAACAAAATGTTTTATTCCCTTTCACTTCAGGAACACTAACAATATATTCAATTTGAGATTTTTTTTTTTCCCCAAAACTGCTAGGTGAGCAGATTATGAAGGAGTTTGTTCATTAGGCTGTGGAAAGCAGCATTTTTTTCAACTGAGGGGGCACCCCCTCCCACAAAGCTACGTAACAAAGAGACACGGAGCCGCTGAACTATTATCTCCCCCGCTGCCTGAGAGTCCTGCTGCATGAAATTTTTCCCCCAGGTAAAACAAGAAGATAGGGCTATTTTTTCAGTCCGTTTCTTTCAGCAATTTGTTTAACATCAGCAAAGTGCTTTCTGTAACCACAGGTTGCAGGCAGAGCCTCGCGGCGCGCTCAGGCTGGTAACAACTGCTCGTCAGGCGCTACCGCAGAAATCGTTTTGCCAGGGACTGAGCCAGAGCTAAGACAGGCTCCAGGCTCTGAGAAAGGAACCTCGCTCGCTGAAGACATCACACAAGTGTCCCCCCTACTAAAAGTGACTGACCAGATGCAGGGATGGCTCAAGCAGGACGTGTGTCCATGCCACAGCAGTGCCGGGTTTATAACCTTACTGATGAATTTAAATTCCCAAAACCAAAGATCAAGTGGCGCAAGAAATGCAAGTTTGAGGCGTCTATGTCGCATTGCCCTAGCACCGCAGCTACAGAGAATCGGCGGATGCCGGAAGCATTTTACGCAGATACACCTAGGTTTGCTGGAGGATGTTTTTCAGAGAGCTCACTCACCATGTACTCTGAAACCATCCTCTTCTCCTTCCTCCTTCTGCCCTTAAACGGTGTCCAGCTGCCAGAACCAGCACAAATAACAAGAATGTAATGGACTTTGCAGAGCCTATGGGTGAACAATTGGCTACAGCCGTGAGAAAGGTAAATGTGCTTTTAGGCTCCATTAGGAGAGATATTCCAATATAGATCTAATCTAAAAGCTATTCTGGAGGACATTCTGCAAGACAGCATGTATATATACATATATTACTTTGCTTAGCCCTGTATTTTCACTTGAAAATTAATTTGCTCTGAATCTTGCTGATATTTTGGTGAATCTTCACAATTTACCAATTCAAAATTCAAATATGTTCTCAATATATACCCAATTCCCAGTCCTGAATACATTCTTCTTATTGGAGAAATGAAGGCATAAATTCAGATTATTGGCAAGTGGGGGAGCCTTACAAGGAAATAAAGTGAATGACTTTTATGTTTTAATCAAAACAGTGAACTTACGGATGAAATGGAAGTTCTACTTTTTTTTTCAGCAAGTCATGGGAAGCATGCTTTTAACAGCTGTTTACCTCCTTCTACCCCACAACCTACCAAAAAAAAAAAAAAAAAAAAAAATCAGGTTTTGAACACCATATGCTGAGCTGACAAAATGGAAAAATCTCTTTGATAAACTGCTGGTGAGCAGTGACACAAAATGCATTCCTAACAAAGAGAAAGTATATATTTTTTTTTTGGTGTGGTTTTTTTTTCTTTTATTATTATTATATGACTGCAGTACAGCACTCTGGAGGTTTCAATGACAAGATATTAAAAAAACAGGACAATTTAAAGAACCTTTCATTCTCTTCCTGGAAGATCATCTTTGCCGTGTGGTTACTTACTATTCCTTAATAGACAAGTGTGAAATAGAATTGCCTTAATAACCTAGTCAGAGTGTAATCATTGCTTTGGTCTTTGTGACAAGACGTTATTTAGCAGTGTGCTGCATGTACTCCAGGGCAGGTGTCAAAGACAAAGGAAAAGCACTTGTGAGAGTCATAAAAATTGGATGTGCTTGTACTCCTCCTCTCCCACCTTCCTCTCCCCTCGCTGACCTTATACTGATCTTTGTCCTAGTCCGTGGAGACGCACTTCCTCTGAGGAGCAGAGGATGCTTCGGTAGCCAGCATCCCTGCCCACCCGAGCCCCGAGGTGCTGCTGACTGCCAGCTCTGTCACAAATCACCCCACGCACTGCTGCTCTCACGGTGGCCGTGGCCTGTGAGGAGATAAAATGTGACCAAAAACCTAATTCTAACTACAGTTCAGATGTTGCCCACTGCCTTTTTTATTTTTTTAATTATTATTTTTTTAATCCTCTCTCCATCTGCTGGTGGTAATTGCATTTTTTTCTTGCCCCCCTCCCCTGTTTTCGAACATGCCTTCAAATTGCACTTGCCAAAATGAGCCAAATCTGGCTGGTCTTCTCAGAGCCACGTGCAGCAATACTGAATGATGCATCGCAGGGATCACTAGGGTTTGTTACATCTTTCAAGCTGGATGACAGGAACTATGCAGTCTCAGTCTTTCATTTTTCATTTCCTGCAGCCATGAGCAAAACCAGAAGAACTTTGGGAAGGAAACTTTGGGGTCATCTTCCAACATTTGTGCTATTAACAAATTAGGACACCTTCAAAAAATTTTACAGCAGCTTTGAAAGGAAACAGACAAAATTGTGAAGGTTGCTATAGAAATGTTTATAGAGATGGCAAAGATATGCTGCAGAGCCAGTTTTACCAAGAAATAAATATTGATTGGGATGGAGCTTACGTGCTTAACTATTTCATTGCACAGATTTTATAGATGACATTTTTAAAAGGTTAATATATTCATCCTTTCCTGAGTCAAGGAGAACTGCAAACTATCATGTAATAGGGTCTTGTCACATATACTGAATGAAAGTAATTTTCATAGACAACTTTAAAACTATTTAAACTGTTAATACCTATGTAAAAATACACATTTTAAATCAATACGTTGTGTCATATTCTTGTTAACCTTAAGATGATAACAGGAATATTGAAGTCTGGTCTCTGGAAATTTAAAAACGAAGAGTAGGAAAGCCAATTTTGTAACAGCTTGCCTCTTTGCCTCATTCGAGCAATCCTTTCAAGTAGATGTTCTCAGACACACACAGTACACAGTGATGAATGCTTTCTAAAGGCACAGCATGTAAGTACTGCTATAGTACAACGATTTCATAATTTAGCTATTGAAAGTACAAAAAGCGATTGCTTCACTTTTAAAAAAAGCATTACACAACTCTTCAGATGGAGTTAGGACCCTATAAAGAATTATCAGCTGAATGTTAAAGTTTATCTACTGTGCATCACCCATTTTCTTATTGTGCTTTGCAGTTTTAGCAAGGTATGCAACAGCATATCCTGAAAAATGCTCTACAGATGCTCTTGTTCCCCACAGGCAGACTGCCTATTAAATAGTTTGTGTCTCTACTGAGTGAAATGCCACATAGCCGAGTCAAACTTAGAGATGGCCAGACTGATTCAGATTAAAATGAAATTCCATCTTAACTTTGCTCTGGAGCTGGGAAACCAAATGACATTTGTCGGTCTCTGGTGAGGACTCTAAAGCACTGTGCTCACCTCGACACTTGCAGAATTGTTTGATTTCAGCCCTGACTTAAAAACAAACTACCTTGCCAGAGGCCATTGGCATTGTGTTTCGGGTGAGGCTTGGGCGAGGGAGCACCTGAGCCTGTTCTCCTGCAGGTTTTGGTCCAAGCTTGAGGCAACAGAAGAGAGGGCTGGTGGAAAGCCTGTTCCCCTCCTCTCCTTTCAAGAGCAGGAGCGACAGCAGCATGACACGGGGAGGGAGCACCAACCGATCCACGATGCTCAGGTACCCCACTGCCAGAGGGGAAGGAAGGTCAGTCTCCAGGCCATGGCCCCAGCCCTGTTCTGACCATTTTGAAGCTGACTTGATAGATTAAGATGAAGTATGAACCAGCCAAAACAGGGCCCAAAAATGCATGTTTCAAGGTGAGAGCATGCCTGGTGATAAAAGGCACACACTCTGCTTTGCAAGGCAAGGCACCAGTGTGCCAAGAAATTCCTGGAAAAGGCAATGAGGTTGAACATACAGACATGTGCAGAGTTTGGAGAGTGGGTTATGAATCAGCTAAATGAATCACTGTTAGAGGAAAGAAACCAGTTCTCACTGATGATAACACAAATAATCCCCTGCATTTAATAGAAGGTCAGAAAACTCAACTTTTTCACAAAAGCTCTGTGAATTCTACCTTCTAGAAATTTCACCTGCTTGTACAGATCTCACAGGCAGACAGTTTGATACAGTGTGGTAGTCTGCTTTACTACCTGTTTTCTGAGCAATTGCTGAGGTTTTCCAGAACCAAATTGAAGACAGTTCTCTCAAATGATCTCTTAATAACGCTTACACAGCAAATATCCCACAATGTTCTGAAAGTCGCAATTTCAGAAGTGTTTGCTGCAGATATTACTTATGGAATACGTATCAAAAACTTATGCCTCTTACAAAGTCGGTGCAGGGTCTCCATCATAGTTCGCTTTCATCAAAAAACAGAACATTTCTTGGTGTCTGCTACATAACTCATATTGACTACTTGCATTTTCTATATTCTAATCTAAATATGACATAAAAAATAATTTACAGTCAAACATTTCATTTTTACCATCCCTTAGTGACATTCAGCTTTTCTAGTTCTAACTGCCCATATGTCCAGCGGGACCAATCATTCTCCACTGACAGATCCATTTTTAGAAAGAAATGAGAAAATCTTTCATTTGCCATGCGATAGAGCCACATCGAAAGAGTTTTGTCTCCACAACAATATTTCTGTCTTCAGCAAGCAAGTGCTCAAGGAAATGGATCCCATCTTAAATTGCTACCTTGGACTGAGCTGGGTCCAGAAGCAAATCAAAACTGAACCTTATTTTCAGAGGAGGCTTGGCGTACTCCACGGGAGCTGATGCTGGGAACGCGTGCAACCCCATGTCCCCAGCTGGGTGACCTCTCCAGGTTAGTGGTGCAGAAAAGCACACTGGCCGTGATTTTCAAACTTGTATTAGTGAAAGAAAGACTAGCAATCTGACAGTTGACGTATATCTTTAGAACTTCCTGCTTTGCTTAACATAACCATCAAAGGCAGGCCCTTTGTTGAAGTAGCTTAAGCTGTGCCTCTAAGCATTAGTCAATGTAGGTGTGATACGTGTTATGTGCTTCTTCAGCCAGAGCTCTTCCTTTCAACCTCTGGGACTATACTGGGGAAAAAACCACCACAGATCCTTCTTTTTCTCTTTGCACATGCGTGGAAAAGACCTGTTCTGGCTGATAGCAAACTTCCTACAACGCAAGTGTGACACAAACAAATCAAGTCCAACCAAGTAGAGACTCGGGGCACAGAGGATCCACAGCCATCTGGTTTTCCAGCTCTGTCTTATTACCCGCTTGGGTAGTAATAAGTTACCTGAATGATGTGAAAAGATTATGCCATGTGAATTCCTCAGGGTATTTTAAGGCTGGTGGAGTGTGTGTGCATGGGTGGGGCAGAGGAAGGAATCCAGAGAAAAATGGTTTAGTACTCTAGCCAAAAAGGAAAAAAAAAAAGGCATTTTGGCCTTGTCAATCTTTAGGTAAAAAGCGTAAGGCCTTACCTAATAAAAATACATGATAATTTCAAGTCTTGAGGAGGTTTCTTGCCTGTCCTAATTTCCAACGAGCGTATAATTGACTTCCAGGGATCGCTACTTCCATACACACCCAAAATTTAGTAACAACACACATGCATATGAACATATCTACAATGAGACAGAAATAGGTAAATACAGATATATACTTCTACAGTAAAACCCAACTCTCCCAAAACCCTTTGTTTGCTTGCCAGGCTGGCTGAGTTGGGTTTTAGCAGTATCATCAACTGCTCATTTGTGAGCAGCACAGGAGCCTGAACTCAGTTCTGGCTGATCAAATGCTTAAGTTCACTTTTTGTTTAACCTGTAAGCCAAATTATAGACTTCATTAGCCTAGAGGCATTACTAGCAAGCAGAAAAAACAGGAATGCTACCATTATCCTTGAAGTTTTGAAAAAAAGACACCACCTATAGAAGCTTATTTAGAAGAAGAAACTTTTTCAGCTATTGTGAAAAAGAAAATAAAAATTCTATCTTTTATACCTGAGAATGACTCTGGCTCCGTGAGACAGGTGATGTATCACAACAGCAGATGCAGCAGAAAACAAAACTAAGGGAAAAACATGATTGGACAAAACAAGATTTCAACAACTACATGTATTAGTTGCTGGTGGATGCTGAATCCTGCCATATCACTGAGTGTTTAAGAATAAGTCTGTATACACACTCTGTAATTGAATGTCAAGAAAAATGAAAATATATTGGTTTATTGCTACTGTTCATTGATTTATTGAAGTGATTTATTGTCATTGGACATGAGGACCAACAAATCATTTTGCTGACACCATCAGCTGCCTTAACTAGGTTGTCAGTTCACGACATTAAAGGTAATGGATGGTGATTATTTTACTGTAATGGGTTTAATCAGTGCTTTGAATGACTTAGCAGTCATGTCATAGTATAGCCAACTCATCATTCATCAAGGCGGCATTTTGTTTACCAACATCATCTATAATTCATTTGATTGTTGACAATCATCAGCAAATACCTCTCAGGCTAAGTTTTATCAGAAATGAAAATCTGCACAGCTGCAGCATACTAACTAACCCCACAGTTTACAACCAGAGGAGAAACACTGGAAGTTGCTTACTCCTCCTCTCCAAGAAGAGGAACTGTCAGCCGAAAGAGGCACTGCCAGCCAAGGCTACGTTCCCATGGGCTGCCTTTCAGTCCAGCACTAGGATTTACAAGCTTTCTGAAATACATAATGCTTGTTCTGTTGTATGTGAACGCTCCAAGCAACCCTCGAATTCAGCGTTAAACAGAAATTTTGGCTTATTTTAGAAAACAGAAGTGCAACCAACCTGCTCTGTATTCCCAATAGAGGAACAAGTGTAAGCATAACCTGTCTGATTTTCTCTCCCTGAATGGAGGCGAATCCTACGCTTATTTGTATTATGATGAAATTAATTGTGGAGAACTCCAGATTCATAAAAGTGTCTGTTAACTTTATGGAAAAGGGTACAGTACTAGAAACATTGTGATGGTATCATCTTAAGACAGACCTTTAAATCATTACTTGTATTATGTCTTTTACGAGTAAGGGACAAGATGCAAATTGCTAAAAATATTTCATATTAAGCTGACAGGTTAACAGCTTAATTACCCACAAAGTTAGATTATTAATACAAATAGATGGAAACTTTCTACAGCTCCAGGAGCTTTTGTACTAGCTTTTAGTGCAAATTTTTCTCTGACATTTGCATCACAGATCTCAACATCGATATTCTTCTACTGATCTACTGGTGCACGGACAGAGAGCTGCTTTAGATGGAGCAAAAGAAGAGTATAAAAGTTCTGCCTTTCAGACCTGAGAAAGACTCTGGCTGAGTAAAACACAAGCAGGGGCTGTTCCGGGTACCTTAATGTAAAAGAAAATAATTTCAAAGTTTTGCAAGAATCTTCTACATTTCAAAACCATATTTGATTATTGTATATAAATATGTAACAGGCCTGCAGAAATGGAGTTTAAAGGAAAGACATTTGAAAAGAATATTCAATCAAAGTAAGATTACTTCCCTTACTTCATACTCAACGTTTGGCCTACAAATCTTTAAACTATGAGAAATGAATGTATTTTGTGAATAGGTGGACCAAATTTTGAAGGTGCAAGTAGGATACAGTAGCTTACAAGGAATAAAAGTCATCTTCCAGGTCGACAGGAAACACAAACCAGTGTTCCAGTCCAAAGATTACACTTGTAGTGGCTGCTGTGGCAGGGGAAAAAAAAAAAAAAAAAAAAAAAAGTGTTTCAAACAATATAGAAAATATTAAATTACACCCTGCTTGTTCAGGAGAAAATGTAAGACCAGACCTGTAAGTACTCATACTCACTTTGTCATCAAAGTAATGAAAAAAGACAGTGAGATAATGACAGCAACACAAAGCATTAGGAATAAGGTATCATGCGTATTAATAATATCCTGGCAATATCCTAGACTGGGATATCCACGGATTAGAGATGGTCTACAGTAGGGAAATTACTTTTATTACAGTTAAAAGGAGATTAAATAACCTATTAGAGATTTCTTCTAACCCTAATAGTCTTTCACATGTAAAAGCAAAACTGGAGTGAGTGCAACTGATAAGGACTGATACATAGCCTAACAAACATCATTACTAGAAAGGGGAAAGATACCAACGCCAATGTAAAACTAAGACTACAGAAACCATATTTATTTAGTAAGGATTGTTTGAGCATTTTAAAAGCAATTGATAAGAGTGTCAGAAAGTACAAGTTAAACCCCTAAAAAGCTTTAGAAAACTCCAAATCCACAGTCATTAAATATTGAGTATTTTCACAGAAAAAGATCTTGAAATCTGAAATACTACACTTAGTAGCATCATGGCAGGTATGTTTTATTTCAGTAGCAGAAAGTCCTAATTCAGTCAGACCTTATGTTTTATAGAAGCTTTATGAAATTGTCTCCTAAATACCTTGTTCAACATTGCAGGATTCTGAAACTTAGATGTCTTAATGGAAAGGTTTTTTTCCCCACGTTTAGTTTGCACGAGTAACGCCCTACACATTTCTTCACGAACTTAGCAACGCCTGTGTTTACTGAACCTGAGGCATATTTAGTTACACAGCTATAGTCCCTGTATTTAGCATATGAAACTGAAGTTTAAACCTGAAGTTTAAATGCTGCGAGGTAAAAACCTGTCTCACATGGCCCAGGCTTAGGCTGTCTTGGCAGGCAGCAGGGTACCACATCAGAAAGATGCTACAACTTTCACCAGAATATCCTATCTAAAAAGCAGTTGCTAGCTCTTACGGTAGATGAAGCAAACCTTAAATACATGCACAGAGAGCATCCCATTCAGAGGAGCTCAGTATTTGGTCTATCCTTAAATATTTTCTTGATGAAACCTGGTTTGGGGTGGAGGGTTTCGTGGTTTGTTTATTTTTTTTTTTTCCCCCCCATAAATTGGCTGTAGGTCCAAACTCAAGTCTGCCACCAAAACCTTCTGTTATAGAAACCGTACCTTTCCTCCCTCCAGCCCCCCAACATTACCCTTGTACGCTCTGACCAAGATATTCGTAAAGGCTCACCTTCTCAAAATTGAAGAACGAGCCATCTGTACAGTCAGATGGCATGTACCTACCGCTTTCCCCCTCATTATTTCCGAGATGGTGAACCAGCGTGCAGAGTCTCCTTTAAAGAGACATTTTCTTTGCAAGATGTTTTACTGCTGTCAGTAGCAGCACTGGGCACATCAATAGCAAAACAAATGAGGCACATTAATAACAAGTGCCTTCACACTGTTGCTTTCATGGCATGCTGACTTCAGAACATAGACGGATATTTGGTAGAAACCACATACACACGAAGTGAACTACGAATACTACATTTGGGTTCGAAATTAATGTCCATCTAAGGTGACATACCTCAGACACCTTGAGGTGGCAACAAGCTCTGTTGTAGGCAATGCTGAATAATGCCTGCCCTGCAGGCAGGGGAGGAGGCAGCGAAGCTACCAAGCTTCAGTCTACTCATCTCCAGTAGTGCTAGCACCGAAGATACAGCTGCTCTGACTGCAGCCAGCGACCCGTTAGCAGCATACTGAAGCCCACGCTGCCGTGTCTTCATTTATCCTCACGTTTCATCAAGTCTTCAGGGAGTGGTGGGGGAGGTGAAATCCCTCAGCACGGGATTGATCCGAGAGCCTTGCGGAGATAATTCACACGTCGATATTGTTAACCATTTCATTTTTCTTGTGAAGGAGGGAAGGAGGGAGGTATGTTTAAGCTTCCACCAAATTCAGCAAATCAAGAACTGGAAACTCTATTCAGCTGAAGAAAATGGGGAAGGGCATGTAAGGAAGTCAAATCTGAAAATCATAATATGGACAGGCAGAAGAGATTTTAAGGATCAAATTACAAAAAGCAAGGATTTCCTTTCCCCCCCCCCCCCCCCAAAAGAATATATCAATAGTAGTGTGTCTGCTGAAGAGTTTCTAGAAGCAACAACAGGTCAAAAGGAGAACTGAAATAAATTATTTCAGTGTTTGCTAGGAAATAATTAAGAGAGGTGACACATAATTTCTTTACAGGAGAAAAGTCAGAGCGACTGCCGCAAACCGAAATGTAAACAAGGAAGGTTTAAGATCAGAAAAGAGTAAGTAGCAATATTCCAGTAAGAGTCCTAAAAGAAATCACACATGAGAGTACTCCACACTTAAACAGGCTTCAGTAGAGACACACGGATTTTTGAGTATTTCTTTAAGGGACCAATGGAAAACTGGGGAAAGTTCAGACAGCAAATCTGACTTTTTATACCAAGTGAATCGATAAAAACTGTAATAAAGAAAGAGGTAGCAGACAGACAAATAAATATACCATAGAAAAGCCAAGACACAAAGTCACGTCTCATGAGGGTATTCAGGCTCTCTGAAAGAGATGATAAATGGGGATGAGGCTGTTTCAATTGATCTTCTATACTTGGATTTCCAATAAGGTTTTGACAAGGCTTCTCACCAAAGGCTCTTAAAAACATTAAACTGCATGGAACTACAAGGAAGGTCCTTTACAGGATAAATGACATTAAAAAGTAGAATGTAAAGCATAAGAATAAATAGTCATTATTCATAACGCAGGAAAGTTAAACTGTAGGGCCATATGAATGCTCTTCAATATATTTAAAGCTCAGGAAAGAAATGAATAGTGAGGTGACAAAGTTTCTTCATGATTCAAAATTTTTCAGGGTACTAAAAATGAAAACTGACTGCGATGAGTAGCAGAATGATCTCACAATACTGAATGACGAGACCAATCAATGTCAGATGAAATTTAAAGCATAACATTTGGGGAAAAATGGTCTAAATATATATATTTATTAATGTACTCTAAATTATCTCTCAACATTCAGGAAAGATCTTGGAGTCATTATAGATAGAGTTCTTTGAAAATGCCAGTTCACGGCTCAGGGGCAGTGAGCAAGGAAAACAGAACAGTGAGAATCATTAAAGAAGGATGAAAAACAACAGCAAAACCATCATTATGCCACTTTTTAAACCCATGGTGCTCCCACAGCTTGAATACTTCATGCCTTTTTAGACACCCCACCTCTAAAAGGATAGAGCAGCAGAAGAAAACAGATAAGGGCAACCAAATAATCCAAGGAACAATACAGCATCTATTGAAAGAAACATCAGCTAGATGATGTTTCTTTACAGGCTTTCTAAACCTGGAAAACAACGACCAAGGAAAGATAAGATGGAATCACGCAAAAATAAGGAATGTCATTGCAAAGGAGTTTAGAGAATAAGTTATTCATTATGCCCCAGTTTGGTTTGATGCATCTTAATTTCTGCATTATCAGGGAGCAGTTTTAAAACTAGGAAAAGAAAACAGGTTTATCTTTTTGACCGCAATCTATAACTAAAATGTCAAAACTCATTGCCAAGGACACTGTGGGAGCCAGCTGTATAAACAGGCCTACAAAAAAATAGCCACAAAACCAACAGATAAATTAATGGAAGGAATGACCTATAACAGCCAGAAAGATGGGACTACAACAGCCGGCTTGATCTGTAAGTCAATAGCCACAGACCGCCAGAAGTTGGGGAAGTGCTGGGAGAAGCATAACCATGTACTTGCTCAGCTATTATGTTCTTTTCATAAATATCTGCTCCTGGCCAGTATCAGACACAAGACAAATGGACCACTGGTCATCCCCAGTAGGAGACATTCTTGTGTTCCTTATCTGTGAGGTGGTTGGCAATAAGAAACACCAAGAGAACAGACATGGACTTAATAAAAGAGTAATCAGGTCCTGGTTTTTGGATCTTTACTTTTTACTAACTTGGTTCTGTTTCCTGCCTATTTAGACATTTTTATCTCACTCATTTCGTACTCTGGATCTATAAAACATAACACTGTTCTTCTTTGCCGCTTTCATCCACGTTGAGACGGCTTCCCCATTGTATTTAGGCCTCATAGTTCTGAGAAATTACACCTTCTTATGCTAAGTCTGAATTTGGCTGAGTATTCTCTGGGCAGCTGGATACAGTCTTGAGGAAAAAGGTCCCCTAGTAGCTAAAGAGTTTTTAATGGGCCATCTCTCAGGATTACAAAAATGGACTCAAACCTCTAAATATAGCTAACGTTCAGGTTTGCGAAAAAGAAGGTGTCAAAGTGGTACTATATTTACCTGAAGCTACCCATAAATAGACAGATATATATATATATAAAAAGTACAAAATGGAACAGAATAAATATTCCTTTGCATTCTTTGGTGTCTTCCACACGCAACAAGGATCTTAACCCTGTTGAGGAGATATGCCCGAAAACTGAATCATAAGTTTGACTCTGTTCCTCTGTATCAATATATATCATCTAGCACTCTTTACTTGACTACGTTAATGTGAAGAAACCACGTAGGACCAGCAGCAGCCCCAAAATGTCCATCCCAGTGTAACACATGTTAATGTAGATGGAGGGGCAGAGATTCTTTAGTTGTCTCAGTCCCTTTAGAAACTGCACTGCACTTTAGAATGCTGGTTTAGTGCCTAGTTTGAGAGAGGAGCATGATGGTATTTTTTCCTCCCCAGAGAACTTCATCCATTCAAGTTCAGCGAAGGCTCAAACAGAATGAGGACAAATTGAGCTGAAAAAGCGAATGATACCTGTAAAACAGCTGAAGGAAGCTCCAGATCCATCCTTCATGGAAACTGCTCTTTTTCCTCATTTACCTGAATTTGGCAACAGTGACTGCACCAAGTTTGTAAGCAGCTCTGCCTGGCTTAATAAGAATCCACTGACAAAGAGAAACACATTCTTCCTCTGGTTTTTACTGCCTGCAAAATGTCATCAGAGTTTCAAATTCAAGCAATCAATGTGAAGGAGAATAGACCATAAAAAGCAAGGATTATTGCTTCAGAAATAGCTCTACTTTCCCTACCCTTCAATAATGAGGCAAGAACTTTATGGAAGATACCACAGTGATCAACGTGGTATAAAGGAGAAAGAAACACATACGTGATTTGATACTAGAAAAAAATTATTAGATTTTACACAGCGTGCAAGAGAGAGAAAGAGGGCCTCTTTCCTTTGCAAATAGCGCTCTTACGTCTACATATGCAAAGAATGTAGGATCTGTCTTTTAAAATCTGATCTTACCGCTTCTATTCTGCACTGAGAAAATTAAATGCAACTACCAGAGAAAAGTGCAAAAAGTCAAATGTATTCCTGCAAAAATGCAGTGTGTAAATTGCATGCAAATGAATTGTCATTTTCTAAGAGCACATCTCCTCCCATTGGAAAAGGAAAACTTAACTCTAAAGCATGCTGTTCACATGCTGTTTATAAGCTATTAAGGTAAACCAAAAGACATGCTCTGCAAATTCTATTTTCACCTGTTCCTTGCTGATGAAATACAGCTGAAGACCTACTTCTAAAACACACACAAAGTTAATTTATTCTTCAGTATGAAGCAGAGAGAAATTCTGAGGTGTCTTTGATCATGAAGATGTATCGTCTTGTGAAATATTTGCCGGATGCTTAGATTCAGAGGGACTGGGTTTTTGGTCAAACTCTGTCACTAAAATACATTTTCTTTATATCAAACTTTCTTAAATGTCTGTTATCAAATTCCTTTGGAAATTATTTCAATTGTATTGGTGCTAGTTCAGATATTTTCTTTTTACTTTTACATTGTTACGCATACGTCAAAATTATATCGAACTCAGCTAGACTACTAATATGAATTTCTCATCTTATCTACTTTAGAAATGCTTAAATAGCAGGTATGTAACATCTCAAACTTACAGCACGAGCAGAGACTGCTTAACATAAAAAACCCCAAACTCCAACCCTCAAACCAAAATCACAGCTAATCTTCAATAACAGCCAAAGCTCCAGTGTCCTTAATGATATTAAAACAAAACTCGAAAGAAAATTGGTACTTTCTGCCTGTTCAGGTAACGCATGGTGTCCATACTCAGAGGGATATGCCATGAAATGATGCAAGAAACTTCCATATTTCAGGACTTCCATTTTTCTCAAAACTAACATTTTGGGGGGAATGAACTTGATGGGAAGTTTTACAGATTTGCTTCTTTTCTGAAACAGCATGAAAATAGTTATTGACATAGCAACATTCACCAGGGAGAGAAACACACTGAAAACAGCTCTGCCTAGCAATGCGAGCCCCTTCAGGGGCTCCTCATGGTCTAACCCAATTTTTAGAAGAGATTCAGTGTTTGAACTCATTTGGATCCTGCAACAGTGAGGGGCGCGAGGCTTTAATGGCTTGAAAGAACTGGGACGTATAGCGCACGGGCCACCATTCTCCACCCGCGCAACCGGAGTGACAGGAGGGGAATATTCTGAAAAGCAATACATCTGTGCGAGTAAACTCAGTTAAAAAGTAACCTGACAGCTAACCTCACCGGATATTAATTAGAGTCCAAATTAGAAACAAATATGATAAATGTGCAACTCAAACGCCTAGAATTTCTTTTCAAATACGGTTTTTATGCTATATTTTGGGACATAAACATAATAGCACTCTCAAAATATCCTCGTTCCCTTTTTAATGTAACATTTATTCTGTTATGTTGATTTTGTTCATCTCTGAGCTGGAATTTAACTGTAGATTAGATCACTTTAGAGCTTTTGTTACTATGGTAACACTGCGCTGCAGTTATATTTCTTCACCTCCAATCTTGATTTTGAGGTGACTGGTTATATTTATTCCTGTCCTTTACAGGATCTCAGTGTGATGGAAAAGTATTTGGTAGAAGAAAAATGTTAGCATAAGCTCCCACCATAAGGTGGGCAGTCCATACTGGTTCATTTGTGCTGAAGGTTAAGTGTGCTGTGGGTTAAATGCATTCACTTTACTTTTCAGGGCTTTAAGTTCTAAATTATATTAAATTACAGGTGAGTAAAGTTTGCGCCAGTCACCCTTCGGTCTCCTCTCTGAACAGCTTAGAAACAGTACGGTGCTGCAGAGGTATTCTGAGAAAAGGCCAGCTCCAGGTCCTCTGAGAGATGAGAGATTTATCATCCAACGCAAAGATGCAGAAAACCAACCAAGCAGCATCAACCAGATCTCACTTTACAAAACCTTCTTCCTCATCAAAGCTGAGGTCCACGCTACAGAAATTTCCTGCACATTAGGACTGCAAGACCTGGAGCCTGTCCCTGTCCCCAGACAGCCCAACTCTCCCACATGGAGCTCAAGCTGCCCATGCAGAGGTCTACAGCACTGCTGCTCTCTGGAAGGTTTCATCTGGACTTGGCTGCACTGTACCTGGCTTTAGTGGCCTATAATAGTGAGCACCTTCCATGAACACTAGGCATTCACAAAAATATAAATGGCATTGACAGCCGGGCTTATTAAAAACATCACCTGACACTCCCCGCTATAAGCTTTTATTTTATGTTGCTTATAGTTTTCTTAAACTCAGCTGAAGTTTTAAATTAAGAAGATGCTCATATAAGATGGTTTAAGAGTAGGGGGCTTAATCTTCTCACTCTTCGTCTACAAAAGGAGAAAGACTACTCAGCCAAAGTCGCCTACATACAGATATCCTCCTGCACAAAATTGCCCTTCGGAGGCAGGTCTTTCTCTCAGAAAACTGCTAAGGAAGCGTAAGGCTATTTTCTTATTAAACTATGTCTAATAGTGTGGATAATCCCCTCTAGGCATTTATACCAGGCAGATTTTTTTTCATGGGAAGCTTCAAGAAAAGTGTTTGGGCAATTCCTAGTGTAGAATTACAGAAAAACATGCTTTTCCCATATGGCTTTTGTTTAGGATGTGTCTTTCACCATCGTGTGAAAATCAAGTCCAATTCCAACAACTCAGGAACCTGTAAAATATATAGCTCACACACAGAGGTAAGATTCTCATTTTTGGAAGCTAAACATCTCCAAAACAAATCCTCTCTCCCCAGTCACGTTAGAGCCTCAGCTCTCAACCTCCATTCCCAAGGGAGCAACCAATGTTGTTCCATCCCCTCCAAGCTCCCAGCTGCATCCAAAAAGCGCATGCAAAAACCTTTGCTGCTGACAGCAGGAAGGATTAATTACTTTTTAATTAGGGTACACATTACATTAGCCTAATTCTACCAGAAACCACAGGGTGGCGATCATGTTCTGTGCTAGCAAATTAATGGCTTTTGGATCACAAGGTCACTTTGCACGAGCAAACATCACGTACATCCTCTCGAAGGAGATGCTTCTGATTCCTTCTCCTAATGCTGAAGGATTGCAGAATCCATCACATCCCACCTCCACCTGATTTTCTTTACCATAAATCTAAATCCCCACTCTTAGCTTATTTCATCAGTTGGTCTTGTCTCATTTTTGTCCGCCTCTGGCAAAGAGTCCATGAAAATTATTGCATGATGTCATGCTAGCATTCATTTAGACCCAGCAATCCTTTTAAGGTTTGCAGGCTACCTCTCATAACGATGTCTGATTGAATAGTAACTGGTAAACACTAAACTGCATATCAAGTAGCGTAACTCACTCCAGTGGCTCACTGAAGCTTCATTGGGTTTGTCCTTGAGGCAGTGAAAGTAACTACTTAATATTTCACCATCTCTTTGATCATTTTTATAACATTTGGCTACCAAAGAACATTAGCTGAAATGTAACATCTGCTTGTCAAAAAAAGAGTACAGTTTTATTTTTTTTTTTTTAATTACTCCTTCCAATGAGATTGATTGAGACAAAGATAACAGGTATTTGCATAGAAACCAAGAGTAATTTCACAGGATCCAGTTAATCTGGTAAAACAGATTAACAGTAAAACAGTAAAAACAACAAAATAATGAAAATAAAGAAATGATTCAGAGCACAATAACAGCCATAGTTGCGTTTAACATTTAACAGCGGGTTGACTGGTCATGTCTGGGGGGAAAGGTGATATTCTTTGGGGATCAAAGCGCGTTGGCAATTTGTTGCTAAAAAGACAGCTTGTTTTGCCTGTACCTGGTGTGATCATTCGCCTGTGTGGCTGTAAATGCTCTCGGATCAGACTAGCAAAACTCCAGCCTACTTTGTACGGGGCCAAGTAAGCACACAAGAGAGAAGAAGAGGAGACTCAGACTCTGCAATATTCACTCTGCCTAGATGTTCACAGGTTTTCCAATTTGGTTTTAAAATAAAAAGACATTAGCATCTAGCTAGGCAAACGAAAGTTTACATATAAAGTAGGCCAGGTTGATCTTGATGGAGTGAGAGAACCTGTCTGGAATAAAGATGATTATGCCCTACAGGAAAAAATAAGAATGGGCAGCTTATTTAGGATGCAAATATTTTGACATTTATTCAGTGCTTTACTTGGCAGCAGCAGCAGAAATTGCGCATATCCTTCCTGTACCACTCAACAGAGACCTCAGCAGAAAAAGCCAAAACTACTGAAAAAATACTGGCTTGATGTAGTATTACCAGGCAGAAATCTTTGGCCATAGAATGAGGGTGCCTTGATTTTCACAGCCCTGAATCAACACTCAGATTGGTTAAAGGCATGTACCTCTCACCAGAGAAGAGTATGATGTGTGTCGGTAGAAAAATTCAGTTCACTTGGCAGACACACACAATTTTGTCACAAAACCAGGCAAAAAGATCCATCCTTTCCTGGTCTTTGCTTTGAAGCATCAGATTTGCATTTTTGATCGGTGCTAACTGGCTCTTGGGGAAGACCTCTTATAGACAACATATCGCCGGCTTCTATCCAGACGTGAATTAAGCATTGCAACATTGGTGGCAGTTGTCTCCCAGATTCCCTGGTGTACGAAAACCAAAGCACATCTCACTGCACTCAAGGTACAAACCAATCCTGCCATATTAGGTATCATCAGTACTGACTTTCAGCACGTAAAGAGAGAGAAGGTTGCTAAGAGAAAAGAAAACCTGACACTTTGCTACATCTCCAGGAGGGCTCTGGCTCACGGGAGGGTCCAGCAAGTGGAAACAGCTAGAAGTAGGAAACTTGCTAGATGTGGTGGCTGAATCAACCAGTACAGAGTCAGGGCTGGAAGACCTTTCCAAATGTGCCAGCACAGGAAGGAGCTGGGGAAACATCAGGAAAGGTTGGGCTGAGGAACTGAAAAACGGTTGTTGTAGGCATTTCAGAAGGCATTCATGCATGGATGGAGCACAAGTAGTGTGCTAGCCCTGCAAGGAAATTCAGTGAAGTAGCTGAGAAACAGAAAAAAACCACGAGCAAACTTGAAGGCGTGGGCAACTCTTCTCTATTGTTAATTAAATCTCTTCTCAGAGGAAGTCAGATGCTCTTCAAGAGAAAGAAGCACATCTTCAGACTGAGGTCTTTAATGATTTGAATGACTCTGTCTTGCTCCTATGGATAGGCAAACATACTTGGCAGTTTATGAAGTTGCAACCAATCTATCAGACATACCTTCCCTGGGTGTCTGTCAGCTGAGTTTCAACTTGCTATCAGTGGGCAGAGATGGACACAGATATTCTCCCAAGGTGAGGAACTTGTGAATTGGGGGACTAACACCGGGTAAGGTAACACCAAGCCCGGAATCGGCATGCAAAGGAAGGTCAGGGTCTCACAGCTCTCCTTCCTCAGGGTCTGGCACGTCCCTTCATGTAAAGACACTTTGCAGTGCTTGCTGGTTTGGGGTCACTCCCACAGAATAAGAAAAGTACAAAATCGAGACTTTGACTTTGTCTCCCCATTTAGCAGAACTGGTGCAGAAGTATGAGTGTCGTACTGCTGCTCCTCCTTCCCTTTGGGAGTGTAGCAGTAGGTTTGTGCTGCTCTGTCATGGCATTTCAAGCAGACAGTACCACCTCACTGGAGAACAGGAGCACCCATCAGCTCTTGGATAGGAGAGACCAGATCTGAAGGGCAAAACTAAGTTGTATGCAATCTTCCCTTAGCAATGCTTTGGGCTTCGCTGCAAAAGAGGCAGCTTGCTCTCACCAACACAAGTGCATCTTAGCTACCTCCATAAAATCCTAATGGTAATGGAGTATCTTGTGGATCTTACCTGGAGAGCGAAAGATGAAGTGAAGTGTTCTTGTGGCTCATCCAGCTGTCTCCTCGTTAAAAATGATAGCAACTTGTACTCTCGAGGACTTGGCAGTGAGTTATGTGAGACATATTGGCTATACCACATCTCCCCATGCCCCAGGACAAATGCACTCTAGCCAACAAAAATGGTCTGAAGAGAGAGCTGTTAGCTTGGATGTCTACTGGAAAGTTTTGCTTTCACTGAGGAAAACGTACGATTTTAGCATATAGTAGAGTTGGTTGAAGATTACTATACCCTCCTTACAAGGCTTTAAATCAAGCAGTTCAACACACAAAAAGGCACCTGCCTTGTCTTGATTAGGCTTTTAGAAAGGGCAAATCGTTGTACTGAAACCTCAAATTAGGCAAAGCATTTTTATGAGAGATTGGCAGCCAGAGCCCACAACCGGAGGAGAACAGCATCAGATTCTAATTCTGTTCAAATGGAAACTTTGAGGCCCGCTAAGAGGACAATCATGATTTTCTATCTGCAGAAAAATGATAGCATTAATGCAGGTCCTGAAATTCCTAAATTTTTATGCTGCTTAGTGTTTCAGGTGCTTAAATGCAGCACTTTACCAGGTGCGAGGACAATATCTGCAATTTTCCTAATTACTTTTGGTTTTCAGAACAGGCCATTCTTTTTCACTGTAACATCTTTCTAAGTTCAAGTATACAACAACAAAAAAGCATCAGCCATGTTTCTGGTCACAGATGAGACTGGGTCCTTCTGCTGACACATTTTGGCTATATAAATTTGGCTGCTTTCACACATTTTCTTGATTAGTTTTTCACATTTTACTTTAAAAAGAGACTAATTCCTTTGAGGAATTAATAGAGAATTATGCATAACATGTCAGAATCTCATCTGTTGGAAAGCAATGGAAGTCAGGATGGCTCTAAGATGGCCAAGTAAAAAACAAGATGCTTTACAGGAGGAGCGGTGGAGAAGCAATCTAACATATCTTTCATTTAAAGATGCTTCTCAGTAGATAAGTAAAATTCTTCTTAACATATTTTTGCAGGTACTCCATAAACATTCTGTATATTTAATCTATTTTTGCTTTATTAAAGTGCAGAAAAGAATTTGCCTTCCAATATTTATTCTGTTCTTAATTCTGTTTCAGTTTTGTACTGCATGTTCCCTAGTCAAGAACACTAAATTTCTATTCATGTTTTGTTCTTCAGCTTTTTGTGTCCTTGCAGCTGATTCACAACTAGGATGCTGAAGAATAAGAGGATTTTTATAGTAGTCCTTAGCTGATAACAATATTTAAAGTGGCAGCTAATCATATGATTAAAAAAATAAAAATCTCAAATTCAAAGATAATCTGAATATGACAGATTTGAATTTAAACTGTAAATGTTGTCTGCTGATTTGATGATGCTTGTTCTGATCTGTACACAGCTTTCAATGAAGGATCACACTCAATGAATCAGGCACCAGAATGTGAAACGCATTTAGCTTAGAGGCCTATTTATATAGGAATTAGGCTTACCAAACTAGTGGGAGCTGTTCTAATCTGTTCATCCCCTGAGTTTCAGAAGGGAAGAGGTTAAGGCAATTTCATGCTGCGTTGTTTCTGACAGCGTGAGTCCAGGGGCTGTGAAGTCCATCTGCAGTAAAGCACTTAGCCACAGGCAATGTGGTCTTCTTGCTTTTTACATCGCTTAGATGCTCCATGAGAGTGATAATAAGATTAGCTGCAAGAAGCTAAATGCTTGACCCTACACTTGTGTTGCAATGTTTTATACAGCAGAGAAGTGTTAATTATATGTACAGATCTAGTAGCCTCTAAAGGCTGAAGTATCAGAAGAAGATGTTCCACCTCTGAGACCAACTTTTATTCTTCAGTAAACGTGCACTGTTGTGCCATTGAAAAGAATGAGATACACTCTTCAAGAGGAATATTTTGAGCCCTATCAACTTGTGCATGGAGTTGCCCTGACTTAATGAAACATCCTTTCCTACTGAATTGTAGGTGTGATTCAATGTCTAAATTTTATGCTCACTTCGCATAAATTACCACGCTTTGAGTCAAGCTAATTATTATTATAGGCTTCCTTTCATAATCTTTGAATTCAGAGTAAAACTGCAGCTCACTACGGTTTTAAAAGAAAACCTCTGTGCCATAATTTATGGTTAACATCTTTGCCTCCCTCCTATTAGTGCCTCCAGGTACAAGCCCACTTCTCTCTCGCCAGAATCACCTCTCTCCTTTCCCCCCAGGACTATGATTCTGGGCTTCCAAGTCCATAGTGGTTCACTGTGATTGTCCCCAAGGTGCCAACCTTAGCACAACTACTTGCCTTTGTGTTCTCCCTCAAGGGCAGCAATGGAAGGAAACTGGACACCCATTAGCTTTCAGAAAGCTCTGTGTTATTCTGTCTTACAGACAAAGAGTTAGAAGAAAGTACATCATAAAAACCCAAAGAATCCACAACAGATGCTACATTTACCAGCTATCATCCTCCATCATCCGTTAGGTATCCTGACACAAATTCAGCTCGCTTTCTGCATTCCAGCCTGCACCTCCTTGTTAGCCTCCACTCAGTAAACATCGGGACAGGCTCTTAATACCCTTTTCTTGTTTGTTTCTCCGGTGTCTCGAATGGAGCAAACCAATGCGTACAGTTTTCTCTCAGAGGAATAGCTTTCAGGAGATGTCTTGACCCACAGAGTGATTTAACTACTCATTTGTCTTAACAGCCAAGAGCAAACACATAACACAGATATGCACATTACACAGAGCAGTAACAAAAGCTTTTTCATTTTTTCCCCTATCTACTCTCATATATCATTAGATTTGCCTCCTTAAGCCATATAACTTGAGATGAAGACCTTTCAAAAACAGTGTCTAGGGTGTTAAAGCCTGTCTTTGCGTGCCAGGTTTGTTATGATGTTTTCAACAGTCTTCTGCATTTATACAGAGATGTTCAAAGTTTAGCTGAAAGAAACCCGGCTTTACTTCTAAAAGATACAACATTTTGTTGCCATAGTCTGTTCATCTTTGTTTGACATGGGTGAGTTTTAATCTGTCTGAAGTGTGCATGAATGAAAAAAACTCAAATCAAAACCGTCATCTACAGTTTGGGTTTCAGCAAAGCTGCTCACAGAGAGTTGGTGAATTTTCAGGATATTTGACAAGCTTTGTCTGAAATTGATGCTGCTAATTAAACTTAGAGGTCTGCATATAAACTTCAGCAGCATTCCCTTTTTTCCAACTTCTCTCCTAGGCCATTTTCTTTATTACTAAAAATGCAAGAACATCATTCAAGAGACACTTACATTGCTGCTTTTATATCAAGCAATGTAGCTGTCTCCTGAATTATCCACTCCAGAGGATATTTTAGTAATAGAGGGTAAACACTGGTTTACTAAAAGTTTGATGTTCTTTTGGCACAGATGCTCTGCTGAAATGAAAGAGACTTCAATGGCTCTGGAAGCTTTGAGGTTCAGTCAATTCAGCGAGTCTTGGTAGGTTATGTGCAGCAGAAAATGGAGGAGCTGTCTGGTCCAGGTATCTACTTTTCTTTCATATCCGCTAAAGTGCCAAACAATGTACACCTTCCAATACAGACCTAGCCCCATAAACCCCTGTTTAGATGCAAATAATGTCTATAAGCAGTGCTCTTCATCCACCGGGTACAGCTATGTTTCATCCAAACCAGCTTTTAATAGCAATCTGCTAACCTAACTATTTTGCAGTGAGCACGCTTATTGGAATGCCTTCTCACAATCAAGCCTTCTGACTGGCTAAACACCTCTTTCCAGAAAGCATCAAGGCGTTTCTAAAGTGTCTTTGCTTCCTAAAGCATAATGTGGCCTTGGAAGCCTGAGCAACACACAGGCAAGCATAGGTATGACTAGCAGTGGGGTTACATACAACCCCAGGCACCAGCTGCTCATCTTGGGAAGGCTCAGTTTTGCCATGGAGATGTGATCCATGAAGTTGCCTCCCATCTGATTAATCCCTTTTCCCTCCTCTCCTTTCCCTTTAGGCTTTTACCTGCTTTCCTATTAATGCATTCCCTTCTTAGTCTGGTCTAGAAGAAGGAGGAGAGATGAGCCCAGCTGCGACCCCGGAGGTGGCGTGTTGTTTACGAGAAGTTATAGCATTAGTACAGATACTGACCGTGCCTTTACTCCTCCTTCAGATATACTGTGCACTGGTGGGAACTAACGGGCACTTCTTCGGTTCTTACTGAGGCAGAACTCTTACTGGACCAGTGGGATTTTTATCCGAATAATGAAAATATCACAGCAAGTTCATGATATTATATTTCACAAGTGGGACTTTCAGAGGTCAGAAGATTTCAGTTACTATAACATATGCATTGCTGGATCGAAGAGCTTGCACTATGGGGAATAAGAGATTGACATCCAAAAAAAAAGCATGTCTAGGATAAAGAAAAAGTTGCTTCACAGAGAGCAGACCTTTAAAAATGCTACATTAATCCTAAAAATATACACTGGGGGCTACCATGGCAGCCTAGGTGCACAAACAGTTTCTACACAGACAGCCATTTATTTCACTGCGTACACCTTATCACGGGGAGTGCGCTATGCTCAACTCTATAAAGACCCACTTTCATCTTCAGCACCTCTCTTACAAGCGAGACAGTATTATACTCACGAATGAATGCGAGTTACCTAGCTCAGGGAGTTACACGGCATAGAGAGCCTTTGTACGGATATTTAGTCATAAATAGTATCATTACAGAGAGGCACAAGCGCCCATGCTTTTGCGATTAATGCATCTGCTGCGAGTCAGTACAGTTGTTCAAAGGTCATGCCAGATACAGTCCTGTCTTGACCCAGCTGATATCTGTCCGATAGAGCTGGAGTGTAACTGATACCTGTCCGCACATTGCGGGGTGCGTACTGGAAAAGAGCAAGGAGTCTGGTCATACGGCTACGACATATATTCTGTATTCAAATACAGCAATAAGTTCTTACAGCTGGTAATGAATGAAGCACACCTACGTTGTCGGTACTGTACACAGAACGGGCTATTTACCACTATTTTCCCTTCATTAGCTTCAGGCACGCTAACACATTTGTCTGTTTGGCCTGTTTTGGCCCTTAAGAAAAAAGGCAGCAAGTTCTGATATAGTCAGCACAAAGCCAAATCGTACAGCCTGCCAAAGCTACGTAGGGTCAGCAAGTTATTAAACAATCTGCTCATTACTGTAAAGGTACAGCAGCTGGAGATGGCTCACTGCTGCAAACATTCATAACTGCTCTTTCTCCTATCAATATTCCTAGACCTAGTAAGTGTCTGAAGAAAAGAAAGACCTCAATAAACTGCCACTCCCTTGAGAGAAAAGAGAGAAAAGAAAAAGAAAAGAGAGAAAAGAAAAAGAAAAGAGAGAGAAAGAAAAAGAAAAGAGAGAAAAGAAAAAAGAGAGAAAAGAAAAAAGAGGAGAAAAGAAAAAAGAGAGAAAAGAAAAGAGAGAGAAAAGAAAAGAGAGAGAAAAGAAAAGAGAGAGAAAGAAAGAGAAGAAAAGAAAAAAAGAAAAGAAAGAGAGAGAAAAGAAAAGAGAGAGAGAAAGAAAAGAGAGAGAAAGAAAAGAGAGAGAAGAAAAGAAAAGAGGATGAGAAAAGAAAAGAGAGAGAAAAGAAAAGAGATGAGAAAAGAAAAGAGAGAAGAAAAGAAAAGAGAGAGAAAAGAAAGAAGAGGAGAAAAGAAAAGAGAGAGAAAAGAAAAGAGAGAGAAAAGAAAAGAGAGAAAGAAAAGAGAAAGAAAAAAGAAGAAAAAAGAAAAAGAGCGAGCTAAGGGGAAAAAGTATTTTGAGTGTTGCTACTTCAGTGCAAACCAAACTGAACAGAGTCAATACCTCCGCTGAACTGCCAGGACTTTTAGGAGCCATACAGCAACAGACCGTTAGTAGCAACAGATTTTGAAAAATCGTTACTTTAGTCCCGCGATACAAATATTGACTTTCGTCTGTTCTCTCTGTGGGCTAATCCCTCTCATCATTTTTGTAATCCTCATTCCTGTTCCTTGTAAGCTGGAATCATGTTTTCTATGTAGTAGCATGTTATGTCAAATAAAGATATTCAAAAGGCTGCTGAGGTCTGGTGAAAGGCCTTACCTTTACTCAGAGTTTCTTAAGTAGCATTTAATTTCTCAAAGGAATAACTGCAACACATCTCAGAAAACCCTGCGTTTCAGTGACTGCCTGTTTGGGCTGTGGCTAGGAGTGAAGTATCGCCATTCCAGGTAACTAGGGGCCACCGTAAAGGAAAACACCAAAATATTTTAGTAACAAAATCTTTTTAGACTTGGTTGATGAATGATATGCCTCGCTTGCATTTTACGTTGCCTTCACCATTTCCATTCTAACCTCTTTTTATGCTGCCCACAATTTTCTGATAGTGCCAAGCCTCTTCTCCCCTTCCCCTTAAAGGACATAAGATTTTTATGCATTTTGGGATTAGCAGAGAAAAGATGGAAAAATCTTATTCACTCATACAGAAACGTAGCACTTTATCCCATCCCAGGCAAGCAGTTTGGTGAGCAGGTGAATGTACGAACTTCCTCACAATTCTTATTTATCCTTTTGGCTTATGGGGTGCTCTTACTTTCTTGATCACAAAATATCCCTGACCTGCTTTAGTAATTAGATATATTGTGGCTTTTAAAATAGCAAGTAAGGTTTAAAATCTGATTTCTGTAACAAAGATGTTAAAGTGACAAAGAGGACAGATGAGCTCTTTTCTGCTACTACCCCAAGATGGGAGAGGCAGCGCTCCTGTAGAGTGAGCATGCACGAGCAAGAGGAGGCAATGCGCTAATAATAATGTTCCCTTTTTCATTCCCATCTCCTTTTCCAATTGAATAAAGCAACAAACCCCATGAAGGCTTCCATTCTTAATACTCAAAGTGGAACGATCAGACCAACTATGGTAAGAAACACCTCTGCTGTCTATTTGTAACAGTAACACTATGTGTGTGTGTATATATATATAGAACAGACGAGTAATTAACGTAGGACTGGGCGGAAAATGCACTGCGTTATTCTGCACTAAGGCAAAAAAAAATTGACTTACAGAGCATCTTTTCTTTATTTTTGTCATTAAAGACACTTAACGATATCAGAGAGATGCGTGGAGATAACTTCGTGCTCTAAAAATACTGCTGAATTTGCAACGAATTGCAAATTTGTCAATGAATTTGCACTGCTTCCTTCCAATGATTTGCTGATCCGTTGTCTCAATGTCACAGTAAATTCCTCTTGAAAGTGGAAGTTTACCATATACTTTCTGCTCTAAGGCAAAAAGGCCTCTGAACCACTGTGATAAGAATCACTTTGGCCCCATTTTTGCCACCCTGTGAAAAGCTAAACCTATTCAACTCATAAGCATTTATTACTCACCTGAAAACACACCACTGGTAAGTCCACTTTGATCTGTCCACAATTTGCATTCACTATTCATATGTCTCCACTGTCAGACTCAGTAACGAACATTAACAGAAGCAACAGAGGAGAGTCTGAAGTTACTATACGAATACAAGGACAAGCTCCTGTTCTATTAACAAGATGTTTGCACAGGCATTTTGAAGTTTTGTTTTTCATTTTTCTGCCTCCTACAGTCCCTTGAAAGGTAAAAAGGAGATTAATACTTCAATTATTTTACAACAGGAGAATTCCTCTAGCGATGCCTAATACTTTGTTGTAGAAAAAGGCCAGTTGTCATTGGCTTAAGCACTGCTGCTTTGATTTTTTTCATAGAATGGGCACCATTTCTGTGGTCATAAAGAAGTGCATGTTGCAAAGGTATGGTACAGAAATGCCTTAACCTCTAGGAATGAATATCCATGTGCATTGCCAGACGAACAGCCACGGGGTACCCCATCTACTGAACGCAAAGTAGCTGCACTGCAAATCTCTACCTTGTCCTGTCCTTCAGACATCCACTCCTATCTGCTGTTGATACCGTAGTTACTACCCCTGATTATAGACATGTCAATAAAAAGAGAATTTGGACCACACACATCTCAGTCTGAGCAGGATTGATGCATATAGTTACCGAGTTTCATTTCCTACCATTACTTGTTATGTTACAGATAAAATTGCAATTTTGGCCATCTCATCAAACTAAATCTCACCTTTAAGCACTTATCAGGCCTTCGCTAGAAAATACAGAAGCGCTGTTATATGCAAGATATCACTTATCTCCTCATCTGCTTGTTGCCCGGCAAACTACCCCTGTTCAGTTTCATTCGTAGTCTAGGGGACATGTTTTATACTCACATTTAACTGCTGAAAGGCTGGCGTCCCAACTCCGAAGCAGCAGTTTTCAAAACCATTTGCGAAAACGACAAAAACTTCTTGGATTAAGCTCTTTTTACCAATGCTATATTTAATTACTGAAATTATGAGCCAGTTTAATTATAACCAGCCATGCAAACTTAACAAGCACTTAAAAGATAGTCCCAGGTTCAAATACATTTTCTTCCTTTGTTCCCAACACAAAGTACAGCAGCGCAACCCTGATGTGTACATCATGGTAATGCTGTGAAGCCTTTTTCTTTGGGTGAAAGCTGGTGGGCAGAACCGACCTAGCAACAAAGGGCCATCCCCTGCAACCCCAGAAACAGAGGTTCATAGGAGACATGCAGCAAAAAAGAGTTGCTGATTCAAGTACATTTTCAGGTATTAACCACCTGCAGTCTGAATTTATCAGCCCAGGAGAATATAACAACTTAGAGATGCCTTCTTGGCCAGAATCACAGAATCACTAAGGTTGGAAAAGACCTGTAAGATCATCAAGTCCAACCATCAACCAACAAACACCACCATGCCCATTAACCCATGTCCCACAAATGAACGTAATCTTGCTATAGTAGCCAGTCTGACTGCGGTATTTCTTTTTGTTAATGTGAGCCCACATTTAGATTATAAAGTTAGTTCACAATTCAAAGCTTAGTGCCTAGAGCTACTTTCTGTGCTATAGAAAGCTACGCTGTGATTTTCATGAAGAATAATACCTGTATTGTTTACAGAGCAGGGGTAGAGACAGCTCTGCTCACTACCACCTGCAGGCATTGAAAATTAGAACAAGTACATGCTTAATCATTTACCAGGGAAATGGAACAGCTACGATAACAACAACAAAAAAATAAAAATAAAGGGTTTACTAGATTAAAACAATGCTATGAATAATGCAACATGCTACAAGAGTGTCAAACATCAGCTCTTTTTGACCAAACTCTCAACAAGCAGTTTCTCGAACAAATCCCCTCATTTGCTAGTAGAGACGTTTTTGCTTGTTGGCTACTCAGAGGCAGCTGACAACTTTTAGTGAGAGTAAACCCAAGCGCAAGCTCAGCGTCTAGAAAAGAAATACAAATGAATTTTGATTAAAGCACTGTGCTCAATTATAGCATTATTTGTATATGACAGTCCTAGGTAGGAAAGTGATTGGTAATTTTTTGGCTTTCATTTAGTACCGTGGGTTGATTTGGTCAAGCAGTAAAGGACCTGAGAGACCACCAGTTGTATGCCATTCATCACCAGCTGTCTCATACACACAGCTCTCCAGCTGGGCTCCTTTCACTCCCTGATTGGAAGCACTTACAGCAAAGGCACATTTTAGCCTACTCGTAACATACTTCACCATGGACGATAACGCTCAAGAGCAGAGCCTGGCTAAAGTTTTCTTCTGGCGGGTTTTTGGTGAAGGTGGGTAAACATCAGGGTAACACCTAAAGGAGCCTGAGAAGGTCTGAGCAAACCTGGTGGAATAAATAACTAAAAATTTCTCATTATTTAACTTGTTTGCATCCTTATTAGTTGAGTTGTTAATTAAAAGCAAAATAAATTTCATGTGAATTAAAATTAATAGAGAGCCCAAATGGACTCAGTTTATATGTCCCATGTTCTGAATTAACAGGTATCTGATGTACCTGCTTCATCTTAAAAATACAAATAAACTGCCACAATTACATTATTAACTACATTACAAGAATTTAGAAATTCCTCTCTTTCCATTTAACTCTTATACTAACAGCAGGATTTTTCTTAGCAGATTAGCATCTTTTAGGATGTACAATTCTTGTACAATAACTGTCTCCCAGAACATAAGAGGCACCTGTAATGCCTAACGTCCAAGAACTTGATGTCACATGTGTAAGACACTACAGGGGGACGAGCAACTTATTTTCATTAATGATACTATTTTAACTTTGAAAGCTGTTCTTCACATATTCTTGAGTATCAACACACTGTGCCTGCCAAGCAGCAATCAACCACCTATTGCATTTACCAGTAGGCACTTCTCATGGCTGCTTACAAGAGCATTTCAGACTCAGTCAACCATAAACATGGGTTCAAAACACGTTGGATGAATTTTGCCCAGTACGATCAAGAGCTTCTGGTAATACCTACTCCCAAAAGCATCTCTACAAAGGCAATCAAATTGGGAACGCTACTGGAAGCGGGCAGAGAAGCAGCAAGGAAGCTCAGTGGGTTTGCCAGTTACTCCTCACCCATTACGGACAATGAACATAAGTCACCTGTCTCAAACAACTTCAGTTGCGTATTATACATCTGTGACGACGAGGCTCGCTAACTTCTATTAGCTCTGCCTTGGATTCATGAGCTTTTCTGCCTGTACCTGTTCCAGAACGACTGCTGGGGTCACCTCCCTTTCCGACAGGACCATTCTGGGGACCCACCAACTGTGTATCGTGCAAGAAGCTGATCTGGGTCTTAAGAACAAGTGCAAATGCTTATAAACTCCAGTGTTCAATGATGCATTGATCAACAGCCTTCTTGAAAGAAAACATTAGAGGGAAAAATCTAACCATGAATTTGCCTCATCTATGTTTACATGTCACCCCAAATTACCCCAGGTAGGCTACCTCTTGCTTTTCAAGAGCAGAATAAAACATAGTACAGAGTCTCTAACCAAAGCCTAGATGCCCATGCAAATCTGTGGAAAATGCTGTTCATAGCAGCACCGTCTCGGCCTCCTGAGCAGCACTGGCAGGGGTGCCCACCAAGGGTACAGCCTGCACCACCAGCGCGCTCCCAACAACAAGCCCAGTCGGCGCAAGCAACACCTGCACTGAGAGATCTCGCTGGCATTGCTAAGCAGGCCAGGATAAGCAGTGGGGATGTTTTCACACCTCTTTGCAGAAGTGCTGAAGCAGCAAAACTGCGGTAGTTCTCCATCTCCAGACTTGTTCACCTGAACTACTTGACCAAATTTATTTTAGTGCTCCCCAGAAATGCAGACATCATGTGTCTTAGCTTGTTTCCTTGCCACATAACATCAACGTTAAGGCATCTGAAAGCAAAGCTTTCCTCTTTCTTGCCCTGTCCTCCCTAGGCACTCATGCATGCATTGGAGCAGGAGTCCCACCATCACGCCCACTACAGTCACGCAACAGACACAGATCATCATCTTTGTGTGAGCCTTCGCAACTACTGTACCCTCGTCTGTTTGGGAGAAAAAATAAAAATCACATTTTCCTAGCCAAAGGAATAAGAAAGAAAGGAAAAACCTAGTAGGACCGATATATAATATGACAGACGCAAGCATACATGGAGACAATGAGCACTTTGTTTTTCCGTAAATAAAAGCCTCTGTACTTTGTCTCAAGTGGGTGCCCAAATATTGGGCTACCCCAAAAATTTCTTGTGGTTTGTATATTGCGTATGAAATATTTTGTATAATTTGCCTTCAGCACTCTCTGAGCTACTTGCATTTTGCCATTGGGAAGCAGCAGCACTTTATAATAAAAGGTCCCCACAACAGTTAACCTTGTTTAGGGAGTTAATGCTGCAATTGTAAAAGACAAAAAAAAAAAAAAGTGCTCAGAAGAGACCGGATTTTCATTTTTTTGGATTGGATGGTTTACCAGAAAAAAGTTTTTCTCCACCTGGTTTCACCCTTTAAAAAACCCACAAAAATCTCTGCATTACTAATGCATGCATCAGTCAAAAAAAAAAAAAGCTTTTAAGCTTTTGAGACCTAAGTGAGTTTCTGGTGATAAATGGGTCAGTCGAGGTACAGAGTCACGATCTGTGCCCAGCCACTACAGCTTCAGCAGGTTTGGGGAACAAAAAAAGAAAATGCATATAATACAGCCAAATAAAGGCCACTAAGAGCCCTCATTTCCTATGAGAAAGTAACAGCCTGCAGGGGTAGAAATAAATTTGGTAAAAATTAATAGCATTTTTTAATTCTAACTAGTAAGCATATCACCCAGAGCTAGACAAACCGCTCAAAAGGAAAAAAAACCCAAACCCTATGATTTTTGTCTTTCAGTAGCTGGGAATACTAATGCAAGAGCTCAAGGCAAATACATTAATCCCCCCCCAGCTATGCAGAAATAAAATGTTATGTTCAGCACTGCTTTCTTCAATGCCATTTTAACAGGGTTTTTTTCCACCCGTTTCCTCTCAACAATAAAATTTAATTCCATTTAAATAACAAAAATAATACTCTAAACAAAACCCAAGAAAGGTGGACATTAATTAGAAAGCATTCAAGTCCTGGCTTTAAGATAAATTACATCTTTTCTACAGTTTAAAATACAGTTTTTGGTTTGGGTTTTTTTTTTTTCCTTTGTGTTCAAAGTCACCAGTGAGGTGCTTGGAGTTCAGTGATGCTGAAACAGGAGGGCCCATGCACAACCACAACACAGGCTTTTCACCTCGGCAGCTTTGGAAAATAACCTGGCATATGCACAGGTATAGAAAACGATGGTCTACCAGCAGTGCAATTGTAAGCGCGACAACAAAGCAGAAATGCCCCGTAATGTCACGCCTGCGTACAGAAGAATCCATTTAATTGGCACTCTGATAAACTTGATTTATCTGAGAAATAATAGGCAGAAAAGAATAGCGTCCTTGAGAAAAGGGGCAGCAGGGTTAAGGAATAAAGGTATTTGAGTCCCCTCCTGTTTAGAAACACCTGCAATGCTACCACCACCCTTCCTAGTATTGTTGGAGGATGCTAACATTTCCAGTACGGGTAATGATGTTAATTTTCAGTGCAAAGGCAAGTAATCTTAACGCATTTTTTCCAAGCGTTTCTCAGTCACTAGAACCAAGCAGAAGCTAAAGCAGCTCTGATCAGCTATCACTTCTCTGCTATTTGAGTTTGACTTGCAGGAAAGTTCTCATGTAGACGAGAAGATAAACCACATTACAACCATCTGTCCCAACAGTTTTCTAAATGCAAGACAAAGTTAAGAAAAGCAAACTAGCCAAGAACAAACCCTGCAAAATGCTTCCCATGCTTTCTTTAGCAAAATAAGGTTGCAGAAATGCAGCATTTCTCCCTTTATTTGCGTGCCGTTCAACTCGGGAGATTTCCACAAGACATAAATCACATTAATTCTTTCAGAGGCCCAGAATAAAAATCAATGCTCTTGATCTTTTTAAACCCGGTACCACCTGCAATCCCGTCCAGACATACAACCTGGAACTGGAAACCTTCCCCATGTTGTACTTCATTCATTCCCCATTCCACTACGATTACGAACCAACTCTAACTTACCATAAAGAAGTTTCTAGAAACACATAGCGCACGGATGAACCTTGCATTAAGTGTGGCATTTAAGAACACATTCATGCTTTCAAAAGTGCAGAGAGAAATGGGGATAGATGAGACAGCTTGAAGGGAAAACGAAGACAGGTGCTCTTCAAAAACGTTAATTTAATACATTTCTCGCAGATCAGAAAGCGCAGGTAAAACATCTGACATCAAACAAACCGGGGATGGGGAAAGTTACCGTGGCTGAACGTGGTTTCAAACTTTAAGTGGCACATTTGATAGGAGTGTTTTTCTTTCCTGCTTTCTACAGAAATCCTGTGAGCAACTGTGCATCTCTACTGATGTAGAGCATGCCCCGGGCTAGGGAGCAGGTGTGCAGAGGCGAGGAAACCATGCCGGTGAGATTGATAGAAAATCTTCTCAGGGCCTTACATGCTCCAGGTCCCTCTGAGCCGAAGAGAAACGTCCCCGTGCGGTGGCAGACGGGCACCGGCTCCGCGGGGTGCCTGCTGACCCAACGGCACAAGCAGAGGAGAATCTCCACTTTCAAAAAAATACCATTAAAAAAAGTTTTGGCCATCATCATTGCAAATAAGCTTGAAAACATGAACTGGAAAGGTCTGAAGCTATTACCTGCCCTGTGCCTGCAGAGACTTGATTAAAAAAATGCCCCAAAACACACCTGTATATCAAACACTTTCCTAAAAACAACAATACAGGAGCAATATCTGTGATGGGAGGGGGGAAAAAAAAGGTGCAGGAGAATCACACATGGTGCTGAGGGATGTGCTGGGCTCTCCCCCTGTCCCACTCTCCTTCCTGGGACTGGGGTTCACTCCCCCATCCAGTGTCCCCTCAGCACCAGGAACCAACTAGTGGTGTTAAAAAAAAAAAAAAACGAAACCACAAAGCAAAACAAAAAACCCTTTACTGAAAAAAAAAAAAAAAAAGGAGACAGGTTTGTCCCGGAAGATGTGACTCTCGGAAACGCTCCTGAGGCTTCAAGTCCCTTCTAAACCTCTTAGATGCACCTGGCTTGCCAGGCGGCAATACCGACCTGGTCTCTGCCATCCTTACTTCCAGTAGGGCCAAGCAGTGTTTCTACAGCTCCTTCGTGACGGATGTCTACTTTTCAATCTGGATGAGTACAGGCGATCTCGGAGGCACCTTCCTCCCTATTTCTGCTCTCCCCAGTCACGTTCCTCTGCGCTGCCTTCACCCATCTCCCCAGGCACTTGGGACGATGCTTATCACCGGCACATCCCTCAGTGGAGATTGTGAGTGCTCTCGACTATCCCCTCACTCCTTTACCGATTCTCTGTTCTTGATGCTTCCTTGATATTACGCTCCTCAAAGCTCACGCAGATTGTTATGACCATGCGTCGTACACCAATCATGCTAAAGCAATATATATTTCTTGCACAATCGTGGCTGGTATTTGCTATATCTTGAAATGACTAGCGAGGATTTAACATTTTAAGAGGAAGAGGTTCATTTATCTGGTAATGCCAGCGTGGTTGTCACCACAGTGTGGATCAAATGTAGCCCTTAGGTGAAAATATGCAAGTACATTTATGCAGTGCATTATGTTTTCCTCTACGGGAAAAGTCTTGTTATTTATACAATACAATTGAGGCATATGTCCAACAATGCTTGTAACATAAATATTTTTAAAGATGAAGGAAGAAAGACAAAACCAAAAACTCACCGTCACTGAGTAAGCTGCCTCGGAAATCAAAAGACCCTTAAGTCACATCACTTTTCCAGGTGAAAAGCAAAGGATAAAGAGAACCTGATACAAAAAAGCAAAGAGACAGGAGAATTTAGTCTCACCCAGATTTTTCTTACCAAACCTTGAGATCTAGCAAATGCTTAGACGATCTCAAAACCCAACGACAATACACGAGGGACAAATATCTTTGATTTAGTGCATTCCACTCCAAGCCCTCCTGACGTCAGGAGGACATGACTTGAGAGAGGAGTGTTTAAGTGCGATGAGACCTTAGGTTTTGCAGCTCCAGGCATTTGCAAGCATTAGACTACAAACTGGTGTGATAGGTGCCAGAGCTGCAGAAACACGGGCCTAATTGGTCTAGGCTGTGCCCTGAGCCTGGCAGGTGTATTTGGTACATGATGATTTAAATTGAATTCCTCTTATTTTGCATTGCAGGTCGTGCTTAAGTCAATTCCCTACCTGGGGGCTGTAATTCAAAATACAAACACCAAATGTGGTGGTTGATGGAAAAACTGATATGCAGATGGTAAAAACAGCATTCCTTGTTTTCATTTTTTATTTGTATTGAATTAGTACCCAAAGGCTCCAGCTGGGATTAGGATCTCACCGCTACGTCCTTTTGTGCATTATTCAGCACTATTTCATTCTTGCCAAGATTTCCAATATACATATATGGAAAAATACTTGCTCAAGCAAAGGGCTGCGCAAGGAATCCTTCCTTTCTTGGAAAATTTTTAATAGAAAAAATAATAGCAGTGAAAATTGCTCTTAAAGCGGAAATGGAACAAACTTCTTTTGTAACAGCCTGTAGTTTGCTTGCAGATTTTTCATCATTCTTTTGTTTTATTGTTTTCAGAGAATATTTTAAGTAGCAAAAGCCAGGATCCCTTAAACTACGAAGATCTTAATCCGAAACATATATCAACATTGCTTTGCTGAGCCCATTTGCTCTGTGAAAATGGACAGATAACGATGTCTTGAACTCTTCCCTCAACAAGCATTAGGTTTCTAGTTTTCACTCCCAAAAGAAACTGGCGCACCACAGCCTCAGCATTGACATCGTTTGGCCTGATACAGTGCTGTAGTAATTTAATTGCTTCAGTAAGAGAACCATAAAAGCTTAGCTCTTTTAGGTTTTGCTTTGTTTGTTCTTTCTTTCTGTTTTATTGTTACTAAAGAATGTGCAGCAGGCTGGGAGAGAGAAGAAAAAAAATAAAATTAAAAAAAAAAAGCAAGCTTTTTCCTAGGAAGGTCCAGCCATTATGTCAACTAGCCATAACTTTTTCAGGGCAAAACCAGCCCAGATGCTCCCTGACCCCACAGCCTTCTGCATTGCAAAAGCCGTGATGGATCCAAAAGCCACAGGGTGAGCTGCAGCTGGCTGCGTGGTTTGATATGCACCCTTACCGCTTCTCACGTTCTCGGACTTGAGCGTGTGCCTGTCAGTCACCGTCGAAAGCAGATTAGGAAGGGGTGCTGAGCAGCAAGCAAAACCCAGTGCTCAGGTTTAGTGCTGGGGGCACTGTGTTATGGCAGTCACAGGGCTGATCCTCCCTGCTAGCAGTATGACAAACTCTCTTTGCCAGAACATAGGCAGTACATTTGGATAAAGGCCAGCTGGATAATTACATTGCACCTTATTAAAAGAGCGATGTCAATTGGAGAAGAGTCTTATTATTGAGCCTACCATGATTAAAATCTGCCACCACTTCCCTACTGTTGGTGTTATTTAAAGTATGCATACAATATTCCATGCATAATCAGGGCCAGATTACAGACCTCGTCAGGAGGAAGGCAGTAGCAGGGGAGGAAGGATGTGTTTTTGCACATCTCTGCAGGAGGCGGTCAGAGCACTGGCCCTTGCACCACTTGCGCATGAGTTGTAGCTGTCAAATAATGACGAAGACTTTGCACGGCAAGGGGAATGGAATAGGCACAAGATCAAAGCCATTGCTACACCAACCCCCTACCGTGTCTGGAAAGAAAATAGGCTTGTGAGCCACCACCATAGCACAAAAACCCTGTAGGGGATATTTGGCTGCAATGTTCACTTTCCTACTGCAGTTATCCTTCAATATTATGCCTGACTTTTTCTCTGTCTCCCCGGTTTTCTTCCTCCTTCTATTTCCAAACGAGAAGACTGTCTTTGAAAACAGCATATTCCCTCTCTTCTCCCCCGGCACAGCATCATGTGAAACTGCTTTCGCTGGCTTCCTCTCCTCTAGTAACCAAACATCCCAGTTAACGACTTGCTGTCAGAAGGCTTGCGGGGTATGGAAGGACTGCAGTGACAGCCAGCGTGACATTTGCTTGTGCTCCACTGCTGCAAGGGGCACTATGAAAAAGGAACTAGCTCATACAGGGATGCACTGAGTGGCAATTCCTACCTCCGAAGACGGGGGTGGCCCCCTCATTACGGCAGCCCTGGCTGGGTAGGCTACAGGGCTGTGCAAAGGGTTCAGGTTAGTTTGAACACCACCATGCGCTACGGCCCAACCACAGAAAAGGTGGGTCTTTCCCAAAAGTGTCTCCCTCTACATAAATATGCCTGCATGCTGGCTTCATTATGTAGCAAGTAAAATCACACCACCTCAAGATCCTTAATTTAAAACTGCATAAGCGATAGCAGTAACCACCATGAGGTGTTGTTCAGAAAACACACCACCTGCTTACATTCGTGGCAGTCACTGGAAAAAGACAACTCGCCTCTAAACGCTAGACCTTGCAGTATTGAAACAGCCCTGAGTTATACACCAAATCCCACGTGAATACTGGAAAAAGTAGCAAAACATTTTGTATTTCTTTATAGGAAGTCGGAAGAAAGAAGTTTTGTTCAGGCAATACAGTTGAGGATGGCTTCCTGGAAAGGCGAGCAGGAAAGCAAATCCTATTTCAGCCAGCAGTACTACTTATCTGAACTGAGCAAAAGTGAAATCAGGTTTGCCTAGTGAGGCAGGAGGAGGGTACCTAAGGATCAACGTGCAGGGGATTAATCCTAATGGAGCTGGTGGATAAACCTCCATGCATCAACGACAGTCTCCAAACTATCCTAACCAGTAAGTTTGCACCAGCCCTGGTGCAATGCTAACTACCATTAGCCGTGGTAAGGTGGTTACACGTTTTCAGAGAGCATTATACCCTCATTTCTTGCACAATTTCTATTGGCACAGAAGCACTGCAGTCTTGAGTGTGAACTGGGATTGCTCCATACTGAACTTGGCTACCACTTCATAGAAATGGACATTCAGCTCTTGTGTTACATGTCTTGTGCTGTTCTACTTTCTCCCAGGGATGAGATGCTGTTTCATCTCCTCATATGATACATCATAGACATGGCTAGGGCCCTTCTACACATGCCCCAGTCCAGGCAATGGGTCTTGATTACTTAAAAAAGGAAAAAGAAAAAAAAGACAAGGGAAAAAATAAAAAAAAGACATCTACTGTCTTTCAGTTGAAGGCTCCACAGCAGCGAGGGCTTTGAGGCCCAGCAGAAAACTATCTAGGAACCACTCCTGTATAGCACTTGCACTCTGCACTCGCAGGCAAACATCTCCATGAAACAAAGTTTACTTCAGTATTGGAGCTGGCATGCTCACTATCACTGGTTCCACAGAGACCAATATCATAGCTCCTCTAGAAACCATTTTTGGGCCCAGGATTATACCTTATTCTATTTATTTGTCCCTGAAGCATAGGGAAGCTAGAGCTTCCTAGAGCCAGACGGGTTTGTCAGTCCCCCTCAGCAAGAAAGAATCAGAGATGTCACTGCTCTTTAGCACAAACATGAAACATGAGGGCGCTTGCATCTAATGCTCACCCCAGAAACGGGTCTTCCCAGAAAGAACCAAGCCAGGTCTACTTATCTTATTTAGTAACTTGAGTCTGGAATGACACCTTAAAGCCCAGTGATATAAAATTCCCAGCGGTAACCATTTAAAAAAAACACTGAAACCATTCTAAAGGAAAAGCTCGCTCAGCCTTCAAGGGCAAAAATGTTGCTGCTCTAAGAAGCGGTTTATATAGCTCAAACCGACGTGGCTTTAGAGACTGTTGCTAAAGCTAAGCAAGACCCAGGCATATATCCCTGAAGGAGAGAAAGCTTTGAGAGTGACCTCAAAAGAAAAAGCTACCATCAACCTAACCTCACAGCAGGAGGGTGAATTCTGCACTTGCCCATCAGAGCAATTCCAATGCTGTCTTAGAGCTCCCCGCTCTACAGTGACTGAAAATGTCTCACTCCGAAGTTACAGAAATATTGACAGAGTCCACTGCAATTTTGTATGGACAGCCTGAGCTGAATTGTCCTGTTAGCTGAATAGGAAAGAAACGTACGTGGTAGAAAGGTAGGCTGCCTACTGATGGTTGCACCACTGATTTCTCGTGCGATCTCATACCAAGGTTTCATTTCTCCTATCTGAGTTCATTTTTTTGGAGCAGATACTTTAGTATTAGCGAGACATTAGTTACAGGGGTATAGCCTGTATGGAGCTGAATGAGAAACACAGTGCCTTAAGTCACTCCTACAACGGTGCAGAACACCACAAAGATGCCCATAAAAGCAATCTTTCTTCATTATTTGAAATAAGCCAAGTGTAGTTCTCTTTTGAATAGCAAACACAGACTTAAAGTGACATGCCAGTTCTTGAGGATTTTCTGTTTATCAGTAGCACAATAATATCAAAGGAATAGATAGCAACTAATTTGTTTGATATATAACTTGATTATTTTTACATGTGCTTACCAAAGAAGATACCTTTTAGGGATCAGTTGCTTGATGAGATTTCATTAGAGCTATTAAGTACTGTTTGCTGTTTGAGATAGTATCATCAGAGCCACCATGCCTATATGAAGGTCTTGAGGGAGAGGCACAATACTGGATGCAAAAAGAAGTATAAGAGGTTTTTGACATTCAAAAGTTTAAGTGTGCATGAGTACTAGCCTTGCTTTTCCATGCCTCGTCTTTTCTTAGGCATGAAAATTGGAGTCTGCAGGTTTCAAGTGGATGAAAGTAAACACCCAGTGATAAGCAAGTGAAAACAGCAGAGATGCAAATTTTAAATGTGAACCCATTCCATGATCAAACACCATGGGACTCAAATTGTAAGCACTTACAATGAGTATGGGTCAGCAAGACAATTCAGAGAGCGTCTATTCCCACGAGCTACAAAGATGTTTTTGTTTGCTTGTTTGTTTGTTTTTTTGAGAACCTCATTACAGAGAAACATAAGCTGCAACTTCCCTACTGATTATTAGAGGAGAGCAGGGAAGGGCATATCTGTTCTCTGTTCAATGATCCATGCAACCAGAGCAATATCCACAGCAGGCAAACCCAGACTGTAAGAAGCTGAAATGTCCAACACAGCAAACATTTTTAAATTAATGTAGTTAGGGCTGAATCAAGGTGATCTGTGAAGCCTGCTCCAAAATCCTTTCTCCCTGGAAACAGAAAAGTACCTTCAAATAAATGAATAAATGTTTCCATGTACATTACAGCTATAAATTTAACATGCTAAGCTAGAGAGACTTGGGCTATACTGAGTTTATATAGACTGTAAAACATGAAAACAGTGCTCCATGTTCCTCATCATATTGGTGAAACTAGAAAGAATATTAAATTTTGCCTTTTGTCTTGTTTCTACAGGCAACACATTAAAAAGGCCACTTTTCACAATTGTTACCAAACGAGGTGCATTATTTCTAGAAAAATGAAGTCACCGATCATGGTACCAGGTGTCTCCGGCACTAGGAACAAGTAAGTGCTCTCGCTACTACAGATTTTTTTGCAGTAAATTTTCAGCCTGGCTGGAGGCTGCTCACCTGTTTTACATATGCAGAGGAAATTATACCCTGCAGCAGTCATCCTCCACCGTCTCGGCACTTGCAAGGTACAATATGAAGATTTGAGCTTCATTAGGCCACAGATGCCAATAGGGGCTCATGTGGAAGGATATCCAGGAGTGGTGGATGTAGCATGTAAAACTTGAGAGGAGGATCACAGGTGATGCCACTCCTCAAGCACAGAGGAACTGTCTTTGGACAGGGTAAATCTCATTTGTGCAGGAGACAGACTTCCTTGAGGGGCTTTACAAGGCTGTGAAGTACAACCCTGCAGCATCAACGCTTTCTGCATACTTCCAAGAAAGAGACGTATTTCAACCTGCCTTTAATTAATTGGATGTATGTGTACCATACAGAAATCTAATAAAACCCAGGCAAGCTGAGAAAGGAGGAGAGGGAGAAGCACATGTAACAGGCGTCAGTGACGTCTCTCAACGCACTACTGAAAGGCTCAGGCACCGCAGCAGCAGGCGCTGTGTCAGATTCAGAAGTCTGAGACAAGAGAGGACCCCAGTATTTGCCTGCTTTGGAGGAGATGAAATGTGTAGCAACACTCATCCACATCTTTTTCAGCCAGGAAAATGGAGATATCCGCACAGAAATCATTCTGCAACAACTTTCTTCTATTATTTTCAACCTTTGCTGCTTCCAGGTAAGCAAGAAGGATGAAGACCACACCGGCCTATTAAAACCAGACTGTAAATTAAATAGTGAACACTAATGTCATCTTTTTTCCACTTTTGGAACTCCATATACTTTTGTTCAACTGAAGATCTGAATTCTTTATGATTCAGACTTGTTTACTTCTATTAGCAGATTCTGCCCCTAAGCAGTTATGGGCAAGTGTCCCTAAACTGCACTCATCAGGGTATGGATTGGTTTTTTCTTGGGCCAAGGGCGGAGCACATCACCTGTAATATCATTACTGAATTAACACTTGTGATTACGGCTAATAATAATAATAATAATAAACTTGAAGCCATTTGCCTATATAATTCGCCTCAATCTTAAACTTCTTTCAGTTACTCTTGGCAATCATGGCTGAACCCAAAGCACAGAGCGGGGAGGAACCACTCCATCAAGTTTGTTATGCTTGGGCTCCAGCACAAGCTATGGGGAACGCTATTAATAACATCTTGACCTGTAGACAGTTGTCATGCAGAAGAATTGGTTATGCTGGTGAAACTGCCCAGATGACAACATATAGGAAGAAAGAATAGGTTATAACTATTGCACATGCTTGGAAAAAAAAATGTTGTACCTTCAACAAGTATGAATACCTCCATCTGTAGCCTGGCTCCTGAGTTCTTGCAAGATCTTTTACTGTTGGTTTTACAAACAGAAAACGATTGTTGTGGGGTAGAAATCAGACAGAGCATAGCATAGGACATATTACAAGACTGAAAATAGCTTTGCACTTGGATATTTTCCATGGATGATAAAGAGGGGTAATGGATTGTGACTGACATGTCTGTGACCTTCTAAAAGCTTGCAAGTAGCTTTTAAGACCAAGGGAACATTCTTCTCCGCACAGCATCATAGAAATTACTTCTTTTTGTTAACTAGCTCTCCATTCATTAAAATGTAAAGAAAGAAAAACTAGGTAGATAAGGGGGAGAAAAATTCAGTGATTTAACTACAAGGTCTCATTGAAACTTCTGCACGCGTGATCTATTGCTGTTTGCTTTGTATACAACATGAATTTTTTTTTGCAATGGGTCAAATTGAGCAGGGAAAAAAAGGAAAGATTACACAAGGTAACATTTGTTGCCACAACACCTCAGATTCCGGTTGGACCTTTGAATTTTGATGTTTGTTTTTTTTTCCCTTGCAGAGGAGTCAAAGAAAATTAAGGTGCTTAACAGGATAATGAGATAGAGTGGTAGCAAGGGAGAAGAGAGCATATGTTCATTTATTTATAACAAAATTGCAAAGTGTTCAACATATTTAAATCAGTGAGGCACACATTCACCATATAATTTAATTAGCATTTATGGTAGATACCATAAATATTTCTAATGCACACTTTCTATCACATGCAATTATAAATAGCATGCTTATTTATAACAGCAAACTGACCAGAAGATGGCCCCATAGTGAATACAATGCAACTTAAAATTCTCTCAAGGGAATAGGCTGATGTCAAAAAGTGCAAGCTCTATTTATCAATCCTGAAAAGTACATTAGGTGGGTCTCTCTGAAGGGGTAAAGTATTTGTCATTGTAGTGCTCCAAATTATTTTAAAATTCATTATGAAATAGATTGAGTAGATAAAGTAGATGGGTGATTATCTATGTATTTCCTTAAAAGATTTTCCTTGTTCAAAATTTGGTTTTCCCCAGGAAAACAAAACTCAGTTTTAGGGGCCCAATGGTCACTGATGAAACCCATTAAAAAACTCCTGAGAAATTCACTGGAATTTGCTTCACGCCCTCCTCTGGGGTGTCCCCAGAAAAGCAGAGTCACAAACTTCTGCCTTCATTTCCACTACAGTTGACTGGAAAGAATCAAAAACCATTTCACAGCATTTATGAAGGTGCTTCTTCCTTTACAACTACTATCCTAGGAAGCAGACTATACATCTGTTATCACCAGTGGAAATAAATAGATGCTCTTTCCTAGCTGGAATGGCACATGCCACTATTCTTCAAGCTTTGTGCATGTGCAGGACCACTTTTTTTTGCATGTCAATCATTAGCACTGCCCAGGAAACAATAGTGCTATGTGAACATGCTGCTATCTGGAAATAGGAGACATAATAATCTATGAAACGCAGTAGCTTTACACTTCGAGTAGGTGAAACTGCCGACTACAACAACAGTCTGCTTTTCAAGAAGTAAAGGATTTAAAAGAAGAAATATTTGAGCAAAACAATTTAATTTGACTGGAATCAATTATGGCATACTTTACACCACAACTCCATAAAAGCCCTTTCCTACACATGTACAGAAAAAAATGGTGAATGGGAAGGGTTCTGACTGAAGGCATGGCACAATAACATCTGATACAGCTTCATAATACCGCTTAAAATTAAATCACCACATAAGGACATAATGTGGCTTAGTCTGAATATTAAGTGATCACAGAATCACTATGGTTGGAAAAGACCTGTAAGATCATCAGGTCCAACCATCAACCCAACCCCACCATGCCCACTAAACCATGTCCCGCAGTGCCACGTCCACACGTTCTTGAATACCTCCAGTGATGGTGACTCCACCACTTCCCTGGGCAGCCTGTTCCAGTGCTTCATCACTGTACCACGTTATAGATCCCAGCTATGATGTGATATCAAACACATGCTACTCAATTACAACTTCTGCTCATGGCCTCATTTCTGGATGTTTTACTAAGGTTTCATAGCACCACAGGAATATTAGCCAGCACGCCACCGCAGCCTTTATCCCATCACGTCTACTGTCAGAGCGCATGGCAGCAAAAGCCACTCCCACAGGTCACCAGATGTTAGAATGTTTGAGACATTTGGAAAGAAAAAACCAAACAAATAGAATGGCTTGTCAAACGGTGCCAATGCTGAGGGGAAAGAGAAATGGAGAATTGTGTGGCTCTCCGCAAATGGTAGCCACAGCTGCGAGAACAGACAGAGCAGGGAGGAGGAGAGGGTTAATCTGCAGAAGTCTGAAAGCAACAAGATGATGGCCTTCTTGCAATTGAGGAAAGCCAATGGAAAGATGAATTTAATTCCGTCATATCATTTCTGTTTAACAGATGCATTTTGCATGGACTGAATGGGTACGAGTGTCCTTGGGAAGCCGTGAGCCATGACAGGTAAGTTAAGACAGGCTTGCACCAGAGATACAGACATGGTGGCAGCAGAGAGAATATCAGTTTTGGGAGACACTGATGGATAGCAATACAATTTGGAATGGGTCAAGTCGGGGTAGAGGGAGATACTTGTTTTGATAGAGGACCAAATTCTTATTGGATGCTGACAGTCAATATAAGGTTCACTTTAAATTAGCACATTGCTCTTAATGATATACTTGAGGATGGTGTTTTGAAAATAATTACCCTAAGATGATAATTATGATTTATCCTTCTGTCACCACACAGACATATCTTGACCAAGCTACGCAAGATCTGAACAGCCCAATTCATCAATTTTGGGAAAAGGCAAGGCAATATTTTAGCAAACTCTAGGGGAAAAGAGCACTAAAACCTCCACAAACTGTTTACTCCTCGATTCTATACGCTCCGCAGGGTAGCTGTGTACCTCCATTGAAGCCGCTGGCCATTTGACAATTAGAGACAAAGGATTTCTCAAAGGCTCTTATTCTAACTCCATCCCCAGCTTTTAAATATTGAAGCAGAGGTAATTAAGATTAATAGACTGTAGAGTTTCTACAATTAAGATATACTCTAGACAAGCAATAACATAATGTTTATTCAAACAAGAAAGACCAGTGCATCAATAATTATGACTTGAATAACTCGTTTTAATTCAAAATCAGATAACATTAAATATACTGTACTCACTGCTGGGCATGAGGAATACCCTGCTGTCTAGACAAAAATTATTCCTCAAGGAGGACTGTGATTCACCCCAGAGCTTTTGATCAACAGATCCGAAGTGTAAACAAATGTTTCCTAAAATAGAAAATTCTTATCACTTGTCACAACATAATTGCAGCTGTTCAGATTTCAGATGACAGCAGTACCTGCCTCGAAATTTCCTAAGTCCAGATCCCACACTGCTGTATTCCACAGCTGGTACGGCAGAGTCTAGCAACTGACACTGCAATTACCTAAAACACTGCGTTGTCACCAAATAGCTCAGACCTAATTGCCACAGCCGCCCATATCCTGTCACAGCAGAGAAAAATGTAGGTTATTCCTCCGTGGGTTACCACAGAAGGATGACCTTAAAAAGAAGCGGATGAGGAGTAGTGATTCCTACAGCAGACCTTTGGAGTGCAGGGGGGTGGTGGGTTGGACCTGAAGAATTCTGAAAGGAAAACCCAGATTACTACTAAGTTACCCGCTCCACTCCATACTTCTACAGCTTTCCCGAGTGAAAGGCTGAAGAGTATGAGGAAAAAAACATATTCTCATGCAGAAGGTTACAAGCATCTTGAAGGAGTATAATCTGAAGTCCACCACATGTATTTTTGAGGAAGAGAAAGCCTTTTGCATAGCCACTGTAGGCTTGAGCAGTCAAAACTTTCCCATAGCCAGTTGCTGTCATTCTGGATACCAGACCTTCTGGGGGAACGGGCCATTGCTAGAAGCCTCACAATCTATTTGGACTGAAAAGTCAGATTACAATTCCCCTTTGAAATGCATTTGAGAAGCAGCACCCTTAAATAGCAAGCAGGCAGAAACTGTTATTTTTTTTAAAAATGAAGAGTCGTTCAGAAGTCCCCATTACGCTACGCCGTATTTCTAAGATAAGGAATATACAAGCATAAGAGGACTAAAAGAATCCTATGGGTAAAATTACAGAATTTCAGATTGCCAAACTGCCAGATTAAAATCATCTTGCTGTAGTTGACGTTGAATGTTTTTTTCCCCCCTCCCACCCCCCCAACTCAAGAGAGGAAGCCTGACTTCCATATATTGAACTGATAATACTCCAAACCATTTTCCCTGATACTAAAGAAAAATCACATCTCTTCAGAAGCTTGAAAGGGATTTTTGAAGAAAGATGAAGACACAGAATGAAAAGACATTTGAATGATGAAATTACCATTTAAAGATGTCAAAAAGTGAATATATGTAAAGTGAGTTTCTCAATTTCTTTATGAAGCAGTCAATAAGATTAGCTTCATGTTTTCCTCCTTTGATTCTTAGAAACATGGATTATTTTTTTTCCCCTGTGATACAAGTGTTAATTTTAGGGTTCATTTAAAATTCATAAACCTGAAAATGGTAATATTTTCAGTTTGTATACTCTTACGAAGAATAAGATATTTCTTGAGCAGTTCAGACAGTCACAGACTTTATTCATTAGATGCAGCTAGTGTTTTCATTAGTTCATTCACATATCAATACTTGTAGACACCACACTTTTTCCATCACTGCCACACATCACTCAATTTTTTGTGATTATGTTTTCCTCCAAATACTAGGTGGCAATGATGGTTTTGTGCCTTTTATTAGCATTTGTTGAAATATATTTGCTCTCATAATTTTGTTCTTCAAATGAAGAGATTTGAACGGGATTTAAACAGAGATTAGGCTTATATGTAACTAAGAAGACCCAGTCAACACTAAGATCTGAATGTGGATAAATATTCAGGGCTTGACCCCACCAGACTGTCATCCTACATTTGATTGCTGCAATCTTGCATCTTCTCTGAAGCATCTTGGGTTAATTACAACTGACAATCCAGCCTGCATACCCAGTTGCAATGCAGTCAGTTTGGTCAAGGAGCCTGAATTTCAAGAAATACTCTGCACTCCCTTGGGCGCGCAGTACCTGAACTATGGGGGATAAGGGAGCCCTGCGAGACCCTCCACAGTCCTGGTCTTCCAGTGAGGACTCTGGCAGCATCCTGACTCCAGCCTGTAACAAGACCTGGTGCATACCCTATTCCTGCGGCCATGGTTTTTTCCAGACAGGAACTAATCTGGGGACAGAAAAGCCGTGCATGCAATATGCCCTGCTGCTTATCCAACTTTACTTAACCCCAGAGTGAGCAAAGCCACAGGGCACGGTTAAAGTTGCGCATAGATTTGAAGTGATGAGCTTATTGACAAAACAGCTGCAATACCAGGCGGGAGTTTCAAAAACTCTAGGTTAGATGAACAGAACCTACTGAAATTTTCTTAAGGAATTTCATATATATATTAAAAAAAACCCCAAACCACCAAACAAACAAACCCCCCACAAGCTAACTTTGAATTGGCTTCCTCCGTGACTTGCGGCCATCTAGCCACACTACTATAAGGCAATGTTTGGTCTAGCATGCCTCGTTATTCAGCAGACAAGCACTGATCACAGCCTGTCCTTGGGCATCCAAAACATCTCTCAATATCTACCTCACTTTCTAATACTAAGAGAGTCTTGAGTTTTACCTGGATAAGTATGCACAGAAATACAATCTCTCCCCAGCACAGTCCCCAGCTGTACAAGAGGGGTAGGCATACAGACGGTCAGGAGCAAGCCTTGCGTAAACTGTCTTGCTTTAGCAAAATCTACTTTTTTTTTTTTTTTTTTCAAGAGTCAGCTGAATCAAGTTGGTGTGGCATTCAGAGGGGCTGCTGCCACTCACACCTTGCTGGCTCCACAAGCAACCTCAGGGACGTCTAGACTTTTTAATGTCCGTTTCTTCCTGTTATACACACCCCAGTCTCTGACGCGTGCCTGGTACTGGTGAAAACGCGTAACGCCAACAGTTGACTCCAGCCAAAGGCGACAAACAGGCCTTCAGCATCAAAAGCAGCTCCACCCCCAGAGCCAAAAACCTACTTCATTCCTGCCTCATTTATAGAAGTGAAGGACTTGCCTGCCTTTGTTCCCAAAACTCCTTCGTGAAATTACATCTTGGTAGTATTTTCTTCCGCAAAAGCAATGGAGAGTTCACTTGCGAGACATCAGCATAGCTTTAAGCCTTTCACTTTTCAAACCAATGCTTATGCAAGCATTCACTAAAACTACAGAAATCAGAATGGAGTTTGATAGAGTTTCAAAAGAGGTCACTCAACCATACCTAAGTAACTTTTTTAATTAAGTATTGAACAGTGGATAGATTACAAGAAGATGGCAGAGCAGATAGCATTAGAGATGCGAAGAGAAACTTTGAAAATAGAAGTTGAAAGCCATGCTAAATACAACACTTTTTCCAATACTACAAATTAAGAGATCAGGGAAGGGGAAAATGAGAACATTACGGGCCAGAATGATAAACTGAATCACTTAGGATGGCAAAATACCTGAACTATTACATTATTGCATTCTCAATACATTTGCAGGAGGGAATGACAAAAAGTGGTCTTTGACCTAGCAGCAGATCTGTAGTTACACAAGGCTACAAATAGCAAGATGGGAGTTTACTGTGAAAAACTCACAATTAAATCATGCCAGAAACCTAACACATGCTACCTGCCTCTTATCAGAGGCAGCAATAAAGTCCTTGTGTTTGTGCATTATTACTCCTTATTAAGATGTATTTCTGTTAGTCTCTGATGTAAGGAGACACGTACATTGTGCTATGTCAGGTCATGTCAAGTCCCATCAAGTCATACGATGTAACCCAGCCTGATGTAACCTGACATGGTCCATATTAATGCCAATGGAAAAAGCCTAAATGCCAAGCCAATTTCAATAAATACACCCCATGTGCTGGTGCACAGCAAGACCCAGATGGGGCTTTATCCTGCAGCTCTGCAAAAATACCAGTCATGGAAAGCTGTGGAGTTTCAGAGAGAGATGGAAAAAAAGTTTCATAAAACACATTCTGCAGAAGCAGACATCATCTATTGACATTCATGCCCAGAGCTATTAAGCATGATGTAGAGGCCCTGTGAATTAAGAAAACTTAATTGTCTTGCATGAATTTATTTCCAAGACTATTATAATAGTCCCATACAGCTCTTCAATAGATGTGGTAATGGAAACAGCCGATCAGCTGTATTTCAGCTCAAGATGAACTTTCTCTTCTCCCCCATCCCTGTTTCTGTTACTCATTGCTGTTGCTCCATTAGCACCAAGGGTTTGTTTGGGTACGCCCTAGTGACACCCGGTCTACAGAGATATAGACTGTGTTTGGGTATGACCTTTCAAGTCGGTCTACCCTTGTGCAGCCTACCCAAAATCTAGCCTGAGGAACTGAACTGATTCAGTCTCTTTCTGCATTTACATTTCTGAGGGATGCCTACTTATCATTACATGACAGCATCAGGTTCGGATGGAAAGAAGCGTACCAAGAAGTGAAAAGTATGCCAGGGGAGGAAGATAGCTCAACAACATATCAACCTGAAAAGCATCTGGGTTCACTGACCCTGTCAGTGCATGTACAGGCAATTATAGTAACATCGATGTTCTTTTCATCATGCAAAAAACCTCCAACACACACAACTGAATTGTCAAGTCTTGGAAGAGACTTCATTCCTCATTTGAATGGTTTGATAAAGGGCTTGGCTATGTCCCATCGCTTTCAATCGTGTCCTCAATGCCTTACAAAGACATATGTAAGGAGCTGTAATGGGGACAGGTGCGGGGCCCTCCATCATGCCTGTCCTTGGCTCAACCACTGCCTCCTTTGGGAAGCAGGGTGGCAATTAGAAGCCCTACAGACAGCACATTTGTACAAGCAGAAGACAATTCTCTGAAGGGTAGTACAGATCCTCTGTGATTCAAAGAAACTCACCCTGCCTTGGTTTTTGCATACCCACAGAAGGCATACCCCTCAGGCAGTTTGCCTATGCAATATTTATACATGAGAACTCTTTGCCATTTAAGCATTTACATTGACTTAGAGGTGCAGCAAAGAAACAAAGAGATCAAAGCTCATCAAACTGATGGCTTGCATAACATTGTGGGACTGGAATATGCGTCGCTTGGAGAATCACAGACAGGTGGAAAGCCTTGGCAGGTACAAGCCTTCAGTCCTTCCAAAGACTGTTAGCACCTTTTCAAAGAGAAAAGGATAACTAAAATACATCACACAGAGTCTTCCTCCTCATCCTTATTAAAAGCTGCCCCACAGGTCTCCACTAGGCAGTTACTTTCGTTCTCAACTTTGCCATGAACAGAATTCAACTGCTTCAATAATACTTTAAATATTTAAACAGCATCGCAAAGGAAAATATTATTGAAGGTAAGCATCTGCTCCTTACAGCAAGTTGCTCACTGCTTAAGCAAACACCTTTCCCAGCCACTTTTTAAGAGCCAGTTGGAAAGGGCCAAAGGTGAATTTTGGCATCAACGATGATTTATTCGTGCAAAACAGTTTAAATGCAAGTAATATATTCCTGTCACCCAGACAGCTGACAAAATGTCAGTCGCCTTTATCAATTGTTTCAGTACCTCCTGTCAGCTTTCATCAATCTTTGAAATAAACACTATAAATAAAACTGCATAGGCATATGGCTACCAAATAAACCAAGGGTTAAGCACATTTCACCTATTATGCAATTTCATGCCAATGGTTATTTTGATGAGAGGACTAAATTCAACGTGAATGCAGAGTTTCAGCCGGAGAGGAGGCAAGGTATATCGTGATAAATATACACAGGCCTTTTTTTTTTTTAGTATGCCCAGCAGCAATCATCCCTTGGCCACCTCAGTCTCACCATCCGGCAGACTGGCCACAGCAACGTGGTCCAGAAACCTGCCCTGTGCCCACGCACCAGAGCAAAACCTCACTCTTATCTTGGGCTGAACAAAGAGGGAGATGTGAACGTGATTTAGAAACATGGAGGGTGGTGCAGCTGAAGGGGACAGGGCAGCTCGGTTGGGTCTGCAGGACCACAAAGGTTAGATCATAGAATTATTTAGGTTGGAAAAGACCCTTAAGATCATCAAATCCAACTGTTAACCTAACACTGCCAAGTCCACCACTAAACCATGTCCCGAAGTGCCTTATCCACACATCTTTTAAAGACCTCCAGGGATGGTGACTCCACCACCTCCCTGGGCAGCCCCTTCTGATGTCTGACAACCTTTTCAGTGAAGAAGTTTTTCCTAATATCCAACCTGAACCTCCCCTGGCACAACTTGAGGCCATTTCCTCTTGTTCTGTCACTCGTCACTTGGGAGAAGAGACCAACACCCACCTCTCTGCAACCCCCTTTCAGGTAGTTGTAGAGAGCGATGAGGTCTCCCCTCAGCCCCCTCTTCTCCAGACTGAACAACCCCAGTTCCCTCAGCCGCTCCTCATCAGACTTGTGTTCCAGACCCCTCAGCAGCTTCGTCGTCCTTCTGTGGACACGCTCCAGCACATCAATGTCCTTCTTGTAGTGAGGGGCCCAAACCTGAACACTGGATATGATGGGGAAGCCACCAGGCTCCAGGCATTGCCCAGCTGATGCCCTCATCCCACTTGCAGACCCCCAAAGCACACTCCCCAGCTGCTCACAGCTCCACCTCAGACCTCCTGTACCACCCAGCAGTTCCCACCACACTGAGAAGACCTGTCCCAAGCCCTGCCGTATATATTCACCCACAAGGGGTAGGGTCAGAGGTGAGGGACCACCCCTTAAAAGCTGCAGGGGCCATTTCCCACCTGCCCAGCCAGCCTCGTTTGTGCCTTAGAGGGGCGAGGAAGACCAGAGCCCCATGTGTGGCAGAAGGTCAACATGGCAATAAAAGGTGAAGAAAAAAAGAAAAAAGATATAAAAGGCACCTTTTAGAAGGGTCTTATTTTTTAAACCTCTAGGAAAGGTGGTGTGAGAAAATGGTGAGGCCATTACTCTCAAGAACTACACAAGGAGATAAGATGAGTTTATAGTACAATACATACGATAGAAGCATTTTATAACTATACACTTACATCCATCAGCAGCCATCAGGTGCTCCTTTCCTAATTCTTTATACATGAGTCTTGGCACAGAAAAAAAAAACCTGCCTGTTTTCTTCCTGCCTCATCTGCCATCTTTCCACTATCATGTAGTCAACACAGAGACACAAAAAAATAAATGGTGGGATAGCACCTCCTTTCAAAAGCAAGATGAGCGTTGTAACAGCTAAGGTACAGAGGTAGATTGCAAACCTGTCTGCAGAAAGCAAATCCTGAGTGTAGATTGCCAGCCGCCTTCTCATTTCAAGCCCCATGCATATTTTGTTTCCACCTTGCAAGGTAATATCTAGTTATTGGCTGAGTTACCAATTGTCTTTTAAATCCTTACAGATGTCATTGCACATCTCCCAACTAAAATAATAAAAATATCCTGCGGCATATCACAAGGATCTATTGTTATTGAAGGGATTGATGTAGCAGTGCAGAAACCCTATGATAAAACAGTCTCAACATCCAACTTAATATCATAAGGATTACCAAACTGTACTGATGTTTCAGAGGCTGCCCCCCACCCTTTGCCTTTTCAGGCTGTGGCTGTAACACTTTGGGAACTGTTTAGATGTTGATGGCCCCAGATTTCAAAGTGGCGCTGCACAACTGTCCAGTTGCAGCTGGAGGCTGCAAGAAGCAAAAGAAACAGTATTTTTCCGTGGGATGATCAGCTCTTGGACGTTAGGAAGGATGGATGAATAATACTCAGCGCTCACATCTTAACCCCAGCAGGGTTAAGTACATTATGGTCCTTGAGTGTCTCGGAAGAGAAGTCCACTAAACACTCTTAAAGGTGACCTACGGGCAGGAGAGAAAGAGTTTGAAGGCTAGTCAACGAAGGCAGCTTTTACTTCATGTGAATACAGGTGAAATCAAGACCAAGAGCGAGTACGATAGAGAGCAGGAAATAGTCTCCATTTAAACTGGTCTGGGAACACTTTCCAGTGTTCAGATCTGGGTATATTGCATACTCTTTCCATACAGTGGGTGGGAAAGTGAGCACCAAGGGCAGGAGATGACTGCATTCCAGTAAGTCCCTAAACACCAAGGATAGTGGGACTGCACTGCGGAGCAGACCTGCCTTTTGGTTCGGTCACAGGCAAAGAACAACAATTCTTGTGAGTCCTGCAGCTCTGCTCAAGGATGAGATAAAGAACAACATTGCACAATCACAAAGGACACCGCTAACGAAAGGGCAGGAAGTATGACGCCAAAAATGTGCAGCATGGCTCCATCATACAACGGTAATTGCATTTCAAGCTAGGAGGAGGATCAGCACAGTGCTGGGTTTGGTTCAGAGTTGCAGAGATTTGGAAGATAACTCCTGTAGAGCCAAGGAGCCTTCCAGAATTATGGATTATCCAGCAGATGTCTAAGCTCAAACATGTCCCGGAAAGGATTTAGTGCCCAGAGGGGTTACAACTGCTCTTAGGCATTATACCTTCTGAGTTCTCTGGACATGATCAATCTGGTTCTTCCGGCCGTTTCCAGCCTCCGTGAAACCCAGCATCTACTCCAAAGCCTGAAATACTCATACACGATACACAGAGCTTTTTACGGCAAGCCCGCTTCCATCCTGCGCTTGGCGCAGCTAATGGGACTAACCCGGGAGGGCTTAGAAAGCACACAGCACCACTGAAACGTTCTCCCACGAGTCCTTAATGCACACAGGATCACTTCTGGTGCATCTATCTGACTGTCATATGCGGAGGCATCCATTAGGCAGAACCGGCACTGTGTTGCCCTCGCTGGAGCTGTGTTTGGCTTGCTTTCCCACAACATTTTGGCAGGATTACTTTGGCCCATCTAAGTGCAGATTTGGAGAGGAGACACTTATAATGCGTGTCTGCTTGTCCAGGGAAAAGCCAAATTCCCTTTTCCATGGACGAGTTCTCCGATTATTACCATCATTTCTATCTTTTGCCTGTAAAAATCAGAATGAAACCCTGGTGCCACGGAAACCAATGGCAAAACTCTTACTGAGGTCACCAGGGCCAAGGTTTCCCCTCTGGTTTTCCAGATGTTTTGTACTCCAAACTTGCCAACTTCATTCCCTCAAACTTTTGCAGCATTACCTGCATAATAGAGCAGGACTTGCCATATTGCATTTGACAGACATTTCCCCCAGCATCCTGATCATGAATCATCATTCAGTATCCTCGTATCCATTTGCTAATAGCAAATGAAGTTGCCTGACATGGATTGCATATTATACTACGTTATTTATGTCAGGTCAGAATTTGCTGTGGGAATTGCTAATTGGAAGCACAGGCACTGTCGTTTTTTCCTCTAGGCGGACTGGCAGGCAACACAAAATTGAAAAGGGGATGGTCTCACCTACCCATACTCGGTACGACCCTTCTTCCTTTTAAAAAAACTTTTTGCGCTTGCTGGCTCCTTGTGTTCCCTCCTACAGCACACTGCCATCACACAGTCCCAACACAACTCGTTTCTGTATTTTAGGAGCACAGAGCGATGAAAGGATTTGGCAGCAAGGGTGCTACAGCCTCTCGTGAGTCCTACAAGGAAGGCAATCGGCCACGTCTGGAGCTCCAAGCCCAGAGAGGAAGCCAGGTGTTACACACAACTGGCACTTGCAGCTGCCAGAACAACAGGAGGGAGAATGGGGGTTTCCAGATGTGCACCTCAAAGACAATGGCAACTATTTTCCTAAATGTGTAAGAACAGACTTCTCCCTTCAGAAAAGGATCAGGGTTCAGACACCATCAGGCTCGGTGTACAGTCTGTCTCCTGTCCAAAGACTGACTGGTGTACCACGTTAGCACTTCCTTTTTATGAGCGTACGAACTGCCAGTGAGATTCGGGAAATACCCCGGAGAGAAAAGTGGAGCTTCCGATACCAAATGTTCTTCAAAGCCCATTCTCAACCTCCATCAGGACCATCAAAATCAACTCTTCCCAGTTATGTACAACGGGTTCATATGCTGAATGCCAGAGAGAATGAAAAGTTTACCTATGTATGCTCCCTGGAATGTATATAATTCCTTCATATGCTTGTAACAGAAGGGGATAACCAAAAATTTTGAGCTGACAAGTATTTTTATGATTAGCATTTTCATTATTAAAAGGAAAATGGTTAAGAAATAATCTTTGTAATTTTTTTTTGGCCATAATACAGTCTTTCTCCCCATGCTGGTAATTGAATTCCATAGAACTAAGGACTTAATCCAATAACTAAACAAATCCTGGTATATTTAACAGAAACTATATTCTTCACTTATTAAATGTACAATTAAAAATACATAAAATTTTAATTCTTATTACATTTAATTGGTAAGGTCAATGCCAATTATAGTATAGGAGCACCTTTACTCTAATTTAAAGTTTTATCTCCTACATTAGTTTTCATTAAGGTGTTAAATGAAAAGAAATCATTATTAAAGAATAAAAGAATTGTCAGTGAACCAAGGAGGCAGCGTCTGTTAGTATTGTTAAATACACTTCAGGGAAATTGTTCTCATGGACTCAGCTGTTGTAGCAATTATCGGGGAACGGGAAAAAAGGGGTCTGGAAAATTCCACACAACACTATATATATATCTGTTGGACATAATATCTGATTTAATATGAAAGACAGAAAAACAACATTAACAACAAGACAAAATCCATTCTCACCTTCCAGACAGCATAATTGGTGATCTTAAAGGAAAGGGAAAATATGTACCTGACATTGAGAAGGTTATAGAATGTGACAGCTTTAATCTGTTATTTTATTTCTTCTAGAAATGTTTCATTTACACTTGTAAATAAAAATATTAATGGTTTTGCTCAGAGACTAGGGCCAGAGAAAAGTTAACATGCAGCAGCAGAGTGTCTTGGACCATGCCTGAGACAGAAACAAGGCAATAACAGCTTGAAACCGTTCCAGCCAGACATGATACTGCACTCCAAGATCAAGAAATTTTGTGTGCATCATTAAATATGCATATTAGTTAGTTAAATGAAGGTTGGGAATAAGACCTAGAGCTAGACAGGACCTGTGGAGCCAGGGCTCAGGCAGATGTCACTGCATTGATTATACTTTGGCAATATGTCAAGCTCTATTAAAAATTAAATTAAATTAAAGAAAAGCTCAACACGTTGCCCAAGTATAATCGCCGCGGTGACACCTGTCCAAACGTGCATGTGCCTGAAGCCACAGTGCCCAAAGCGCTCCTGGTATGTCGCTGGGGACGGGGTGTTAATTCTAAGACAAATTACGCTGACGGGCAGGTAGGGCACATGTGACAGGCTGTGTGCAGTGGGCAGAGGAGAGCGGATCCCATCTCAATTTCCCGCCCTCATAGTTAACCACTTCTCTGCTTAGAAAAATACCGAGCTGCACTCCAGCCATCACTACCTCTTGAGTGGGGTAGGGACACAAGCTACCCGAAAGATCTGGCTCTTCCTCCCTTCCATCCCACAATCATCCAAATTAATGAATTCTAGGCATGGTACGAGGCAAACTTGGCCAACATCGTAGGATTTAAGGGCTTAAGAAGGGGTAGGATTAAATAATGTTGAGATTTAGGTTTATTCTGACTAGTTTTACTCTTACACCTTAAATGGCAAAGGCACCTAAAGCTCGCAATATCTGCCCCCCCCTTATCTTATACGCAGAGATGAATGCAGTACTGCCGTTGCTGCTGCACTTACCTGTAATTTAATTTCTAATACTAAACATATATGTGTTAAATACATCGCAGTCCTAGGAACATTACCCTACAGTAGCAAGGAATTTCTTAAAAAGCTGCTGCTCTTTTCATTCCCTCAGAGACAGTGGGAACAGCTACTGTGAAGCTGTCATGTCTCTAATGACAACCTGAAGACTTATATGAAATATATTGTGTTAACTATGCATATACGTCTGTGCAGAACAAAGCTTGCCAGCATAACTGCCCTTATTAAAAAAGAAATGAATACAAAATAGAAGAGCCATTACAGCTGTCTCTGGTAGGGAATGCTGCTACAAATTAAGGAAAAAACCCACCCCCCCCCCCCCGAATCACCCATGTCACTTCTAGACTGTAGCACGTGGGAACGCTCAGCAGACAGTAAGGCAGTACATTATGTCTAATGGAGAAGAAAAAGTGAAGTTGCACAGCATTTCCAGAGGAAACAGGAATGATAGGAAAGAGAAGGAGTCACGTGTTAGAGACGGAAAAGCAGGGAAAAGTTCGGGCTGAAGAGGAAGAAAAAAATAGTGAAAGATGACGGGAACATGCGCTCAGGGCAGATACAGAGCTTAAGCAAAGTGAAGTAATAGTACTAATTATTTAAAAAATAATCATCTAAGTATGATGTTAAATATTGCTAAAACTAGAGCTTTCCAAAATGATCTTCAGGCAGATTTTTTTTTGCAATTGTCATACAGTATTGGGAAGCTGGCCATAAAGATCTTCAAGACTGCACTACAGCTCCCATTAAGAATGCCACCACAGTTTTGCGATGAGTGTCATCTCATGGCATCCTCACTGTCTCCAAATTCTTGGTGCGGACACAATGAAGCAGGCTTTGATGACGTGCTGGAGTGCAGCATTGCGTTGCGTGAGGTTTTCGGTAGGGTCTGTATGCGCCCCCCCCCCCCCTCCCCCCGGGCTCTGGGTCGGTTTTGGATTCAGAGCTGCTCTCTGAGCACAAAGCACTGGAGATGAGCTAAGACTACTAAAAGAAGGAGGGTCATCTTATCTTATGACTGCTGTCAGCATGGGCAGATAAAGCAATTTACAGATGGGATATACCCCAGACCTTGTCTAATTTTTCCTTACTGGAAGATGTCAAACATCTGACTCGGAAGAAGTATGACACAAGGAACAGAAGAGGACTCCCACATGAGAAAACCACCAGGAAAGTTTAAACAAGCCAAACGTGGCATTCATTTGGAGTGAAAGCTACTGACGCAGAGGACTGAATCAAAGCTTTGACTTTACATCATGCGTTTGCAACTTTTTGCAATATTTAAGATTTGGGATGACCCTCTCCTTAAAGTCAATTCCATTTCACCAAAGCCCTACTGGCTACAGCTTTTGTCAATGAGAGAGGACACGCCATATCAGCCTGACAGCCAGGTCACATCCTACAAACACCCCCTGATGATCTCCCCCTTTGTGCAGAGCAGCAGACGTTGATGTGGCAGGACAGCAAAATTTGCACTACTGCTGCATAAGCTGTATCTGCCAGACAAAACCTTTTGGTCTTCGAGACTACCAACTTGACATCTTCGTGGGTATTAAAGTCCACGAAAAACAGAAATAAATAAAAGTACTTCTATGTCCTTCCTTCCCCTCAGCCTGTATCAGTGGAAAGATACCTCCGTTTTGGTATCATGGATCTCTATGAATTGTTTAAGCCAGGACTTTCCTGTCCTGGCTTTTGATTTATGAATCACTGAACACACAAGATCTATGAACTCATGATGGGTTTTTGCCAAAAGAATTTAAGAACTCCTACCTATTACTGCTGATCCGATTACTCAAGTATTAATCATGACAACTTCTCTCTGATCCATGCCTGGACTTTTGTGCACAGAAATAGGAACAGTATTTTCCCTTCTGAGGTTTAGCTCTGAAATTTTTTTTAAAAAAGAGGTTAGGTTCGGAACATGACAAGCTTGCCACAGGGGTTGCATTTGAATATTGTCTAATGCTACCTACAGCGTCAGCAGATAAAAATAAGGCCTGCCATTCGTATTTCACCTACCCTACAAACAGGTTATGACCTATTCAATATCAAAGACAGGGCACAACGGACTGTACAGCACAAACATGGCTGTTTCTATAGTAGTTGTATCTAACCTTGTGTACTAGAGAACAGTCACCGAGTAAACTAGCTTGAATAAACAGAACTTGTCTTTTTGCAAAGCCAACATACAGTTTGTGCGAGTTTTACAGCCACAACCCCCCAGGGCAAGCAGGGTATCTATTGGGAATATATACGTAGTATCTCTTGTGACGCCGCCTTTTTGAACAGTGCATCATCATGGGTACGTTGCTACAGTACTGCTTTTGTAACTTACACAAATATATAAACAATGCAAGTGGTCCAGAGTTGTTTGAGAAATCCCTTAAATTATTTCACTAAAAGTTCTCACTTTTCCCCTTTTTGTATGTGATTGTGTTGTGTTCATCTTATAACAGGCACACTTATACATTGATAACCAGAGAATCACAAAGCCAAGAAGGTCTCCAAATTTACCCAGGTCAAGTCTTTATCATCCTCTGTATGAGGTTACATTAAGCTAAGAAGCCACATTCTTCCTGTCGGTAAGCAAACCTACAGGGGCCGAGCTGTACGCTACAGACTACGGAGAAACATTTGTCTTTGAAAACAGTCAAGATAACTTTTAGGGCTTTCAGGTTCATTTTCCCCTTTGTCGAGTTACTTTTCCCCAAGGATGTAGCGGTGACTTGATTGAAAAGTTGAAAAGCAAATGAATAGAAGGTAGCTTATGTTTATGGGGCTAATAAACTCCTAGCAGGCAGGTTGCAGGTACAAGTGCTCCGAGGTTGCTTTCTTGCTTTATAAGAAGGCTTTCTCAGAGCTGCCTCCTCTACCCCAAGTGAGACCTCACTCCTCCTGTTTCATCACTAGCAAGAGAGCTATTAGTCCACCACTAACTAATCCTATACTCAATATAAGACCTCAAATTTACTAAAGAGAATGCCTCGTGTGTGCAACTTAAATAGGGACAGGGAGGATGAAGTGCCTCAATGCACTGAATTCTTTATTCTGCTCTGCATCTTCAGTACTGCAAAGCACTCCAGAGCAATCCGGCTCTCAGAACAGTTCACTTACTGTGCTGGTATTAAAAGTTAAAATATAGAGGGTGCAGATGACAACGCATAAGAAAACAAAATCTATAACTGGATGCCAATCTCGAATCTTCGTCTGGCAAAATCAATTTAAATGGTAGAGGACTGAAAAGGTACCATATAAAATATGCCAGTAGGCATTTTACTGCTTGAATCTTAATGGGGTTTCTTTTTTGCGTTTATGTAAGTTCTTCAAAGATTTATTCTCTCAATTACCAATCAAAAGAACTCATAAAGGTAAAGTCAGTGGACCATGAAGGATTAGAGCTGTCTGCTAAGAAAGATGCACACTTGGCAGGCCCTGTGCATTAAACCACCCCGTTTGACACCAGTCCTTGGCCCAAATGATGGCTGACAAATTAAGTTGTTTATCATGAAATATTTTTATTTTAAAAAAGAGATATAACAGCCCTCCCACATACACCCCAAACCACCGCCCCACAACAAAACCCCATATAGTCCAGATTTTAGTTAAGACTTAGGCTGTAAAGACTGATTCTTAAACCCTCTTTATGGGAACCCAGGAATTCAAAACCAATGAAAATTCAAAGCTAAAGGTTGACTAGAATTTTCTTCTTAGTAAAAACCCAAAAGATTAGTAATGTTATAATAGCTTCTGCATAAATTTACTCTGAGGCTTACTTAAATATATATTCAAGCAATGCTTAATATACATATTTAATTTGGGAAATTTTGTACGTTTTCTATTAAGGAGTCCTTATTTTCTTTCTTGTGTTTCAACAAAGCAATTAAGGGTGTTAGATTCAAGCATGTGAGTACCCCATTTAACTCAAAGGCTAAGTGGCAAGCCTGCTTTATGGGCTACACAACTTGCATGCCTAAAATTGAACATATTTCATTGGATTGGGGCTTGCCCAGGGAAGCAGTCTATATGTTGACTCTTGTTCTTTTCATGATGCAAGTCTGCCATTTTCTATGGAGAATGAATTCTTGAAGACTACTCAGAGTCACAGAACGGTTGAGAAATTTCACCTATAGAAATCACCTCCTCCACCCCCTGGCCCCCCCTGCTCAGAGCAAGGCCAGCTAAAGCTCAGGGCTGTTGGGTTTTGGACATCTCCAAGGATGGAGACTCCACAGCCTCTCCGGGCAAGGTGCTCCAGTGTTTCTTTATAGAGTATTTGCTCTTCCAGGCAATGAATACATAATCTAACAAGGACGTATCAAAAGCTGGTTCACCGTTACTTGTTTAGCTATTATTTTTAATGGTTGCCTAGCAGCTTCATGGATACCAATCAGTCGATTATAGTTTGTTATGAATTCCTCTATAAAAATTGCAAGCACATGTAAAAGATGGTCCAGTAATAAATATGATGCATACTTCTTCCTTCCTTCAATTGCTGCTAATTATGTGTGTAAACAGCTCTAAGTAGAAAATTCAAGGTGAACCAACTGGGCAGGATATTTGCACACCCAAGCAGGAATTCAGCTAGGATTCAGATGTTCAAAGTCACTCACTTTTAGAAATGCCTCGAAATGTATAAATCCTCAGTATATCACCTTCTTGTCTCATAAAATAAATGACACTTTCATGAGAAAAAAAAAAAAGGTGCTGGCACCACACAGGCTTTTTAATCCAACAAAAAGTACTACCTCATGGGTTACAAAATGATTTTCTGTGGACATGTCCACAGCGCTGGAGGCAAGCACAGCACAGACTCTTGCGCTAGCAACATCTTTGCTAGCACGTTGCTAGCTATCAGTGCAGCTATCCCGCTTTTTGCTTCGAGCTAGCACCTTGGCATGACATCGCACCATGCCATCGGGCCGCCTCAGCAGAGAAAAGCACCAGTTTCAGTGAGTCACCATGATGCTTCATTGAGCAGTGGAGACTTGCTCCTTGACACTGGCATTCCCCTGCAGGCCACTAATCCCATAAACCCTCTTGCCTCCTTTCCCGAAAAGTCTGCCTTTGAATTAATCTGTTGGCTTTCTGAAGACATTGCTCTTGGCTTCTTATGAGAGAGTGATAATTAGAAGAATTTTCAGGTCCCCCTTTGCAGTTCCGCCTATACGATCCTGCCCAGATCTGCAGATCCTCGGTTCCTCCTTTGCTCTGCCAGGCACCGAGCTGTGATGAATGTGATTCCAACCTCATTTCATACATCCTTCTGACAGGAGGCAATATAAACTTTCCCTGGAGATTTTAGTCATAAATCAAGAGGCAGCGTGGTCTGGTAAATGTAGCACCGGACAGGGACTCTGGAGACTTGGTTGTCACTTCATTTCCCTATACCTATTTCCCTTTCCTTATTTATTCAGTTCATAAAGTCCTCGGGTCACTTCTAACTATGTACTATGCATATCAGCTTTACATGCGTAAAATAGTTAGACTCAGTATTACTTCAATAAGAACAATATTTATCATTAAGATAGTAAGAAATGCCGAAGTATATAACATCGGGAGATAACAAATACCTGAAAAAACCACCATTTTATCATAAAATCCTTTCACAGAATTTTTTCTCTTGCTAACTGGTGTCACAATATCCTCTAGTCTAACGATGGGCTTTGCTATGTTGAAAGGATCCACTCCATATTTATGTCCCTTTTTCCCCCAAGAAGATCTTTAAAGAGCTATTTTGTCAAATTGTGCTAGAGAAGAGCAGTGCTTTAACTATTTCATCACATTAAGTAGGATTGTAAAGTAATATAATTTTTTAAGATAATGGAGGCTTTTTTCTTTTCCTGGAAACGAATTGAAGAAAACTAGTGTAATTTTTTTCGCTACTTTTTCGGCCGGCATTTTCCCCCTCTTTCATTACTTGGAGAATCTTTACTGATGATATGGCAGGCAACATATTGCTGTATTAACAAGGTCACTCAGTCACAAAATCCCATTAGTGGTGAAAATGACAGAACTGAGTTGTGTAGTGACAAATAAGGCAAGTTCTCACCTTGTGTATAGGAGGTCTCAGGTTCAAATTTAGCCAAAGTAGAAGTAGAAGAAAATGCATCTGCAACTCACGTCCGCTCTTCACAACTCATACAGAGATATCCTCCAGCTTGCTTTCTTAGACAAGAAAAATTCAATGAAGTCAGTAGCTTGTTTTGAGCTATACCTATGAAAACGCTACATGTAATCATAAATGCCGCAGAATATTGAGCAAAACAGCCCCCTTTTAATGTTTGTCTGTGATGCCAGTATGGTCACAGGTTTTATAGCAGGGAGTACGGCAAGCAAGAGATCCGTAATTCAACTAAAGCAGGTATTATACAAAAGCTTTGCTACCTAATGGAAAGACTAGCAACTTCTTAGGCATAGCCCCAAGCAGAGGTCTAATCCGCGCTGCCAGCAAACCCCTCCAAATTACAATTCCTTCCACGCTTCCTCCTGGCTCTTGTGCATAGCAATATGGCTCTGGCATTTAACACCGGCACAGGGCCGTGTCCTCCTCCACCGGCTCTCCCGGGTGGCTCAGGGAGGAGGGACAGGAGTCCCACCAAGCCCTGCTGCTGAGCAGTGCCCCAAGGGAGCTGCGTTGCCCAACACGCCCAGCCCTGGGGAAGCTGAAGGGATAGGACGGGGTGAGCGGCTTCACCCAGGTGCAGGTTTGTAATCAAACGGCATGAAACAAATAGCAGGCACCAGAAAGAACAGTTAAACTGGTAATAATTCAACGGGAAAGCACAAAACAGATTAAACCCTCCTGCAGCTCTGCTCTGTTCTTCAAAATTCACAAGTTCCACAGACTGAGAAGCTCATGAGAAAAAAATCTGGCCGGAGTCTTGATTAGAGCCAGATGAGAAAGGCAAGCTGTCTTTCCTCAATTCCTTGTCATATCTCTATTCCCTACAAATTTTCAAGGAATTTCTCAGCAACAGACATGCAACTGGCTTTTCAGAAAGCTTTTCCTGCTTTTAAATCATTATCCTTCTTTTGTCTTTATTGAAAAACATAAGAATTCTTGTTAGAAAAACATTATATTAATCCTTTAGCTTGTTTAAAAAGGTGTTCTTAATAAAAATACTTTAATTATAGCTGTCACTCATCTAAACCTTAATATTTACTGGGGTTAAAAAAATAAAAATCAATATTACTGTAAAATATGATCCCCAGCTTAGAAAGCACTTTGTAACCCTCAACTCCTACAGACCCCATCTGAAGTCTATTTCAGAGACGTGGTCCAACAAGTCCAGAGGGAACCTCACAACCAAAGAAACCTACCTGCCTCTAGGATTCTCATCTCTCCTATATCAATGAAGAGATGAGACTATCTGGTCCAAGACTTACAGAGACTCAAAATTCCCCTACAGAATTCCGCCCCCCCCGCCGGGTTCTCACTGAAATTTAAAGAAATTAAGCTCAATATGGCCCTATGAGCTCTCCATTTAGCACAGAAAGAAACCACGTTCAACAGACATTAAAAGATGCACTCTGAAACCTTTCTCTTCCCTTTAGATTCAGTTGGGCCTTTAAATGTTCAGCACTTTCTTTTGCAAATTATGTTGATTACATGCTTTATTCAGAAGCAGCCCACCAGGAAATCAGAGAGCTCTCTACTTGCCAGAATCACTAGGCTCAAGCTGCCGCAGGCGTAGCCGTGGCCAGAAGAAGGGTGCTCGTCAGACATGCTGGATGGTGATATAGGTGCAGGCATACATTAAGTCGAATACTGAGCCTGACATCAGGGTATGAGCCCACTGAACACTTTCTCACCAAGAGGCATCCAGATCAACACTTCAATCTTATCCAGCTGCAGAGACTCTTATGTTCCCCCTTCTACTCATAGGAGTAGCCAGAATTAGGCAAGAGGAGGAAAGCTGATGTTTGAGGAAGGGCTGCGAATAGAATATAAAACCTCCGGCTCCCCTGAACCTTGTTGCCCCATCTGTTCTCACCCGGCACGACTGAAGATTCATTACTAAGGCTGGTGTTTGCACAGGCTGGACGTGGTTGCAGATACTGTACAAAACCTAGCTAGCCACAGAAAATTCTTTCCTTTTATTAATGCTCTGCTGAAGCTTTTAAGCACCATTATCCATCCTACGCGCAGACTTTGTAGGCACAGCTGGCCTTTCACTGAGAAAGGGAACATTTCCATCTCAAAGACATTTGCTGCTTATGAACTGTCCCAAAGACTTAAGGTATTTTTAAGGCACACTCTCATTTCAAAGAAATTTACACAGAAACATTAACCACCTTGTAAATGAATCAGCCGTTATGCATCATCTGTAATGAAAGCTGTTCAGAGAGTCTTACTGAGCACCTACACAACCCAAAGAGGGATTGATTTTCATTAGGTACCTACTTAATGCTTAGGAAAATGGGATCATGAACACGACTTGGCTTTCCAGGCACTGCCCTTTACGTTCTTAAATTATTTACATTGAAAAACATTTCAAATTTAAAGCAGATTTAATGCAGTAGAGATTGAGGTTTTAAAGAACAAGAATGAAGCCCTAATTCTGGTTACATCAGTGTGAGTTTTGCCCTTGGCAATTCCACTGCAGAGGAAAATTAAAAACAACACACCCCCCCACCCCCCAATAACTTGGTAACTTTCTAAAAGCTTTTCGCCTCAGAGGTATGTAGATACATAATTCCTATGGACTACAAAAGGGTACAGCCAGGCAACTCACACTTCTGAATAGCGGAGTGGGAGAGGATAGTGAGGAGTCCCACACAGGCTGGGAAGTCTTTGTATTACACACTCTCCAGGGTGGAGGCCACTTTTTGTCATATGTTCGTTAAGGTCTCTGGTAATTTATATGTACCTGTCTCGTATTGCATGTAAGGAGCGATTTTCTGCAGGTCCTGGGAGATGCCAGGATGACCCAAATGCAATACCAGCTCCAAGTGGAGACTCAGGACCAGCAGGTACTTGGAGAAACGTCCATTCCCAGGACACACGAGGGGGGCGTTACTGAGGGCAGCAGTCTCCTGTGTACTCTGATACCAACGACCTGGAGAAAGGCAACTCGGGCCTCCAATGGGAGCCAAAGCAGCTCATCACCTTGTGAAAATCAAAGCGCCTGATTTGATCTGACTGCTCAGAGCAGAGGTCGCCGCTTCCCGCTGCTTCCCTTTTGGCTCGGGACGTGTCAGTGGTGCACGTAAGAGAATAAACGTACTGGCAATGGGACTTTGGCGAGTCACTCACGGGGGCAGATTTCCACCTTCCTAAGCAAAAATCCGCAAAAGAGGCAAGTTTATTCAGTTAAAAGCATTCCACCTAATTGACACAAAGTGTAATGATTCTTCCCCGTGTTACAATTTCAGGCTGCCAAAACTTTTGGCTGAACCTGTTAGGACAAAAAGTTGAAGATGAAGTAGCTTTTGAAAGAAGTGTCCAATTAGCTTCCTCTTCTGATTTTTATTTGTCCCAAAATCAGATTTTATTGCAATTGTATTTACACAACTTGTGCTGTGGGATATCTTTCCTCCACAGTCTGTCATTGCTAATGAGCAAAGGACACATAGAAAGTTCTTGCAGTTCTTTTCTCTCATCATTCCTCAAGGTGAACTATGATTTCTTTCAAGAGCTTTGCTTGCAGAAAAGTAAGGATTTTGTGAAAGGCAGAGGCAAAAATATTAATTGCTTTTTCCCACTTTACTGACAGTTCCAATAGCAGCTAATGTTATTGCAAAGGAGGAAAAAAGCCTCCCACTGTCAACTGCAAGATCACATCAGCCCTGAAGTCAGCTCAACCTTTGCTGTTCCTCCCACCTTCCTTCCCCAGTAAAGTCCTGGGAGGGTAAAGAGGCATCCTCTCCAATAGAACGATTATGGGAAAAGTCAGAGAAGATTACAATCACCAGGCAAATCAAGTGAAGCAGTAAAAGTGATTCCTGCAGGAGTGGAATCTTTCAGATCCTGGAAAGGAAGGGAGGGGAGAGCAATAAAGGAAACTAGGAAGGAAATTACTTTTTCCCCTTTTTCTTCACAAGAGATGAACTTGCCTTCAAAACGTCTGATTTCAAGACAAAGGTTGCACTATTAGATGCTGATTTCATGCCTTAGAAATAATGGGTAAGACAAAACCATATAATATTTGCCATCTAGAATAGAATATTGATTTTTCTTTTTTTTTCCTCCCAGACTGCCAAACAAAGTCTGAGTTAAAGCAGACTGTGTGGCAACTTCAGGTCACCATAATTCTCTTTAGTTCCTCTCCTTGTCAAAAGCCACGATATCAAAGCTGCCCTTTTGTTCTCTTAATTCCATAAAACGCGCTCCCCGTCTCCGAGCTTCCCTACCTCCTCATGCAAAGATGAAGAATAACTCAGACTTGGACTCAGACATATCTATAATGATGGTCTGAACTTGAAGAGCTACTGGAGATCTCTTTGCACAGCCCTACGGATAGCCTGCGTTTACCTGGGAGATGGAGGGGTGTCGATTGAATGAGAATCAGGCTCTGCAGCATAATCGATGACAACAGCTAAAAATAATGTGTCAGATTCCACCTTTTTCACACAATATGATAAATTTTGAGGATGGCCTGAACCCTCACCAGCTCCTGAATGAACCTGTAAACACTGAAGGCCATAGGTAATGACACCTTTTGCATTCAGTGTTTCCAGGCACATACCCAGAAAAACCTCAGAATGGAAATGAGCGGAGCAGCTCAGCTTTAACTCTTAGTTTTGCAGGGCTTCATGAAATAAGAGGTGTCCTGCCTCTGTCCCCTGAGGCCCAGGAACTGCCAAGCTTGCTACATGCCTGTTCTCCAGGCTTTGCAAAAAAACCCCAAAAACACAACCAATACACAAAAACCCCACACAGCTCTCACTTCTCTTCAAATACCCAGCCAGCCGCAGGGAAAACATTGCCTCCATCCCAGGCTGTGTCGAATGGCTAAAGTACATCCCGTGGGTACTTCAGCTCGGTCCCTTCCTCAGTCCAAGAGGGATTTAAAGCTGCCTCTCCCACAGGGGTGCATTTTTCTTGCTGTTGTGGGGTGGAAGCAGCCCCCTTTCCCACAGCTGCTGTTTACTGATGTAAAGGTGGAACGTAATTCAGGATTTGGGGATGTCCTCCTGGGAGAGAGATGGAGCTAAGCATTGGTTGTTGCTAGAAAGACATGTGAACAGCTAGTGAGTTTGGGGTATTTTTTGGTTCGTTTGGATTTTTTGTTTGTTTTGCTTTTTTACATCTTATAACATCTAACTATGTAACTTCTACCTAGATTTATGATACATTTATTTCCTAATGGGCCATTTCTTTTGTTACAGACAATATGAGAGAACCATAACACCAACGGTTACATGGCACATGAATTAGTTAGAGAGCACTTGTCCATCATTCTCCACCCATCAGGCGTTTCTGATATGCTAGTGATGAGCGTAAAGAGCAAGCAGTCAGTCTCAAATTTCACTATAGGCTTTACTAACAGTTTAGAACAAACTTACAAGAGAAAGGTTTTAGTCCAGAAAAATCAGAAGAGAAGAAAAGCCACTCTGGTCATTGGCTACTTGTTCCTGGAAGGTATACATGGTACAGCAGCCAGTAGTGAGTCACAGCCCTGTAATTATTTCCATTATATTATATTATATTCCAGTATAATCATATTACAAAGTGTTCTTCCATTGTTTTTACAGTTTTGTGTCCTCCAGTTCCTATTGGTTTTTTACCTCCAAACCAGAGCCCCATAATTATAGGCACAGGTCACACCATGCAGGTCGCCATGGCGTGTTGTAATCTGGAGAACAGAGACACTGATTTCTTGTAGTCCTCATTGGGAAACTGGTAGCACAGGCTGACCTTGAGATCTTTCTCCATGGTCTTGGATGAAACAATGAAAGTTTCCAAATCTCAGAAGGAAGGAAAAGGAGAAGGAAAGTAGTATCTAGAAATATGGTTCCTCTGAGGAACGTCAGCATTGTCAACACAAAGACTGCTGTCATTACTAACGCTTTAATAGTCAGAATATTGCCAAGAGTCTCTAAGAGAACACTGCCTAAAGCGGAGGAGGATAAAACCAAACACTGCTTTGGATTTAGTTAGTCCAGAAAGATCTGAGCATAAAACAGAATCCAGATTTTGACAACATGCAGTAGTCATGTTTAGATCCAGTATTGGTTCTGGCCCTAGAAACAGTAATTTTTATATTTTTAGGTAAACAGTTTCCTAAGTTATTTTTTCCAACACTTCTCAGCAAGTCGGATAGGAACTGGCTTTTTTCTTTCTTCTCTTCTCTTCTCGTTAACAATGGCAAGCTGAGATACCCTGTAAAGTGACTGTGGGAACCGGCACTTTCAGAATAAAACATCAAACATCATGAGCCTTGTCAACAAGGCACTCTGCGTCTTAAGCAAATAACAGATCAGTTCTAGAGCAGGGAATAAAACCCAAACCCCAACTCCCACTAGCCTTTTTAATCATGGGACGAACTGCTTCTCAAACATGAAAGCTGCTCACTTCTGAATGTCATCACCAAACCTCTGTTGAATGATGGGATCCCAATGTTACACAAGACTTTGACACTAAGTGGTCCCACAGAAGAACATGAAGTTGGAGTCAAACTGCCAGGCGATCCAGGCTTCAACACCAAAATTAAGATTTTTATCATTAAAATGTTAAAAGGCAACACCATTTTTCAGTGGAAGGAATACCACATGAGCTAGACGTTTTCACAGAGATGACCAGCTGTGAAACACTAGGGAGTGCTGGCTGCTGTATCCTTCATAGTCAACCCGGCTGAAAGGACTGGCCAATCACTCCCCTCAATCCTGAGGACTCAGAAATGCTGTAAGCCTTGGAACACGCAAAGCTGTTTTCTGACCACGAACAGTAGACACAAAAATATTTTCAGGAAAAAATTTTCCTAGTGACTAGTAAAATGTGAGTAAGTGGTTCTGGCTGAGAGTTTGTAACTGTTATCAACCTTTTTGGGCATTATTAAAAGACTAAAGTAACTCGTGTGTCTTCAACTATGTTGCAATCCAGAAATAGTTCAGAAAAATAGCAAGACTCTCCTTGGTTAGAGCTCTTTTTTATATATATAAAACCACAAACATTTCTTATTCTAAATATGCAACAATTGCAAAGCAGTTCATTTAGTGCAAGCTAAACCGTTTGTTTAGACTGTTTTATTTGTTTTCAAAACAAGAGCTTCTGGCCTAGGGAGTTTATATAAAGAAGGTGTGTTCTTTATTGTTTTAATATACCTTAACTACATAATTACTGAAATGTTTCCTTCTCAATATTTAATGCTCCTGTACCCAGAAGACAATACTTAATCAGAACACGTGCAACACAAAGCATGCACCAAGAAAAGGCAGGAGCAGCAAATGATACTGTTTGCTTAAGAAAAAGGCAAAACAAGTCAGCAGCCCCCCACACCTCAAACTGAAAACATAGGCACAAACGTTTAGACAATCATTACTGTCAAAACCACATTTCCCAGGGTGAAACTCTACCACCACCCCCGCCAAAGTCGGCCACACCGCTCCTGACTTCGGTAGGGCCAGCATTTCATTCCCCAGGACTTTCAGTGAGGGGAGGGTCAGAGCACAGCACAGGCAGGTCGTTAAAATTAGCTGTTCCTGGTGTCCACCCTCTTACTATCTCCACCAACATTTCCAATCAACCACGCTGCAATTAATTGCTGAAATATCCCATTACGTAGAGGGAAATCTTTCCAGATGCATCCATTTAAGAGGAAAATTTAGGAACTGGCATAAATCCACCTCTCGACATGCCTTCCCTTTTTTGATTTATTTTTAATCTTGCACTTTTTTTCTGATACCTTTCATCCCTCGTTCCATACTCCTCCCTCCCAGGGAAAATGCACAGTGACAGTATAGACTGCATGGCAGCAGGAGGAATGAAAGGTTTGTTTCAAAGTTGCTCTGTTCTTTTTTTGTGTGGGGGTTTTGTTAAGTACATACCTTATTTCTGAAATCCAGCTAGGAAAACCTAGAAAAGTCTTCCAATTATAATCCTTGATATTTCCCCTGAAGCTAAACCAAAGCCCCTTTGAACTAGAAAAGTGTCTTTCAAAAATGAGAAGGGCAAGACCTGAACTTTTTTACCTGTAGTCTTCTAGTCCAAGATTAGAGTTGGGTTTTTTTTTCCCCCCTCCTCCTTGAGGAAAAAAATACACTGATTTTTAATACAACTATTTGTAGCTAATCCAGCTTTCCTTTTTATCCTCTGTAGCCAATGCCTGCACCAGTCATTTGAGCATTATTTAAGCTATATGTCTACATCAAAAGTAGCAGCTTCCCTGGTGTATATTTGCTGGCTGTGCAGAGGAGGTAAATAAGATTTTGCAGTGCTTCTCGTCAAAAATCCCATTGTCACAGGCATGTTTATTGATTGATTTTTCCCAAGTATGTAAGTTATGGATTAGCCTTTGCTCATGTTAAAAACAGTTTCCATTAGGAAGTCAATGCCTCATAAGGTGCTGATGGATTTAGCGTGTGTGTATTCATCTGGTGCTCTCTCAAATGGCTCCATGGTGGGGTTGCAGGGTGATTTCAGGGAGGAAAGCAAGAATGATGAATGCTCACATGGTAGCTAATAGGCTTCTCCCCGCCGCCCCGGGTGCTGCTCATAACAAGACCATAAAGATTGAGACTGTGTATATGTTGGTTAGCATAACTACTTTAAGGCAGATGGTTTAGAAAACTTATAGGTAGCATAAATGTGAGTCTTCTAGCATGAAGTACCATAACAAGGTGCAGCAAAGGTTTAATGCACAGAAAGGGAATCATTCCAATTTTTCTAATGGGCTTTCATACCCGTATGAAGAAAAGCAGTTCAGCTTCCTACATCTTTTAAAAGTAGCATGCTTTACATAAAACCTATTGCCTTTTTGCTTGATCTATGGTTTTAAACATAATATTATGCCCAGGATCTGAACTGAAAAGGTAATAAAGATACTGTCTTCTGGGACTAGGACAGCAATGAAGCTTCCATTTTCATAACTCACCAACCCCAAGTACAGCTTATCAAATTTATTCTCATGGAGTGTTTAACAAATAAACCGAGGGAAACACATTCAAGTGAAATAATGTTCAGTATTTTAATTTGAGGTCTGTGTGAGGACAAGTAATCATGCATTTTGCTTAATTGCTTCACACTTATTTCTGTTTTTAACACCTCTCCAGCAAATTAGACAAGAATCTTCAATGTGTTACAGGAGTTGTGTCAAAGATCATATATTACCCGCGCTTTGTACGCTCCAGCAAAAGTCCAGAAGTTACACAGAAGACAGACTGGACCAGAATGAGGGGGAAAGCTTCTGAAAGGAAGTCTCATGGTGCATTAGCAAAGTTAAGAATAGATATTCCTACCACAGAACCGGAATAACTTCCTTGCTATATCCAGGAGAGGCTGGAGAGTCTATTGGTTAAAGCGCAAGTATAAAGCTTTCCATTTGAATGCCCCAGGTATCTCAGAGCTACAAGGTAACCAGCAAAGTCCTCAGCCAACTGCTCAAATGTTTCAGTATTCTTAGTTAACACACAATTTTAGCATAAGCACCTCTTACTGATGGGTTGCCTTTCCAATAGACAAGGAGTACTGCTACGTGGAAGACTGCAGACACCAACTCTTTCAGCACCGAAGCCCTGAGCATCACGATTTAGACCGTCGTGGTGGGACTAGTACTTCTTCACCTCCCAGACACATTGCAAAGGGGCGTACACTCAAGACTGAAGGGCAATCAGGTACTGTGGTTTCCAAGGGCCACTTAGGTTGGTGCAGCTGGTTTTTGCTGGATGCATCTGGGAATGCAAGAAGCTGAAGTGTGAGAATTCAAGAGAAGAGCAAGAGAGTATTCATTGGCTAACAGGACACTGCTCAACCAGAAGAATCCCCATATTTGTCCCTCAAAGTCCCAAAAGACAGAACTGGGAGCTGGGTAGAAGGTTTTTAATGCGTTCTCACAAGGATGTTGGTGGGCACTGGGCTCTCTCCTTCGCTTTCGTTGAGAGGCAAGAGCCTTTGGACCAGAGCTAGCACTGCCTTTGCAATGGTTACCCTGGGAGATCTGAGGATGACTCACATAGGCCTATTTATCATGGGAAAAGCCACCAATATGCCCTTTTTTTGGATAAGGGATGAGATAACTACACTGCGGTAGTCAAAGCCTCTTTTCCGGACAGGGTGAATATGATGTGGAACAGCTCAAATATTTTATGGCCACCAAAGGGAGACAAGAGTCTCACTAAGGACTTAAATTACCTATTTTTACAGGTATAGAAAGAAGGGGGGCACTGCATTATTAGTTTGGCATTGACAAGCTGGACAATTTCCTCCACTTAGCAGGCAGCATCTCAGTGAGAGGTAAGCCTGGTGGCAGCTTTCAAGCTGTCTATTGTAAGGCATGCACTTCAAAAGAATATGTATTTTAGCAAGTACAAATTAAAACACGGGCAACAATTTCATAGAGAAAAACCCACACTGTGACAGCAAAACAAAACTGGCTAGCATTCAGAAGCACAGCTCTTTAAGTTGGTATTGATTGACCAATTCATTAGATGTATAGAAGTGCTATTAAGAGGGCGAGGGCTCCTATCCAGATGGATAGGCACTCTCAACACAACTTCAGAATGCATCTCAAAAGCAACGATACAAATTAAAGATATCCCATCACAAGTAAATCCAATCGCATCAGCTCTGTACCCTTTCAATTGTCACCTCCCAACTGTCTCACTAATTTCAGTGGCTGTCGGTGGGGGAAAAGACCGAATTCTGCGATGTGCCTTGACTTGACAATGTGCCCTGACTCAGACTCTGTTTTATTCAGACTGAGAAGAGAGGAGGCACTTTCAGACCAGGTGGCAAGAGCTTTTGAAGTATGTCAGCGCTTGGGCTGTCTTTCTTCACTCATTTTAATCAAGGAGGCTCCAGTTCAGATAACCCCTGCTGATCACAGCTAAGACTAACATGGTAAGAATACCAGGAGGACATTAGTATTGAGATGTGGATAGGTATATTATTCGTATGTGCTAATGTATGCAGATCTCCCAAAACAGTCTGAAGTCGTCTTGAGTTCATATTTTTTTTTACCAACCCACGCAAAGCTTCCACTGAATGTTACCAGGAACGTTATTTGACTTGAAAGAGCAAGTGTGAATTTTGTACATCTGCCCAGCAATGCATCTCAATGTGAAATCAATTCCAATAATGCCATTGAACGTAACTTATCCAAAAATTACTTGCCTGGGCCATAGTTTTCGCTGTGAAACCCTGCAATGCTTGAACTGATAACATTGGATCTGAAGTCTTGTAACTATTATAGAGTATTACTCTCCAGCTGGGAGACTTGGCAAGGCAACACATTGACATCTTCATGAACTTAGCACTTCACATCAAGAGGAGGATGTGAGCTTGTCAACTTGACACTCATAGTGCAATCTCTTTCAAATTGGCCCTTAGAAATCATTACAATATGACTGGAAGCTCTTCACAGTCATATAAATAGGATACATTAGATTCAGTTGTTACAAAGAAGTCAAAGGGTACTAATCATGTCCTTTCACCCAAATTAATATTGTCACGTTTACTTACCAGTACTTAGAGGATGTTGGTGAAATGTCTTTACCATCTGTTTTGGTTCATATGTACATCATTAGAAGGATTCTTTCATTTTATCTTTACCGAAGCTGTCCTTCGATTAACGCAGGATTTCCTTCTAGCTTACCAGATATTTTTAAAGTTACAAATATGTGTCACATTAGTGTCCAATCCTTAAGAAATGCTTTCACCTCATTAAAATAAGTAGAGACTTGTCCTAGGTTCATTGCAATGGCAGGATTTTATTTTAAAACTGGAAGCACTTAAAATTCTAAAGGAAACAATCAGAAGTATTTAAAAATATTTGACAGCATTTTAAGGATAAAGAGAAATTCTGAGTGCTTCCTCCTACTCACAGAGTCCATGTGGCTACATAAGTGATTAAAGATAAACCAAGAACAACATGAATTTGGCACTTAAAATCAGAGCCCACCTAAAGTCTCATAATCCTTTGAACTGGTACACTTAACCTAGCAATAATCTACATTTTAGCTTAGGTAGAGAAGAGGAAATTTTACGTCACTCTCATCATCCATCTCTCAGAAAAGCTCAGAGAAAATATGGAAGTCTGGGCATCAAGAGGATGCACCCTACAGGCAAAAAATTATCTGCCAGATATTTCCTGCACCACCATCTTCTGTTAACACAGGGAGATTTTTATTCCAGTACTTCACAACTCAAAAGTATCCCAACAAGGAAATAAACATCTTTTAGAGGATCTGAGCGCTAAATACTACAATTTTACAGTTTCATACCCCTACCAGCAATGTAAGTAAAACATTGTTTGCATAACAGGCATGATTTCTTACATGTGAGATCTGAACACACAACAGCGTATGGACTAACTGCAATTATAAAATGGCACAAGGACCGCTTCTGTGTGCAATGCAGCGGCAAAAACCTACAGGACCAAAAATAGAGCGTAACCCTCATGCAAAATACAAACTTTGACAGCATCTCTGACCACCTGAGACAGTTCCCAAGGGTCTCAGGTGAAAACCAGAAAGCTGACATCAAACACCCAGCCATCCTTTCATCTAATTACTTCCTCTCATTTTATTAGCTCTCTGCTGGCTGAGTTGCATAAGCCATTCCACTGCATGAGAAGGATCTGTAGCCATGGAAATAGTTTTTTCTCTGAAAGCATACTTGCTCACTTCGTGAAAAATGTATAATCCTCCCTGGCAAAGCAGTGGGGATATTGGACGTTTGAAGTATGCAGATTTGTGAGCTGCAGTGTAAAAGTTATACACTGCAGCTCACAAATGTGGGACAAAAAAAAAAAGCACTCTACTCATGGGGGAGTCCTGGCACAGCTCTTGTCTGAAGGCAGCCCTGCCAGCCAGGTTTGCCTGGAGCAAAGGGGGAGCGCCTGGCTTTCCTTTCCAACACTTGCCAAGTGTTGGAAGCCAAGGTGAAGGATCTGGAGTGGCCCCACAGCTGCTTTTCTGCCTCTTCCCTTTTGGAGGAGCTGACACCTGGAAGCAGGTGAAGAGGAATCAGTTGCTTCACTCATACAAAATTCAAGGAGTTGTGTCTCCAGAGGAGTATGTGGAAATGGCACCTGCTGCCTTCACGCGAGGAGGAACTAGTCCAGGGTCTTTGTCGCTTGGTTCTGTGAGTTTGGGTACCAACTATGAACTACTACAGTTTCAGATATGAGTCACTTTTTTCTCCATTTTACTAGCAGAAGAAAGAGCTAATAATGCTATCCTTTATTTCAACTATTTTCAAGCAGCAGCAAAACACACACTACATTTGATAATCTTATTGTTCTTGTTGGTAGATTGACTCCGGCAGGAGATGCTGCAATATGAGTTATGTAGCAATAAAGTTGCAAGCCCCCACGAGACCTAGTTCTGCTCTTGAAATCAGGGGTATAAGCCCCTTCACAGCACCCTGGGAAAAAAAGCAGTGACATTTCCTCAGAGTTGAGCCAAAACATCTGCATGTGTCCTACAGATCATAGTTTTTTCTTTCCTTCCACAAACTGCATTCAACTGCACTTGGCTGTCAATATTGGGAACAGGACATTTACTGCAGGTGAAGCGATGACTCTGCAGATCACAGTCAATCATGCAGATTCCCGACACCCATAAACATTTCTGGTTTGTTTGCATCACTTCAGGTCACCCACAAATTCAGTGATGAATTTATGGAATGAGGCACCTGTGTGACTTGTCAAAGTTTGCTTTTCATGGAAGGCAACACAGACAAAAATCATTCTTGGCTATCGTGATTGGATTGCAGTGAAGTGCCACGTCAGGTTGAGCTCAGCTAAATTCAAGTGTCCACTGAAAAGATGCAGTATTTCACCTTTCAATACCAATTGCTAAATTCTGGGCTTGTTGCAAGCTCCAAGGAAGCAACAACTTAATATTTAAGCAAGTACTGCAGTAGACCAGGAGTCAAACTGAGATCCTGGTTATAATTACCCTGCAGCTTCAAGGATGACAGCAGGAAAAAACTGTCAGTACCAAACCATCTATGTTACACAGGTGAGTGAGAAAAGAAGGTACAAGTGTCTACTTGCTTCCTACTTCTGCTCAAATATCTACTTGGGAATGGAAGTGAGGACCTACTTCCAGTTTACCCCCTCTCCCAAATGGACACTTACAGCATTGATGGCCAGTCTCCAACAGCCAAGGGCTGCCAACTGCCACCCCTAACGCATGGGGAGATTTTCTGGACCCGTAGAGTGTACTGCGACTCCCTTCCTGCACTTGTACATAGGGTTTTTTACCCCCTTGGAAGTCACTGTGGGGAAGAGATATTGCACACCCAGGTCTTGCCCCAGCGTGGAGTTGAGCTACGGCCAGGGTGGGCATCTGGGTCCCAGTTTACACATATCCCATGTAGCGAGCAAGTGAGATACTGTGACTTCCACTAAGTCCATGACTTCCCCTGGATCCGAGTCCTGTAGTGATGGAGAACACAAACTGTTTTCATTTAGGCTGGAGTGGGAGGAGAGCAGTCCGCATCCACTTGAATGCTAAGATAACACTACTGCTATCTGAGTTGATCTGCTCCGAGTGGAACACACCTCGTGGCTTCACCTCCTCAGCTAAGGGCACCTAGGGAACTAAACAGCACTTTATTATAAACTGTGGGCATTTGGGGTTCAGCCCAGAAATAACCTGCTATTTTCCCAAAAGGCCTCAGGCTAGTGCTGGGCAGGGACTAATTCTTCCTTCTAACAGACAGGAACCAGCACGCTGGGGAAGAAAAGGGACACACCATGGGCTGAGATGTCAACAGCATAGTTTTGGGAACTCTTTTAACTTCTCATTTCCTCAGACCCAAGCAAGCTCACAAAGCTTCTGAGCAAGTTGCTGCTAGTAAGCTGTGATTTCTCCTCCCCCAGATAATCAATTATTCAGCTAAACACAACTATACAACCAAAAATAGTTGAGCATAGGTAAGATCACGCTAAACGTATTACTAATACAAAGTTGTTGGATTTGGTGGTGTTTTTTTTTAAATCTTTCAAAAGAGCTGAGAAAGTATTCAAGAGGCAACATGCACTTTCCTTTAGCATAATTTTCTCCCGTTATCCCTCAGCCTTTGTCCTGCTGATGGGAATGCCATCACACAGAGCGACAGAACTCCATCTTTCCCCTAGCTAAAACTCCTGAGAGGCTGCAGTTCTTCCTGCAAAGTAAGACTAAATCTAGATAGGACCTGCTAAATCCTTGGCTGAAACAACAAATACTCCTTTGCTGCATGCAGAGATCGCAAAAGTAGTAAGGGCTGATGTCCATTCAAACACAGCACCGAACGGATTGCTTTGCATTCTGTAACCTAGCAAGCATGCAGGAGACAGCGTTTGGAAAGAGCAAAACCTCTTGTAGCCTTTACCTTTTTGACTGCTGAGCTAGCAATTGACGAAAAAACACAGGAGCAAAAGCGGAGAAAGGAAAAGAGGTGCAAGACAGAGCAGGACATGATGCCATAGGTGGTACTTTGGTAAACCACTCCTGCCCCTGCAAGACGCTTAGCCTCAAGTGTACCTAGTTTCTTCCCCAGCAGCATTTTTTCTGCATTCTTTTGTCCTACTGCATAATATCCAAGCGTCTGACTCTTTTGTCATAAGCGCTATACACTTAGTACTAATTGCGGTGGATTATATTCCCTTGTTCTTTTCTGAACTTCCCTTAATTTCTTTTCTTGTTTCTGATTGGATCAGCTATAATTGTTATATTGATTTTATATTTTTCTGTCTGCAATTTATCACCGGTATCTTTTCTATTTGCTACTGCTCGGCTGCAGGGACAGTCTGAATGAATCAGAATTAGAACTAGTCGCAGCTGAGCTGTGGAAACCTGCTGAGCCATCACAGCTAGAACCCTGGATCCCAGAAACTGTCATAAATAAAAGCCATTATGAATAGTACCTCATGCCATTTCTGACTGTGAGCATATGGCAGCAGACTCTGTACGGCCAGGAAAACAATGACTACTTTATGCACCTATTTGAATGTTAATACAAGGAGTTTTTTCTCTGACGTTACACAAAAACATCAGAGTTCCTAGTTATTGAATAGTATGATTTCTAAATTCTGCTTCAAAGCTTCAGTGAATCTCCCTCCTCCTGTCTGTGAACTGAAAAGCCAGACCCAGTGTGAAGGAGAATTTCTTTTCTATTAGAAAAACAGGCAACATGGTGAGTATAGCTCCTACCCGTGACTCTACAGGGCTGAGTGAAGTGCAGGAATCTTCGTCCCCTTTCTGAGGCAAGTTTATCCCAGGAAAAGCTAGCCAAATCACATACAGAATAAGCAATGCATATAAAGTTACAAAGAAATATATATATATAGCTGCGCAAGTCTGAAGATAGGAGGAAGCAGGGAGGAAACAAGCAGAGAGCAGGAGCAGCGGAGTGGAAGGAATGGGGATCTCCAGAACGAAGCTCAGAGTACAGGAGCAAGAGGGGTATCTGCAATCATCTGCCTGCAGCCTCGTGCTGTCCTAAGCAATAAGGTTTATTAAAACTCTTCATTAACGCATCCATTCCTACCCTAAAAAGCAAGTTACAGGAGCTGTGCTATCTTTACTACAGGGAATCTCTCCTAATGCTTTGCATCTTTCCCAATATGAAAATGCTGTTGTGCCAACCCTGTCATTTCTGCTCAAAGAGCTCTTCTCCCCACCTCCCCCCTGTCTTAGAGTCTTCTCCTCTGGTAAATCTGTAGATGACAGTCATATCCTCTCTCAACCTTTGTTTTTTCTCACCCGAAAAAGCCGCACTTTCAATTTTCTTTCGTAAGATAGGCTGTTAAGACCATTGTACCCTTCTTCTCACTCATTTCATCTTAAATTAATTTCTGAAAGATTACACACAGAGATCCACATAGTATTTCCGATAAGGTCATACCAGAGCCTCGTACACAGCATGGAAATCACTACACTAAAACCAGAACATAGGAGCTTACGACCCCAATGAGCTTTTTCACAGCTATGTTTGTAGCTGACTAACACACATGAACTGGCTTCTCCTCTGCTCCCACCTCAAGCACCAGTTAAGGCCCAAAACTCTTGTTCGTGGTCCCAAAGTGCATAACTTTACATTTTGTACTACAATGTTCCATCGCATTTATATCATTCCTGATCTCAAGGTCATCTAATTATTTCTATATAATACAGTAATTCACATTTTTATTGCTAATATGTCCCACACTTATGCCACTGGGAAAAAAAAATCATTAGTTCACCCCTACTTTTGGTATTGAGGTCATTAATGAAAGTATTAAATCAGATTATGCCCTAATCCAACAATTGTACTTTGCTAGACACTTTCTAACAGTTCCCCTTCTCAGCGTGGTCTTTTGCCAGCTTCCTCCAGGCCACCTTCCACCATCACTTCATAGTTCTTATACATCAATCGCCTTCTTAATTAAGTTACTGTAAGTTTAACTAATATTTTTCCCATCTAGCACAACAGTAGATTTATAGAAGTAGTTTATAAAACTAGAAGTAGTTTTATAGAAGCCTAGAGTACTGCTTACACATGCACTTTTTTCCCTACCCTCAGCTTTTCCATATCTTAGAAATATCGAGGTCAGAGTAGCCTGCAATCCTACGGATGTGTTAGAGCTACGCTACCAGGAAGGTGCAGCATCTCAGGGGGTAGGAGGCTTAGAAGACCAAAACATCATTGCCCTCCATGCAACCAGCTCTGCCTTCTCAGCAGGCTCAGGGCATCAGCCAGGTTTGTTAATTCAGCCTTCTCAGCATCCTACATCATGAGGTTGGGAAGGAAGTCTTGTCATCCCATCAGGGAGGAGAAAAAAGGACAACAGACATCACTGCAAGAAGACGCCTTTGAATATTTTCCGCCCTAAAAATCAATTTGTCCAGAAAGAGCAAGAGATTAAGGAGTTCAGCAGGAACAAGATTTCTTCCCATGTATACGTGTTTTTAAAGCATCTTGTTATGCGCAATAGTAATTCCTGAAACATCGCTCTTGAAAACTGGTCAGTGCAATTGCAGTAAAGGAAGTCCCAGGTGCTACACCACTGTCAATTCCTTCAGTGCTTGCAGCCTCCTAAGAAGTTCAGATGCCTGTTCTAGCCTATTTCAAGACTGTAGGAGCTACTCAAGATGATAAAGTCATATTAAAAGCCTCTGCAAAGCTTTTTTCTTCTTTTAAGAAATGTCAGAGCTAAGACTTGCCCTTTCTGCTGTTTTCCTCTGGTATTACACAAATCCTGTGAGATTTTCCTATTAGACCTGATGACCAGATACCTTCCCCCGGCAATATAAGGCGTATCCATGCATGAGTCAGAAACATAACTGTTGCATTTCTTCACCTTTCTGTTAATGGTGGAGCTCACACTCATTTAGGCTCTTAATCAGAATCTATACTGGGAGAGTAATGTGGATGTTCAAGGGAAAAACAATGGGTTTGCTGTATGCAAGTGCCTCAGAATAAGCCCTTGTTGTATACCACTCAGCCAGTGAAATACAAAGTTTGTGACTGCTGATTTTCATTTGTCAAAACGTCTAGGATTTATGGATTCTTGTTTTATGCTCCTATCATACTCCCATCTCTGACTCAGGCTTACTGGTATTCTTTATTGCAGCTAATGTTCTCTTGTGTCAGAGCACGACATGAGAAGCCTTTAAAAAGATAGCATAAAAAAAAGATTAGTTTTTTTGTTCAAGGTAGGCTATCAGTTCCTTTGGAGCCATTTACAGCTGAGATGTTGGAGTTTGGGGCTAAGCTCATGTTATCTGTACCACTGGGGACACAACTGACACTTTGCCAGTAAATATCAACTTACTACGAACTACAGAAATATCTTCCTGTTCCAAAACTCCGTGTTCCCCTTTGAGTCATCCTACACAGGAAGGGTAAAAGTGATACAAAGTCCTTAAACACACCCCAGCTAATCCTGTCATGCTCCCAGCAAAATCTGATCCAAACTTCGATAGGATGGGTTTTCAAGTGCCATGGGTTCAGAGAGTCTGGAAAGTTTCAGGTGCTTCATTCCTCTTTTTCTTTTATGGATGATGCAGTTGTTAGCATAATGTAGGCTCTAATACGACAAGAAAACCGAGAAAGCTGAGATGGTGAACTTAATCTCAACATCAATGCCTTTTTCATTCCATCCTTTATTAAAAAGGTCAGCTGTAATTAAGGTGCTTACTTATTTAAACACCTATAGATAAGGACAAATGATCTCACAGAAAAGAGCCATGAATACTTAGATAAAGATAAGCTAGATGTTTTCCAAATGGCTGGGTCTAATTAAATTTGTCCTAAGATACTTTGACAGAACTGGCTGCAGCAGTCTCAGATTGCCTAGCAGTTATCTGAAAATTTCAGAAAAATGAGTGGAGACTCAAAAGACTGCGAGAGAATAAAAAAATAGTGCTCCTTTACCATAAGGTAGAAAAGAGAATATTATAGACCACACAATTTCAGGTCTTGGAGAGATAGTGAAATAAACAGCCAAAGAATGTATAAGCAATTAAAAGAAAAATAAGGAAGACTAAAAAGAGTCAACAAGGATTCATTAGGAATGTGATGTAAAATCAATCTAGTTTTTTTCCTTGGCAGGGTAAAAAGCTTGTATTTAGTGAGAAGTTGCAGTAGATACCATATCGTGACTTTATTAAGATTTCTGACCTTATCTCCTATAACATCCTCATAAGCAACCTAAGAAACACAGTCTAAATGAGACTAGAGGATGGAAACCAAGACACCCAGAATAACATATCCAGAGAGTCTATACATCCAGAGAGCATATGCTGTCAGAACACATTCCCATGCAATACATCCCTCCACAGAGATGTATCCTCTCAATGTTTCATTTATGACCCAGATGATTAAATACAGGAGGTGTGTTAAATTGGCAGGTCTACAAACACATCAGGTAGGAAACAAATGCAAAATTTTACATTTAGATTGGAACAACAGCTAGAGGATGTAGTACAGGCTAGCCAGCACTCTCACAGAGCACAGTTAGGAGGCTGCAAAGAAATACAAGATAAACAAGGGTTGGAAGGGCTATGGTCCTGCCAAAAAGGCAGTCATCACCTCAAGGGAGAAAAAGGGACATAAAGTCATCCTTCCCTTCTCCTCAGGGCTGGTGAGGGAACTGTGTGTCCAGTTTTGGTCAGCGTGCTTCTCAGATATGGAGCACTCAGCGAGAAGTAGTGAGGGACAAAAAGGTCTCAGTTTTCCACAAAAATCGGGGCTAGCTGGCTTTAGGGAAAACGCTAAGATGAGGCATACAATAACAGCGTTCATCTATGCTAAAGAACACCGTAAAAAAACCTCTTACCCGTGTCAAATGTAGACAGTAAAAAAGCTAATGAACTTCAACTAGAGCAAGCGTAGATATTGGGAAAAGCTTTCAGCAGTAAAGACAATTAATTATCTATGGAATTTGTAGGAAGTAGATCTCTGAAGATCTTTAATAACAAATTCAGGTAAGTAGTCCATCAAAAGACTCCAATTTACCTTTAGAAGGCAAACCCCACTTTTCCTGTCCTTGTCCTTTCTAACCCCAGACTCCCCTCCTTCCCGCAGTGCCCATTAAACTCCCCACATCTGCAGTTCCTCTCCCCTGACCAAAATTCTGCCATGCTTTCATAGCTCCTTCCTACAGCAATTCACACCAGCATCTCCTCCTTCCCCCTTCCATTGTAACATCTTAATCAGATTTTTAGCATGCCATATTTTTCCTTCTGCTTTGTTAACCCCCTTGCAGGCCTCTACATCTTTTTTAATCCCCATACAAGCTATATGTGCTTGTCACCTACTTAGCACAGCATGATACAGTCCCTGGGGCACACGTTTGTCTAACTAGAACATGCATTTCTCCTGCCAGTTACAATCCATAGCTGGATGCACTGTTTCCTCACCTTTCTGGTGGGAAGGCAGCACATACGTATTCCTCTGGGCAAGCCAAGCAACACATGGCACCTCTGAATTGTCAGAGTCCACAGAAATTTCCCCACAGGCAGGGTTAGAAGACCTACTCTACGCAACAGGGGTGTGATTAGCCCTGGCTGGTAAGGAGATGGACGACCTGACTTCCTGAGCTTCTGTCACTACTTCATAGAACCATCTAGGCTAGAAAAGGCCTTTAAAAGATCATCGAGTACAACCATAAACCTAACACTGCCAAGTCCACTGCTAAACCATGTCCCCAAATTCCACATCTACACATAGATGTGGCCCTCTCTCATGCAGATGAAGCTCTATTCTAGTAGATTCAATCCTACTTTCTTTACCCTACTCCTCCTCACTACTATTGTAAGAGGAAGAGGTGGTGGTGAGGCAGCAGACAAAAATAGTTAGAGGTAGCACCAAGAAGGTTTGCTTTACCAAGTCATGAAAAAAACGTGCTTTGCAAAGCAAAGTCCACTGCTACCCCTAAAAGGAGTCACCAGCAGTGGCTGAAGCTGCTCCGGACCAGCCCAATAAACACGGTCCTCCAATAAGCAAATGGTCAGACCTACTTGTGATACTCAAATGCAGATTATCCTGTCCTCATTACTGCAAAGGAACAGGACAGACTCCAGCCACAGTCTTCGTCAAGCAGACTTACTCACCTGATGTATGGCAGGCTTTATCAACAGGTTCTACTGGGGCTAAACCACTATTAAGTGAATTTAGACTATGATATTGGATTTGTGGGCCAACAGTTCCATATGGAGTTTTCAGTCATTGATTTCAGATGTATGCGCTGAGATTGCCCTGCCTGAATTTTTAGAAGCACTAGATTTTAGCAGTTACCAGATATTTTCAATGAAATCTATCCCAAACGTGTCTGAAGCTTTAGTGTCAAGTTGATCACTTCCGATTAAGATGGAATATTTTACATGTGTATGCTTCCCTGTTGGGGAAGCCTGCCTCACCTCCAATACACACATCCAATTGCTCTAAGCTTCGCAAATACAAGGCACACGCTGGAAAATCCTGGGAACTTTTCGCTAAAGCTGTACGTTTTAGTTAAATAAAATGTGATTGCCAGTCAATATATTTTTTTTAAAGGAACCAAGAAGTCTTATTTGAACCTCGAAATTATGGGCACAGGTCTTGAACTTATCATCATTCATTTTAGAAGCTTGTACTTTTTGACTATGGCATGCTTCGTTTTGACATGTCCACCATTTTTCAATTGGACATATGCTGCTACCCAAAATCCATTACTTGTACCACGAATTGTGTAATGCTCTTATTTTCTTCTAGTGTGGTATAATCAGACAGATGCATCTTTGTTGGCTTTGTTACTGGCTTTCACTTACCAAAAAAGGAACCTGAATACATTAACTTAACATTTTAATGAATCGGAAACAGTAATGGGCGCTTAGAGTATAGATTGGTTTTGTAACGTGCTGCTGTATTGAGAAGTATACTGCAGCGTTGTCTCCAGTTGAGAAAGCGTGATTTATTTTGGACTAGTTTTATTAGGCAGTTATTGATAGCTCTATAATGAATGATCAGTATGGAAGGAAAAGCATTCGATTGCTTCTTTCAAAACGTTCTGGTCATGTAGCGTAACCAAAATAAACAACCTCCTTTCAGTAACTGCTTAAATCACAGAAGAAATCCCTACCAGCGCTAAATGAAGGGCCTTTGTTTCCCCTCTTAAAGCAATCATTGTTCAAGCATATTATGAAATACTGGGTATTTTTCACTCCTATGTCCATGACTCAAAATTATTCTGCACGTGTTGTGAAGGTGGTAGCATCCCTTCCTCTTTATTCCTTTCACACGAGAGCAGTACAGTGTAGCAAGACACAAACACCCCTGCTTTCTTCTGAAAAAGAAAGCAGTGGTTCAAGCTGTAATAAATCTAGACTTTTTTTAGCAGTGATAATCCTCCATCCCACATTACCACACTGTTCAAAGCCATAGCAAAACCATGGCTGAAACTGAATTTCAAATGAAAGCTAGAAAGTGGTTTTAATCTCACCAAATGCGAAGAACCAGGGAGCTACACGTAATTTTGAAAAATTAGACCGTGATATCCGACTACCTGCTCTCCCAATAGCTGCTGTCACCAACTAGAAAATTATTAATCAATCACAGATTTATTCAAATTCATATTTTGATCAACATCTAAGCATGTTTGTGAAATGCATCACCAAGAAGCCATCTGTGCATTTTCAACTATACCATTTATATTTCATAAAACCAAGCAGCTGTTCTGCTGTGATTTTTTTGAGCCTTTAAAATTGGCTTTCAAGATCCAAAGCCATTGAGGTTATAGAACATAAACCACAAAGTGTCTATTTCTATGTTTGCCTGGAAGGGTGATGATGAGAAAAAAACTTACAAGATGCATACAGAAATTCTTAGTGCCGAGTTATGTCTCCACAATCTCAATTAGAATGAAAAGTAATTGCCAGGATTATTTTGACCCTCCAGCCTAATTGCCCAAAGTCTCTCCTTCCATTAGAAAGAGTCTGATACTAAAGGTGGGAATGCAAACCTGAACTCCCGATAAGGAAAGCAATCAGACAATATGTTAAAAATAATTATTATGTTTAATTCCAGAGTGAAAAGCTTAGGTTAATACTGAGCCTGCATAATATGGGTAAATAATTGGAAGAAATGGCATTTTGTCTGCTCTATACTGCATTTCTAAGCACAGATGAGTTGCGTTTACTGGAGGGCAGCTAATATTTATGTTGGGAGGCAGAAAGCAACAGCAAGTCACTGTTCTTTATCTGAGACTTTGAACAAAGTTGCTGCCTGAACCAATATAAGCCATTTTGATTAAAGTTGTAATGCATGCCTCAGTACAGGCAAGTATAACATGCACTTTAAGTTCAAACCCTATATTCTGCGATTAGTTATATTTCATCTAAATATGATACATCCCCTGTTATTATAGAAAAGAAACTCTCCAATATATTTGTTGTTGTTGCTTCACAAGACACCGTAGGGATGCAGCTTTAAGAGATTAGATATAGGTAGGAAGATTAGGAGGAATAAAGAGGAATTGTATCTTCCAGTAAAAATCACAGAATAATTTCAGTTGGAAGGGACCTGGGAAGGTCTACCAGCCCAACCTCTTGCTCAAAGCAGGATCAACACTGAATTCAGACCGGGTTGCTCAGGGCTTTGTCCAGTCAGGTCTTGAAAGCCTCCAAGGATGGAGACTCCATGACCTCTCAGCACAGCCTCTTGCAGTGTTTGTCCACCTTTACAGGGCAAGTGATCCTGCCCCAGTCACCTCAGTGGCCTCCCCTGAACTCCCTCCAGTTCACTGATGTCTTTCTCATACTGGGGGTCCCCAACATGGATGCAGTACTCTAGATGGGGCCTAACGAGGGGTTGCTTCCAACCACTTTCTCCTCCCTATGTCCAAAAATGTCTTCTGAGGCGATTTGTTCCTAGGAAAAAAAGTCCAATTGACCTCTAGTTTCCCTGATCACCCTTCTGGCCATTTTTAAAGACTGGTGAGACACAGCTGTCTCCCACAGGATCTTACCAGCCAGTTTCCTAAATATTTCAAAGCCTGCTCCCCTCAGCTCTAGGGTCTACACCACTAATTGCCTTCCTTGCTCTTGTCAGCATCTTGATCGCCACTATTTCACGATGACCACAGTCAAGGCTGCCATTGATTGTCACATCCTCAACCAGATCTTGTTTGCAAGCAGCAGATCCAGAAGAACATCACATCCAGCTATCTTACATAGCGTCTGCGTTAAGACCTTACCACCACTCTCCAGACGCTCCTCACATTGCTTGTCTCCCAGTGGGACCCATAAGGACCAGGGTCTGTGATCTGCAGACTTCCTCAGACAGCTCAAAGAGGACTTTATCCTGCCCTGTATACTTGCCATCCCAACCTGTTTCCTCATTTAATTGCAAGCTGTTATCACCAACCCTCACATATTTCATTTAAAGCCCTCCTTAGCAGGCTGCCAGGCCTGCTGGCAAAGATGTCTTTACCCACCTTCTCAGCTGACCATGAAGCCAGCTATTACCTTGCAGGACGTGTCCACTCTTATCCAAACTTCTCCCCCTCACCTGTTGGATCAAGGAGGGCTAACCAGGCCCTTCGCTTGTGCCCCTAAAGCTCCGCAGTCATTCTTGGTTTAGTCCACACCACTGATAGCGGCACCATCGCTGCCCGCGGCCGAATACGCACTAGGGGTAATAGCACAAGGACCAGCGCAGAAGATGAAGGGGTACTTTCAGCCTTCGGCATCCAAGCAGGGTGAAACACGGGTCTGCTGACCAAACAGCAAATATTGTATTGACTAGAGCGAGGGAAAACTTCACCCTGGCTGTTTGTAACTTTGGGCCTAATCCCAGCCAGCTTCGACTGGGCCAGGCGTAGTCTGAGGTCGTGGTATTCCTCAAAAACGGCTGAGGCAGAGCCATCACCGCTGGAAATAAGCAACCTTGCCAGCGCTCCCCAGGGCAGGGCTCAGGGCACTCGACACAGCACCAGCGCTCCCGCCACCATCACTTTTTGGCAAGGTAGATTACTAACCCTGAAGTGAGCTAACACTCAGCTACCATTTTTAGAAGTACTTCGTTATCTAGTCAGTCTCATAGGATGCCCAGAACAGAGGCAATACCCAGGGGCTGTACAATAATATTTAAACAATCAGGTTTATTATCTGCTCATTTTAATTAAATGCTACTATTTTTTCCCTAGAGGAAGAAAATTTTTAACATAAAACAGTTTAATTTGAAGTAAATGGGCCTCTAAAAGATATATAATTTACTCTGATTTGATTTACCCTGCACAGAAGACTCCTATTCATGAACTATTAATACGACTCAGCCCAATCAGATATGTTTCATTTGTGTCCTACTTCAAATCTTTAGGCTCTCCCATCTGTCAAAAACGTTCGGGCTGCTGAATGATAAAGCCTTGTTGCTATGGCAATTAGTTCCATTACCTAGGTGACAGTGCTGGTATGATGTCACCACTAAAGCGATCTAACTCCTGAAATATTTTTAGTGTCTCTTGCAGATGGACCGCAGTAAAAACACCATTTATCAGTGACCCAAAATACCCACAGGTGATGGGAAGGAAGGTGCAGCTTGACCACCATCTGTACTTCCCCGGAGAAGCGCAGGTAAAGAGCAGACTGTACAAGTGGACCATCTGCATTCAGCAACGCTACAAGAGAATGACAGGGAAGCATAAGCAAGAATAAAAAAAATAAAAGAAAAAAGAGAAAACCTGCAGCTTCCTCGTTTGGGCAACAGCTGGATGAACTGCACCACTCTGCTCCCGCCACATCGGCCTCTCTTGATTCGCTTGAGTAACACGAAGGCACACTCTGCAGACACGTGCATTTGCATACTTTAAGCCTTGGTATCAATTTTTTTTTGTAATATTTAGTCACACTTTGAAATCCCAGTCAGGGGTCAAAGTCCTGTTGTACCAGGAACTGTACAGGCAAGCGCAATACTTGATAGCCTTTGCCCTCCTAGAGCTTACAAACTTGCAGAGGGGTTCAGGTGATGCAAGAAGCAGTTACCGCCTTTTTCCTGGTTATCTACAATTTATGAAAGCTTTTATCTTCTAGTCACACCAATTCATAGACCCCCCAGTGCAACTGAAGCCCACAGGTAGCAAACTTGGCAGTGATTAAACGGACAATGACTGTAGCGTCTGTTATGTTTTGGGGTTTTTCCTCCTCCCTTGGCTTTGCCTCAGACTTCTGGGGCATGCTGAAATGAGCTGGTGTGAGTTGTATAGTTAGCAACTGGCTTGCACCTGCTTTGACCAGGAAATCTGCATAAAACAAGACAGGATTTTTCTTCTGCTTCTTACTCAGATTAAACTTGTTTTGGAAACTAGCCAGGGAACCAGTAGTTACAGGAACACCCGTAGCTGTGTTAACACAGATGAAGGACTTCATTAATCTTTAAGTGTTCAGACCGATCAACAAAAATGTTATTTTCACTGTCGCGTACACTAGGACTCTTCTTCCCCCTGCCAGGCTAGTATATGAGCCACTATATACAACCGAGTGAAGAATTTGCATCAAATAACCAATGAGAAGAATTCTCTTCCCTTTTTCCAATGACAAATTGCTCCCCAAACGAATAAATTATTGGTTTATTCATTATTTAGAATTACAAGGCTATGCTTACAGCAAGTAGTCCTCAATCCATAAATCATTGGCAAACCATTAATTATACACACTCCCCACTTGCTGTCTTGGTTAGTCATATAAATCATATGGCACCCTGAACAGGTGAATGATAGCTCCTAAACATTGCAATTCGTTGCCTTTATGTCACTTTGCCCCCTGTGCCCCATTGGACTTTGTCAGGAACACTACATCCCGCTTGCACATCAGCAGCCTCTCTTTGTTCATCCTTACTCTTCAAGTATTCATTGATAACAGACCACATTCGCAGCAAACTTCTTGAACTTGCCTAGTTCAAGATGTAGCTCATGCTCTCCTTGGTGCTTTCTGCCTGACCAGCTAAAAAAAAAATCAAGCTGAAAAAAGCCTGTAGCAATAATGTCATTGTGGGGGAGGAAAAAAAAGAAAAGACCTTCTCTAATGAAAATGCAGACTGACTTCACAGTTGTAGGGACTGTCCTGCCCTGACTCCAAATTGTCAACAAACCACCAGAGCAATCCTACATGTGGACACGCTTCTGACGTGGTCAAAGGTCACATCAGTAATTTCTCTCTCACAGGGATTAGCATTCCATATTGGTCTTCTGCTGGGACACGTAAGTAAATTAACACTGGTGACATGCCCTTTACTTGCTGGCCTGCGGACCTTCATTAGGGCCGGAGAAGAACATTGTTTTCTACCAGAAGCCGCTGCAAGCCTGTCTTTTGCTAACCTGCCCATGCTTTATTTCTTGCATTTGATCCCACATTGACACTCTGCTGTCTGAACATTCATTTCTCTCTTACTTTGTACTTCAACTGACTATGAACACCGATGACAGGGTCAGAAGTCCACATCACTGCAGATCCAGGTATGTAGTTTTGCAGCGTAGTTCAAGAGGTGAGAGAGGTCACACACAATGCTCACCTTGTGCATCTGTTGAAAACATACATAATTCGACTAAATGGCTTTCTATGAACTACTGAGAACTAGAACAAGGATTGCCATCTGCAGCTGAGAAAGGAGGAATATTAAAGCTCATTTATGAACAGTCACAGGATGCAGCTGAAACTACATCAAATATAATAGAAGTTTACCTAATTTAGCTGCTCAGTTAACAGTTTTCTTACCAACACCCTCTGAGATACCCAACTCTCTTGCATTTTGGGGACATCAGCATTCATATGGGGAGCAGCAGAGTTTTCGTTCTTGATGCCCCAAGATATGTGCACTGTATCTTCCACTTTATCCAGCATAAAATCCCCGTTTTGGACTCGCAACAGACTTCACCAGATTGCGTACTGGCAGACAGAAGTAAATGCTCAATTGAGTTTTATACAGTAGGTAGAGAAGGACTTTTAATTTTTTTATAGATGTCTTTCTTCAGTTTCAAGGAGGCATCTTTGGCCTGGGTGCTTTATGATGATACTTGGCTCCAACAGTCCAACCCCAAGGCAGACATCAAATGACTGCATATATGGGAAATAAAGTGACTGCCTCAGCAGGTGGCAAATCCAAATAACCCTTTTGCACTACACCAGAAAGTACATGGAAACATCCAGTAGGATCTGTTAAGTCAAGAAGAGGAGATGCGGTACTTCCAAACCCACCCCAAATTACAACCTTTGTCCCTATCCCAGGGCGTGCTCCCAGGAGAGCTGAGCAGCCTTCCCTGCCTCATAAACCCAGCATCTGAAGTTAAGCAAGTGCACATGTGCTTTGTGAATCAGGACCTTTCCAAAGAAAATGCTCAGACTTCACCTAAAGATCGTTTAACAAATAAATATCACTCAGCTACCCAAGGTGGAACCAACAGCAACATGTTGTGTTGTGAAGCAGTTTAGTTTATGAACTGAAAATTACAATATCCAGTCAAAACTGTAGAAAAACACCTAGGTAGGCAGGAAATAAGTCACTCAAGTGAGAAGTGGTCAGGACATCATCTATGAGGACTGAGGGCTATAAAAATAAATATTAATTGCAAGTGGTCAGGAACTCCATGTCATATCAGTTGTCAGTGGGATGATCAGTAAATGCTGTTACCACTATTGTATGTATTTGAACATATGTATGCTTCATACATGACAAATTCTAGTTGGCTGAGAAAAAAATTTAAAAGGCTGTTAACTGTATAGGACCTTGTGCCAAATTAAATCCCTGCTATCCTTACACCTTGCCATGGTGAACTCTAAAAGCAACGGTTGATACTGTCTAGCTCCTGTCATGAGAAAGACATCGAAATAACTGACTTTCCATAGACAATAACTGCAATTCATCCAAAGTAGTAATATCCCATAAAGAACAGCTTGCACCAATGGTACCTATGTTACAGAAATAAGTATAAGCAGTTTTGTACACCGTAGTTCATACATAATAGCCATAATATACCATCTATGCAAAAATTCAGCCTGAACGTGCTAAAATTGGGATAAAGATATTGCCCTGTACTAGGGTAAAGGCAGCTCTCAATATAAACCTTAAAAAAATTACTGACTTGTTTTCAGCAATATTAAGATTAGGCAATCTTTTAGCTTTTCCTTAGAGACAGCCTAATTCAAGCTCTGCAGTTATCATATTAGCACAGGTACAAGCGTATCAAACTATTGGCTATAACGTAGGCTTGCTTTATTTATTTTAAACTTGTGCATTGACATTGGAGGAATACCATGGGAAATGTGCTGGTATAACTTTCTTATGAACTGCTCCCGATTTGCAAAGATGCCCAATTAACTCATTCATTCTTCCTTTAAAGAGAACATCTCAAAACCTGGCATAGTGTAAACATTATGTCATCTAGTATCAACCAAGAGAAAATGTAAAATGTATGCAATACCGACAGAAATGCCTTTAAGCCCACACTTCATGTTACCCTTGGTAACCGGTAAGACACACTGCCATGCTGTCACCTATTAGTGTTTCAGGCTCCTTAGAGAACTACAGCTCGGGCTGTTTAAGACATCATACATGTGCATAAACTCATTATCCCTAGAAGTGCATTCTTGCAAATAGCACTTACATATTCAACTATAGCCATTTTATTTCTTTCTTAATTGAGGAAAAATTTCCCTTTAGTTAGTAGTCCTACAGGTCAGTTTAGACAAGCACCTAGAAACACGCAGATATCTTATTTAGGGTACAAACTCAGGAAAGTCCCATTTTTCCCTAGGGAGGAAAGGTTAAGTATTTCCACTGATAATTATCCAATTCCTAGGAAGCGGTCAGCTCCACAATTGCCATATTTTTGGTTTGTGCGCATTGCTTTCTTAACGACCGAGCACCGCTGTCAATGGTGGCAGGTTGGCCAGCCATTTGGGGTTTAGCTTAGTGCTGCTTGTTCCAGAGGGGACTTGGAGACCCGGCTATTTTTTCAGAGACTACATCTTTTTGGGTTTCATTTACAAAAATAGATTGCTTCAGCAGGATGGAAAAACCAGGATGGTCCGACAGAGCAGAGGGAAAAATCCTCTTCTCCCTTCTCCTCCCTACACTACAGTCCAGAAACCGATGTGCCGATAGAAGTAGGACTACTTTAAGGGGAGGGAAGTGCTTGTTTGTTCCTTAACCAAGCAGACAAACAGCTAGCTCTCCCTCCCTCTGCTTTCTCATCTCTTTTCAATTGTAATCCTCCTGCATAGTAGAAATTGCTGTATATTTGCCTGTGCTTCCCCACTGCCCAACAGTCACACCAATTATAAAGGGATGATAGAAAGAGACTGCTTTTTCTTCTCTAACCATAATCTTCCACAGATCTCAACTATTCCTGCTACTAAGACGTGCCTTGGCTTCCGTGCACTTCACTCAATACCATCGGTACACATCCAAGGACAAAAACGTCCCTTTTGTTACTAAGAAGTGGCCTTGTATAGCTCTCAAGTTGCTGAGGCAGTTTGGCTACACAGGAGATTAGTTTTCTCACTGAGGAATATCCTATTGTGCCAGCCGTGTCATTCCTGTCTTTTTAAAAACGTAGAGACAAGCAAGAGGCAACACAGAGATTACTAACTATGCCTAAAAATATTAATATGTTGAACAACATTTCATTAAGTAGCTTTAGAAGCGAGCACTGCTGCACAGGACTCGCAAGTATTCTCACTCGGATTCTTTCACCTATAGCACTTGCAAAACACTTCAATAATTTAAGACCCAACCCCAGCGACACATATTTTTTTAAAAATATTTCTGACACTCTGCCTCACTCACATCAGCATCTTTTCACAGCATAAGCAGCTTAAGCGACTCGAGGTGTACCCACTGAATTTTGCTCTGGACATGCTGTGTGTCTGTGAAACGTTACCCAAGACCACCAAGAGCGGCAGAAAGACAAGAGGGGCTCAAAGCCATGGTTGTTCTGGAAAGGTTCTTCAAGCAGTGGGTGTAGCTCTGTGTTTTCTCCACATGCACAGAAAAGGCATCTGCTTGACCTTCCCCTGGCAAAAAGGGGGTCATTCTGCTGATATTACAAAAGGAAGAGGGGAAGCCCAACCAATATTTGGTTTTGATCTTTGAAGGAGAAGTAGGACTTGGTTTTAGCTCACCAGTATTCAAGAAGCCCAGTCTTTTGATCAGCTGGAGGACTCTACCTAACAGAAAGGCTTAAATCACAGAATCACTAAGGTTGGAAAAGACCTGCAAGATCATCAAGTCCAACCATCAACGCAACACCACCATGCCCACTAAACCATGTCCCACAATGCCACGTCCACACTAAGACAGGAAATTTAGACCAAGAACATAGAGATGACCGAAATGTAAACAGCAGGAAGAAAAAAAGTTGGCTGAAATCAAAACCCTATTATTTTAATGTCATATTCGCCCTCACTTTGAGGAGTGGAAAATTAGTGGGCACAGCTTGTCAAAGGGCAACAGTAAAATCAGAGTATTGGTTGCGCTCCAAAATAACCAGTCCAAATATTTTAACTCCCTTTCTTCGTTCAGTGCAAGTGCTTTCAACAGACATTTTTGAGCACTTGTTTCCCTCTCTTTTGTCCATCTGGGTTACTTACAACTAAAGCATGAGGGAATGAAAAATTAAGTGCAAGTGAAAGAGGTCTGGGTAGGTTTTGCTGGAATAACTGAGCCTTGCTCATCAACAGATGCTCGAACATCAGAGCATTCAATAGCTTATCAACACATTAAAAATATATATTGTCTGTAGTTCTCACCTATGACTCCCTTGTTACAGTCTGGGTCCATAAGCTTTTTTTCTTTTCTCCAGAAATACCCTGCTGAAGCTGTCTGATTGATCTTTAAACACATACAAAGGAAAAGGTCCACTAATGCAATTGCACTGTCATTGTTCTCAAAGCTGTTGAACCGTGAACCCTGTGTATCAGGCAATTGATGTGTGAACACCTCACCTGGCAGTCTCTCTTTAAGTAAAATATTTCAGTAGGTAAATTTAGTTAAAGTGTGTACAATTAGAACATGAAAAAGCAACTTATTTCATGGAGTATGTAAGACTCCTAATATAGTACTGATCTATGGTAAACTCAATTTCTTTGCTGTACTGGGTCCTCACATACATACAAACATATACAGTAGTATACATGTTAACAATATTGTATATGCTTCATGCAAAAATTGAGTTTCTCCTTAAAGTACGCCATGAATTACTCAGCTCACTCTACATGAGATAACCTGATACACACAAAAAACAAAGACCAAGCCCTGAACCTGAAGGTCTTTGTACTTAATTACAAAGTCCACAAGAATTACTGTTACATGCATATAACCTAGATCAGCTATGATTTCTTGCTATCATTGGAATCATTCCTTCCTCACCACTTGTAATGTGTCATTACTTCGCTGCTCTGCACAAGAAGTCATGAATTAACACATAAACTTCCGAAATCCCCTCAGTACGCATTTTCAGTGACATAAAGGGTTTTTCCTTGTCGTTTATTTTTATTTCAGTTAGTCTATAAAATTCAATATGTTGAATATTCAAGAGGAAGACACATAAAATAGTTGATTCACCACACTTGCCAGTGGTATGGCAGCAATTATGGAAAAAACTTTACATCAGCATTCTTTGATGTATTAACTGACCATTAGTATTCATTTAATAAAAAAGAATTTGTGAATTATACGCTAGAACTAGTAACACAGATGACGAAATAGTAAAAAAAACAGGTTTGGAGAGCATAAAGTTAAAGGAGAAAATGAGAATATAGCATCTGAGCTAATTGCTACAAAGAATCCTACACACAGAGCATCTGGATTAGTCAGTGACATAGGCTGCTTTAGTTCACTTGGTTATCTAAATATTAGACAGTGTCCAGGCCTGAATAAATATTCTTGAATTCACAAATACGTTAAATAAGAAAAAAGCGTTCTAAGAAAGTCATCATTCCAGACATTGTCAATATTAACAAAGAGCATTCAGCTGGTAGTCAGCACACTAAGTCTTTGGTGTCACACTAACTGGTAATGAGATTTGTCTTCAACCCAGACTCTGTCTGCAATGATGTACTGACAACCTTCAGCTGAACCTTACTTTAGACACACCGTACTCTCCAGATCAATTCCCAGCTTCCCTGAGCTGACCAAATAAATGAGGGACAATACAGTAAAACCAGTCTGGAGCAACCTTGATTGCCCAAGCCCATTCAATTAATATTCTGTGCCAAATGTTTTTTTTTTTCTCCCTACACCCCTCCCTCTCCACTCACCCGCCCCCCCCAAAAAAGCCAACCCCAAACCTCTGATGACTTTCCAACAAACTCTGAACTTTGATAAATTACAAGAGTAGGCAAGTTGTCATAAGATATTTTACCATCACTGTTCATTTCCACGGAAAGGAGATGAGGTTGTGGAAACTCTGTAGGAGACATATGAATGAGTTACATTCAGAACAGGAAGATGTTTGAAGACGTGAAAGGAAAGGGCTAGAGCGAGTTAGCACTGAGGAAGACGTTTTACAGTAAAACATAGCTTGCAGAATGGTTCCAGAGACTGTATTTATTTTGTGGAAATGTGACTTTAAAAGGAAGACTTTGGAATTATTGTATCTCACTTACTCCAAAGCACAGTGCTCAGTTCACAGGCAAAAACATGGGTTCTTGCAACCAATACTGGAATCTAAGTAGATTGGAAACCAAATACTGGAATTAAAACTAAAAAGGCAGGGTGGCTTGTTTTTTTCCAAGTACCTATTCTATCACCAATAGCTAAGTCCTTCCTGATTTTTTTTTTTTTGCTTTGTAACAAAGCCAGACCAGTTTTCTACTGATCAGCCAGCCCTGGCAGAACTTGTTCTGTGCCGCAGCTCAACACAGAGACAGCCTCCTCCCCAGCCTACGGGAGAACCGCCACGCTGGGTCAGACAGAAGTCCCATCTAGCTCAATCCCTGGTGTCCAGCTGCAGACATAAACAGATGCCTAAGGGTCAGAAAAAGGCTTCAGTATATCAATATATGATGCTTCCCTATAATAGCCTCCCAAGCTCCCACTCAGGGGACTTCCTTTGCTGGATGCTGGTTTCTTTTGTATTTAGCAACTTCACAACAGTGTCCAATTTCCCTGGAACCCTCCTATGGTTGTCCAAGTGCTGTAATGCAAGCAGGTGGAAGGCTACTACAAACTGCTTTGTCATAAAACACAAAGAGCTACGATTAAGTCTAAACAGGACCATAGCTCTCATTTTCCTTTAAAATAATTGCTTTTTAAAACAAAACTATAAAAATAATGACAAGGTAAAAAAAAGAACAGTTATCTTCTTGCAGGTTTTAAGATCTGTATTTTTGGGGGACAAGGGTTGGTGGCAAGGTTTTTGGGTGTGGGTGCTTTTTTTTTAAAAAAACACATCAGGAAAATATCCAAGCAGTGATGAAGAAAAACCCACACTTACCAGAATTATGAAATCACGCAGCAAATGACAATTTAAGGCAATCTATAATATGGTACAATAGCCATTAATAATTTAGAACAACCAGTCGGAATAGTCCAGCAAGATGTTAAAGCTACCCCAGACCACTCCAAGGGGAAGGGAAGACAAACAAACAGCAAACTTATGTTATGAAGCAAAGTTATGAAGGGCAGAAGGATGAGAAAAACAAAAGAAAAACCAACCCCCAAACAAAACACTGTTAAGGAAAAGTAATACCTCTCTTCTGCATCTAGACATAGGTTGGAAAAAAATGTTGGATAATACCACTACACCAGTGACCACTCCACTCCCTTGTGTGCAGTCAGAAGATGGGACTAGAAAGAATCTCCCGGGTTACTGAGATCAAGCTTATATCATTGCAGGTACCACATCTTGTAGACACTTGAATGAATTCACCAGTCGTCATCTTACAGACAGTTCAGCTTTTTTGCCCTTACTACTCCAGCTGCAGGCTGCCCAGCACGCTTTTAGGCCAGCGTTTTTCTTAAATAATTTATCTTTCTTCCACTCACGTCCCTCCCCATGTATTGTTTTGCTGGGTAAAAAAAGGAAAGCACTTTTACTCTCCTGATATAGGTTCTCCATTCACTGATTTCTCTGCCTTTCCTTCTCACACTCCAGTACACTATGAACAGGAGCGTCATTTGGGATCTTTTTCCCCCCCAACTGTACTTCTTTCTCATGTCACATCACAAGTTTACCAGAAGCCTTCTGCCATCTTCTAGCAAACACGGGACTAAGAGGTTTGGATTCCACCTCTGTTCAAACATTGTGGAAGGCAGCAGAAATGGAGCCATTAATCATGGAGATAAAGCACAACACAGCACAAGGAGAAATGAAAACACACAGCTCAGCTGGAAGTCTGGAGGTATCTTAAGGAGACTGGTGGCCAAGCAAGAATGGAGCAGAACCTTAACCTAACCTCACGCTCTTAATAAAGTCTGGTGGCATGGGCAGAAAGCATTTTCAAGTCCTGTTCTTTCCGTTTGGCTTGGTTGGGGATGAAGGTCAACGTGCGAGTTCACAACCACGCTCGCTGCGGTGAAGGCAGGCTGTATAGGAGTCAACAGAGCAGCTATAAATCAATGTCGCAAAACTTACTAAATGAGAACCTCACCCAAACCAGGTGAAGACATTTCAGGAAAACGTGGAGGCAAGGAGAGGAAAGCATTCTCCAAATGATGTCTTTACTTGTTCAAAAAATACATAAGTAGGCTCTCACCCCTGGAATTCAAGGGTCTTGTCTGCAACTAGGTTAGCTCTATGTGGGCAGATGGCCACAGTTCTTGCTTGAAAACGGGCTGCAGATATCTCTAAGGTAAATACCATCCCTGTTGTTGTGAGCATCATGCTTGTCATTAGACTCCACTGCTGAAAATTCTGAGCTGACTGATGAGCCCAGTTGCACTTGCCCTGAAAGCATCTGCACCGTGCAAGTGCTGACCCAAGACAGAGCATCCGGCATTCAGGGAAGTGAATGTTATAATTCTGAGCAACAAGTTATTCAGGACAATGATTAGCTAAGGAAGAAAGAGAGTTATGAACCACGGTCACCAGGATATAAAGCTTGAAAGGGACAAATAAACTGACAGGATATCAATATTAAAAAAATCCAACAAAACAATTTTCCCCCCATAAGAAATAAAAGGGACACTAGGAAATACTCTGTTCGTACAATTACGCAGTATGTATAGTGAGGGATGTTTACATCCACAGCACCCCTCTGAGGGAGAGCTTCCCCCAGTGCACATGCACGGCTTCATTGCAGTCATACATTCATTAACCCGGAGCAGCCACTTCTGCTCTCTCTCTGCAGCTATGATTAATGTGTCCGCTTTGAAAAGCAAGCTGCTCTGTGCCATCAAAACTCAAAGGTGTGCTTTAAAAAAAAAAAACACAGGCACGGATAAACCTTCGGTCTTCAACTGGATCAGGACTTCTCAAAAGCTGCGACAGAGTATTTTGCTATACCAGTCTGACAGTATGAGTCCACGTGCCTGTACAGACCTGCCTGTTCCTATTGCCATTACGCATGCCCTGCTTCCTTCTCTAAAGAGAAGGGGCTTCCACCATTACCCTGCAATTCAGCCAACTACACTTAAACTCTGGAAATAAGCATAGGCATCAACCTAAGGAGCCTTATTTTTAGATGTGTTAAAAAACATAATACTCTCAGAGTTACTGTATAGGAAAAATCAGGACTCTCTCCAGGTGCCTAACTTCTAAGTACCTAAATATGAATTATTTTTGTCCTAATTACCTGCTGGAAAGCCATGGATCTGCAATATTATTGTTCCAGCTGTATTCTAGGGGAACTCTTTCCTGTCTTTCAGATGATCAGCTCTCTCTCCTGCAAATCTGGGCTCAGCTGCACGTCAGTCCCCAAAGAGCCATTTCTGGATCGGATGATTCATTTTCTGCAGATGATAAGGTACAATAAACACAGCCACCAATAAACCACACCCCTTCACAATTTGGCTTATGTAATTGCTACATTTATGAGTTTTGCACATGAAAAGCTACCGGTTGTTTCCCACACAGGTGCAGACTCGGTTTCTCTGCAGGTGGAGAATTCACATGTGAACATGAGCAAAACATGGCTCATTTTAGGTTTGCTTGGATTCAAATACCGCCAAGGAACCCATCTTCCTGCACTAATTGATGGTGTGTGACTTTAGAGGAAGAACACAACCCTCTTTGTGGTCCGTACACAGAAGGTGCCTAAAAAAATAATTGGCAGCAAGCTTAACGGGAGGTTAAAGGGAAACTCCAAATGAGTGGAAATTCCAGCGTTGCCCATAATAGTTATTTTGTCGCTATTCGGATTTTTACTATGACTGCAGTCTCTCACAAAGAAAAAAAGCTGTTTACCAGCAACACATCAAAAAGGCATTACCAGAAAAATAAGTTAGGCTACTTCAGCTATAACAGTGCATACAACGCTACCTATCTTAAAGGCTCAGATTTATGAGGCAGAAACATTGCTTCAGGCAGTTTTCAAGAATAGGTACAGGAGGCGGAGATTACGGAGAGGAGGGTGTTGTGTTGTGGTTAAAGGTTATAAAGCTGCATTTACACAGTGCTTTTCAATAGCTACAAAATTAACTTAGATATTTTGGGAAAAGGACAAGTACAAAATCATCGGCCCTGCAGCAAGAAGGAGAAAGAGGACTTTTTTCCAGTGAAACTCCCGTCAAAATGGAAAACAGGCAGTTTATGTAGAGGTATCGGAAACTAAGTTTCATCTGCAGAGACTTCCATTTAGAAACAGACTGTGGGAGAAGGGGAGAGGACGAGGCGTAGGAAATTTAACGTGCTTCCCAGGCACATGCTGTGACAGTACCATTCTCACCTCCTAAAGCCTCTGAATCAAAGGTATTGAAGATTCAAACATTTTTCTCCTGGCAGTGGGTGGCCTAGTCCCAAAATCCAGCTGCCTTTCTGTATGAGAAACGGCAGAAATCATCTTCATGTTCACTAGATTTATGTTATTATGCAGATCATATCAAACACACATGGTCTGGTGAGTTTTTTCCTCCCGATGCAATTGCCCCCCTTCTCCAGGCTACACACGTGTCCTGTCACAAAACACCATGGGCATACCCCAAAAATCAACCAAGTTTTAGACGTTTATAAATAGCCATTTTCTCTTTCTTTTTTCCTCCTCCCTCTCTCTACCTTTCATCTACTTCAGACTTTTTGCAGCACTGACCTCTTTTCAGAGAGGCAGAAGAGAAGGGCTAAGCTGAAGATATGTCAGTCTGAGCACCTACTTGATCATTTGACTTAAATAGGATGGATCTCTCAAAGTATTTCCACATATTTTTAAGCAAACCCTTGCAACAATGGACAAACCTTAGAGGTCCCAGAGGTCCCTTCCAAATTAAACACAGGGCAGCACAGCCAACACAAGCTCTTGGGAGCCTGCCTGGCTCCAAACGTGACTCTCCCCATCTCTAACCTACTGTGGGATGCAGCCCAGAATGCTCAGATGAAGTCACATATTACATCACAGTCCAAACAATGAAAAAAAATATTTTTTTTTATCCTCAATGCTGTCAATAACCTCTCCTACCCGCAGTAATTTCAAGTCACAATGCACACAGGGAGGAATTTATCAGAGCACAGCAGGCTTCACAGCACCTCACTGTATTTTGGAGGGCCCTAAGAGAAACTTGGCGCTCCTTACTAGATTTATTCTGGGAAGAATACATAAATAAAACTTAGGTCAAAGCTATCGAGAGTCAATGCCACAGAGCGAACACACAAGCTGCCAATGTGACTGCGAGCAGCAGTCAGTGCAGTCGGCCACCTCGTCCTCAACGCTGACGAAAACAGGCTCCTTCAGGGGAAAATCCCCTTGTGAGGCAGTCACAAGAACACGCGGCCTCTTAAAATCTCCTCGTTTGTGCTAAAAGGTCCCATACCGGAAGATTTATACCTCTGTCCTTGCCGCCTATTTCTATGATCTGCTAGCTTTCAGTGTGGAAATCCTTGCTGCCTAAACCCCGGGCTGTGCGCGCTTCCCCCCTCCATACATTTTCGCTTGCATTATTTTGGCTTCCCAGATTTCCCTCTTGTTTCCGTACCAAGGGAGAAGGTAAACAAAATAGCATCAAAAACATCAATGAGAACTGCTCTGTACTATCCTAATGTCCCCTCATTTTCACCTCTTCCTCTTCAGTAAGGGTTCAATTATACATACAAGAGACTTTCTGTAACACTAAATATTCTCTTTGTCTGACTCAGCAGACCCTCAATATGCCTTTACCACTCAGGAAGGTCTTGCCATTTCTGTAAAGAGAAGAGTTTTTACCCCAAAAAGCTAGCGCACCAGCGTTTAGGTTTTCAAATTATTTCTTTATCGTTTACCTAATAGCGCGAGAGATTGGGAGCACAGGCTCCCAATGCTTCTCCTGATGTCCACCTCTCAACGTTATGGTTCTGCAGCAATTTAGTGGAAAGAGCTTATTACTTAGTGATAACCACTATTAGTCATTTTAGCTTTTATGCACTGATAATCTAAAATGGGTACGGTACGAGTGCTCTATCTCCATCTGTGTCTATATGCATGTGATTTAAAGAAGGGTGTCTAAATAAGGATTTAGGGGACTAATTGTGGATACTTACTTTGTAAAATGGCAGCATTAAATAGCTGCCATTTCACTTCATAATTAGCACCAGGCTTTCCAGCAATTCTCCAACTGCAATTTACCATTATTCTTTCAAATACCTTCAAAATTTGAGTAAGCCCCACACCTAAAAATCCCACCCAATTTAGATACCAAGGGGGGGAAGAAAAATATTGTCATTTGGGCATCTAGTCCTTGGGAGGAGCAGCTGGAAGCCAAGTATTATTAGAGCTTCATTTAGATACTGAAGTAGGATCTGAGCTCTTTTGAAAAATCAGATATTTAGTGGCAAAAATCTATAAGCGTTCAGTTCAGTAAGAATTATCGTCTCTGTTGGGAAGGACACATTTGTTTTACTAGATAAAGCAGCAATCATTTAGCTGTTTTTCTCACAGCAAGAAATCCCACGTTCCATGAATTTATGAGAGCGTGGCCAAATCCTGCATGCTTTATCTTCCCCGTATATTTGCCAGATGAAGGAAACAGGTAAGGTTTTCAACAGGGCAGAGGACTAGCTGAAAAGCTAATGTCAAGCTTGCAGATTTCAAATAAAACAGATATTCTGGAAGGCTCTGTTAATTCAGCAGGAATAACTGAAATTTGAAGACTAAAAATATCGGCTTAAAGAAAACCCTATATAAAGCCTGTGCTATTCTGTTAAACTGTTTCTGCTCAACTGATGCTATCAGGGTTGTACTTTAATCATTGCTACTAAGATCTCAAGCGTATTGAGCAGTTTCCTTAACTAAGGAAACTTATTCAACATCTGTGAATGTGCCATTCATATATTACATACATAGCAAGTAAATATTGATTTATTGGCATAGCAGGTTCTTAAATAGAGTACTTCAACGATGTCTACATTCAACTCCGATTTATCTACTACCCTGTGGGAGGGGTAAGGGGGCATAGCTTATGCCATTGAAGAAAAGTAGTATTTGCTCCATGGTGGTTTTTGGAAAAAAAGCTTGTGCTTTCATAACTTCTGCAAATAACAAACAGAATTCACTGCTGAAAATTTCTCATCACATGTTTTCTAGCAACCAATTTAATTGTACCGAACACAAGGTTGACCATACTCTGCCCATACGCAATACCTGCCAGTCTCATTTTTGCCAAGATGCTGTCTATCCTAAGTAGTAACAGTTTCACTTCTTTAGGCTGGTACCTAATCCTCGAGGAACAAAACTGCCAACGCTTATCATTTTATGGAGTTTCATGTGCTATTTACCGTTTCCTCTTAAGGCCGTAAGCCTGAGAATATTACACGCGTACCCACACATACAAACACATCTTCCTTTTTAATTACATTTCTAGCCCTAGAGATTATGGATTGGCCTGGAACTGTAAACCATGTGCATCCTAAAATATCAAAAGCAACCCAAGATGCATGTAGTCTTAGGATCCTTTCACATGCTGCTCATGATTTTTGGGGAGGGGAGGAGGAGGAGGAGACTTCTGATTTGGGAACGTTTCTGGTACGCAAAGTTTACCACCTTGCAGCTTATGCAACAGCTCTGACTCACTTGCTGCAACCCATCCGCCAGGATGCCTCCCGCTCCCGGCACGGCGGCACTCGGCCGGCCGCCACACTGATGCGGCACAGAGCAGGGCTGCGGGTGCGTCCGGCGTCTCGCCGGCCGAGGATGAGATTGCTGGGAGGGGAAAATGCCACCACGGAGGCAGAGGCTGCAAAACTAACCTGGAAGCAGCACACAGAGGGAAGGCAAGGAGGAACTGGGAACTGCCTAGGAAGGACCAGCCTCTTGCAAGGACGGATCACAACAAGCCTTTCTGGAGGGTGCGTAATGAAACACCACCCGTTTCCTCAACGTATTTGCAGGCAGCATCAGCTCAGATCAATCTGGAGCCCCGAGGCTGGAAATGCAGCCCACTAAAGCCATTTGTGGTGACAGGCCAGCTGCAGTGTAAACACCATTACAGCCAATGTCTTGGCTTGCTTAAGCAGCCCTTTGTTTCCTAGCGTAGTAAAATCATGGTAAAATTGGTCCTTTATTTTGCATTTATTGAAATGCAAAATAAAAGATTTACTTTCACACCATTTTTTTCCTGGCAGCAGAACATATTTTGGAGTTTCTTTTTTTTTTCATTTTTAATTCTTTTTTTAAAGCCAGAGGCTTTAACAAGTTAGCAATTTTAATGAGGAGAGGAATGCTGACTACTTGAATAAATACAAACCATGAAAGAAGTGGAAAAATTAAACTTTTCCCCTCTTGGAAGCTTGAGATAATTTCATATCTGTGGGAGGTGCTGACTGCCCCACTGTTTGCTTAAATACGTTATTTAAAGTATTCTTAAAAATACTGTTCCCCCATAACATTAAGCATCTCTATTACCCTAGCCATCAAAATTATTTTCATAGCAATTACAGGACAGCACACGCCTTCTCACTCGACTCATTGCAAGAGACAGGGAAAATGCAAAGCAGATGGAAAATCATGAATGGTTGTGCAGTGTTTCTGCAGTGATGCAGAGAGAGTATGAATGGCCACAAAGGCCAAGATAATCATTTCTGTATCTCCACCATTTTAAACCATCCTACTTCGTTACTGCATGAATGAAAGGTACACCTGGTTCTTCATTTTTTGATCATCCCTGAAAAATAAACACGTACCAGCAGCCTCAGTATCCGATTACCAGCCCTCAAGTTCTAAGCTCAAAAAAAAAAAGCTCAAAACAAAGAAGGTAGGAATATATCTGCCTTTGTAAACAAATCACACTGATGAATAAATGGCATCCACGCTAATACTGCCAAAGGCAAAACAGTGACCTAAGAAAAAACATCTCTCTCTTTCACATTGCTCTAAGCTCATTGGGATCACTGTATTTATTAATATCTGGATTTTTCCCCATACATCAGCTGCCACTACTACATCATATTTTCTCCCCTACAAGGGCAAAATAGAGCCCATGGAGGCTTACAATTCAAAAAAAAAAAACAAAAAAAAGAAAAATATTTGTTTCCCAATCAGCTGAAAGGCACTGCAAAAGACAGACCTATCTGCACACACAGCAGCCTAGAAAGGGGCTCCAAACTGTAAGAGCAGGGATGCTAACAGAGCCACCCTGAAAGGACAATACAGTTTTGAAATTGAATTAAAAAACAAATTCAGAAACCACTCTGCCCTATCTTGGGTGTTCACGTGTGAGGAGCACAGCTATAGCTCAGCAGTAGCACCATGCACCTGCGATAGGCGTGCTGCTCCACGGCTCCTGGGATGCACGGCACGTCCTACCTTGGAATGCTGAAGGCGAGCAGGGTACCTCAGTACTGTGCGTTGCCAGGACCCTATCCCCCTCCCTCTGTGCACCCTCAGCCCCCCACAAGTTTATCTTGCACACAATTCCGTACTGCTGCCTACGAAAGGCTGGAGATGCCAACGGCTCCACTACAGACCAGACCACGGGAGCTCTCCCAGAGCCACCCTCTCCCCATGGGACAGCCTGGGGCAGGGCTCCAGCCTAAGCAGAGTCTGGGATGGCCATAGCTTATCCTCACCCCAAAGCAAGCAGGGCGGTTCCAGCCCTCACCCCCCCTGCCTAGGGCTGGGGCTGGAAAACAGGGATCCCTCCAACTCCACCAAAAGGGAGCACCCCGCCTCTCCCCAGCACCACGAGATGCACGGCTGCGGGAACCAAGACTGTACAGCCACCGCCTTCGGCTGCTGGTCCAAGCCGTTGTAGCAGCATCGTACGATGTTCACAGAGGAGCTCTGGCCATCTGCTAACCAGCTTCAGCCCCGCTGCCCTTCGGCAGGCACAGCCATTCCCTCTGAACACGTTAAAAAAACACCCCCAGCCAAAGGGCACCGACAAATAGCCGCGAGCAGATGAAATTGCAGCAGATAATTCATCCTAGTGATTTCAGTAAGTGCTAAGAGACATAACCTCTCTGCTGTTTATCTTTGTTCACAGTTTGTTTTCAAGCACAAAGTAGTCAAATTAGGTCACAACCATGGCACACATTGTATGAGTTTGTTACTACTCAAGCCATCAAGGAACACCTGTGAACCAGAATGGGTGACTAGCTAAGCAAGGTTTGATTTCTCATACATTCACAACACTAACTTTTTTTTGAGTGTAAATTTACCCCAGATGCAAAATGGACTCAGAAACCATCAGGTCTAACAATTTCAGTCAAAGCCGTCAACTAAGATTGCCTCAAAACTTTACAGGAGAGCGCTAAATTTAGGATTTCAACAAGGTTCCAGCAGGATGACTTGTGATTGTTTTCAGATGCGACAGCAAAATTTAAATACCCATAGCTGTTTGTAAGTTTAGTCTAGGGCTATAAATCTTTCCCTCATTTGTCAGTTCAGTTAAGTTCCAGTTCTGCTGCTCTACTCAAATATTTGGCAGGATTATACTTCTGTGTTTTATTTCCTAATCTGACCATTATGGCAACTAATTTATTTGTATGTAATTTAATTATCTTTAGCTGTTCTGCATCCTTGGTGCTCTCCAAATACTCCATCTCCAGCTATTTAATTTTCTTTTCACTCTTCTCCTGCATTTGAATGATTGCTCTTTACATAGATTGCTGGCACAGAAACATCACTTAACTTGTAGCATCTGCAGTCAGAGCTATTATTTTATTTCAATACATTGTCTGTCCAAGGGGATGAACCCCAGGACTTTGATCTTTGGTCCTTAAGGCTCGCATTCAGAAGCTGTTATTTTCTCACCGATGCTAATGAAGCTGCTCTGCTCTTTTCTTCTATGGATTCCAGCTCCCGTTCCGCCACCAGGTACTATTTGCAAAGCAGAGAGTTCCCTTGATCCTCGCAAGCAAACCTTTAGTTCCTTTATTTCTATTTTAAAATCCTGCCAGGCTACTGCCAGGAGATTCAAGTCAAGGAAGAACCTGCTTCCTTTCCTTTTTAGTGCCGCTGGTGCTAACACGAGTTTCACACCTGAACAGCATAAAGCCTAGATTTTACCCATACCTGCAACATACATTTAAAGCAATTTCCAAAGTCCTCACGGGAACTTTAATACCCACCCCAGCAGCGCAAAGCAGCAGCAGCAGGTTTGGCCTCCATTGGGCCAGCCTTTCCTCCAAGCTCCCCCCAGCTCCTGGGTCCTCCTGTCACATACATCCCTCTTCCCAATATACAGCAACTGCAGGGTATAGGCATCGTCTCTCTTGTTTAGCATTCTCCCTCTATCACCTTTCTTACAAATATTGCAGCGGCAGAATGGCTGTAAAAGTATAACAACTTAAAAAGTGGCATTTGGAAAAGGCATTTCACGAACTCCCTGTCTTCAATTTAGCCACGTTTATTTGTGTCTTAGAGGAAAAGAGTGTCCCCCACACCTTTCTTAACCACATTTTTTTAAATTAATAAGCCTCAAAATAGAACAACAGCAGATAAATTTACTTATTAGATAACAGCTGCCCAAGTTTGCTGCTAACAGACTGGAATTACCGTGGAGAAATGCATTCTGCAAAGAAGAAATTAAATCTGCAAAAGATTTCACTTGGCACTAAAACAAAAGTTCCTTATTCCAAATACACTTTTACAAGGTTTCACCTTTATTTGTGGTAGAAAAAACCAACTTTGCCAATTAATGTGCTGTTACAAGGACAAACTACAATTGCCAGATGATATCTTAAATAATACAAAACCCACTCCAATTAGCTCTTGAGAAAGCCTGCACATCTCTCCCTGCTTTTTAATGCTTCTTTTGCCTACTTTCTTTTTGCAGCTGGTCTCATCCTAACAGCCTGTGTGATACCCCCTCACAGAATGACAGGGATTGGAAGGGACCTCTGGAGATCATCTAGTCCAACCCTGCCAGAGCAGGGTGCACAGGAATGCATCCAGGTGAGTCTTGAATACCTCCAGAGAAGGACACTCCACAACCTCTCTGGGCAGCCTGTTCCAGTGCTCTGCCACCCTATTTTGCTTCAGAACTAAACACTGCGCACTCTCCGAAGTGGGAACGTAGATGTCACTTCTCAATTTGAAGATATTTCAACAGTGAGAGAAAGCTGACTGAGTATGTAGTGAGATGATGGACACAGGGTTCAAGTTGTGTCTGGCCAGACCATCTAGCGGTATGGGAGAATGTTGTCAGCTATTCTGGCTTGCTCTAAATTTCTTTCTTGAACTCAGAAAAAAGAAATCTCACAGTGATTCCTCAGTGTGAGTTTACAGAAAGCATGTGTTACCCACACGAAGAAAAACAAAGTGAGTTTAAGTCATCCACTGAGAAACTGATAGACTTTGGGTGAAACCTTGAAAGCTGGTGAAGGAGCTCAGCAGTGGCAGGGATCTGCCAGCTGCACCGACCTTGCTCATCGCTCCCCTGTGCCAACCCTGCTGTGCCTGCACAGCCTTCCCCGAGACAAGATTGCAGTGTAAGTTGTGCTCGTCCCTGCAAACGCTGCTCCTGCCTTTTCGAGGTGACAGGGGACACAATTCAGAGCAGGGAGAATATCCTCAGTGGTGCCCATACAGTTTTGGGAAGGTTAGAAACAGGAGGTAAGTGTCTGCAAGAACATCAGCTCATACCAGGAGATGGCTGCGGGCAGAGAAATTGAAGAACAAGCAGGTAGCTGAAAAAAAGTCTACAACTGCAGAGTGCAACAGGAGCCTGAGCGCACAACAGGGACTGTTATTTTCTTGGCAACAGAGAAATAGCGAAGTCAACGCTTCATCCTGATCCGGTGGCCAGCTGACCTCTACGACAACCTGCCACACATGCCTTCCACTGTAGTAGCTCACCCAACAGTTCATGCAGTAAATCTTCCACGCTAACAAACCCTATGGGAAGCAGAACAGTTTCCACAGGATGTATGGTGCTTGTATTTTCAGAAGCCTCTGAAACCTCACCATAAAACCCCCAAAACAACAACACCCACCCACCCACCACCCCCTCCCCACAGAGAGCCAAGGTCTCAGAAGCAAGGAAATGCCAGAATTGACTCCATCAATACAACCTTAATTTGGTCTCTTTTTATCATGATCTATACTCCATCTCTAAATGCAGGAGAAAATTTTACAC